>NC_045700.1:21765315-22084011 GCF_009834535.1 Camelus ferus
AGTTATCATTTTTATATTTTTTCTTTTCTGCTGCAAGTTATAATTCATTCTGAAACATGAAACATGAATCTTTGACAAGACATCCAAGAAGATAAACATAAATACAATCTTATATAGAGTATCTATCTTGTTCTCTTAGAGAGAGGTAACAGTTTCATCTGGCAAAAATTCTTACCAAAGCTGTTGTCCCAGAACCATACCCCTGCCACTCCCTCCAGATAAATGTGCAGAAAACCACAACTAACTGTACCCTCTAGCTGTGTTCAAAGCATAGGAACAAGAGTTTAACTATAAGAAAACTAGTGCAAGCTGGCTCAACATCAAAGATAGACAAACATTGCCCTGCACCTCATTACCGTCTCACTGTAAGAGGAAGATCTCTGCCTGTTCATCCATGATGTGCAACCTGCTTCTGACTCAGAGGCCAAAGGACCACACAAGGACAGAAGAGAGGTGGGACCCCAGTTCCAGGAAGAAGCTACCTATTCCCAGAAAACCAATGCATATGGTTCCCCCTCAATACCCCTGCCCTTAAAACCTTGCCTTAATCGTCCCCTGAGCAAGAAGTTACTTTGTGAACCAAGTTCCCACTTCTCCATTCTCTGGCCATTGAAAAAAGCTTGCACTGCTTCAGTCTCAGCTTTGGTTTCATTTCCTGGCTGCGCAAACCAGAACGGAAAAGGAAACTTCCACACCGAGGCAGGGATCTCGGCTGGGCTAGGGGTCAGGTGGGGTCCACACAACTTTATTCGGTAACAGAATGACTAATTTAAACTATCTGTCCACTCGGTTGATTTTTGCCTCCTGTTGATATAGCTTCTTTTACTTTCTACCACAGTATCTCACTTAATTTTTGGGGGGGCACTTACTATCTCTTCATTTATGTGTTTATTTACTATCTATCTCCTGCTATTTGGATATAAACTAAGTATGAAGCTTTGTCCTCTTACTGCAGCATTTCCATCACCTAGAACAGTGCCAGGCTCAGAGAAGGCATTCAATGAATATTTACTGACTGGACAAACAAATCAAGTAATTAATTAAAAGAAATCAATAGTATAAATTTTACCAAAATTTTGACAAAAATTCTCAAGAGTTAAAAATAAAGACGGGTAAATGTTTTGTCCTTATAGAAGCCTATTTTTATGAAATCACTAATGTCTTCATTTAATAGTTTCAGTAATTATCGAGCTACATGTAAGTACCTCAAATGGACAATTTTTCTCTCTCATTTATTTAACTATGTACTGTTTCAGCCCACAAGATGTACACAAAGCCTCTAAGATATATCACATTTAGGAGGTTTTCAATAAAATTCTAAGCGAGAAAACAGAATCAGAGAATGAATAGAGGTGGTTTTTTTTTTTTTTTTTTGAAATGCTGGCTCTTTTTTTCTGTATTGAAAGGATCTGAGTTTACACAGAATATGCCCAAGATATTTACGTAAAAACTGAAAAATCTTTATGCCTTTTCAAACCATACCAATTTAACTAAGACTCAGAATTCCTACTAAGCTTACCAAATCATTTGTCAAAACAAGTATTACCTCTCAGTCTTCAGGTTAGATGGCAGACACACTAGTTAAATGAGTGAACACACACAGAAAACTTATCTATTCTGACTCCAAGAAACACAGGTTGTCATTTGCCAAATGTAAGTTCTGTTCTGACACTTTAATCTTGCAGCATAATGTCTATTATTATTCTCCTTACCGGCAAGAAACAAAATAAACTAATAAAAAGACATTAAGCGGTCCTTTGTATAAGGTTATTAAAATGTTAAATGTATGTCAGGTGTGGAAATCTACGAAATGTTTTCATAACCTTCATCCTGTCAAAGCAACACTGTACAGACATGTCTGGCAGTCAAGGGGCTATTAGAGTCCACCTCCGTTGCTGTGGTAGAAAGCAAAGAACCCCAATGTCACTGATACTGTTATCAGTTAGGATTATTAGCTGGAACATTTCAGTCACCATGAGAACTGACATTTTTTGAAAAGAAACCAAGAACCCTCTATATTACATTTCAGTCCCTCTTGAAAACGTCTAGGTCCAAATTAGAGCAATCCAAATGCATCTACTTAGAATGTGCAAGTTCATCGTCCTTCTAAAATTGCACACTTCGTATCATCTGATAGCACATTACAGAAAAAAGGAGGCAGACAGTTCCTGCCACATCCATTTTAAAGTACAAATCTTAACTCCAGTTAGACACTCTTGGCGTTAAGTCATGGTGGATTTATATTGCCTTAATCAGTAAACTATATAAAAAGACAAAAGCAGGGGTATTTTTCATTTTAGCATTTCATCTGTCAGTCGTTAAAGGTGTACTTTTTATCATTAAAGTCTTCACTCAAAGCACACCTGAGTTGAATGAATAATCTTCTTATGCTGCCCCCAATTCCTCTAAAAGACAGTAGAGACCATCCTTCATTACCACTCATGCCGTAAATAATTTTAGTCTATTTCTCTGCTTTTATTGTCTCTCTTTCCTCTTTCTGATTCACTGTATACTCCACTGCCAGATTGATTCTCCTAAAATATTTGTATTCACATTTTTCTTTGGATCAAAAGCATTTCCTCTTACCCCTCCAGGATTTTATCCAAGCTCCTTCACCTCTCATTTAAGGTCTTTGGTTTCACCACCTCTCGGGACCCACGTGTCCTCTGTCACTATCACCTGTAAACTAAATCTCCAGTAACGGTCCACTGAATGTTCCCCTCATCTTCTTTCTGGAGCATCTGCTTTCTTGGGGTTTTGTCTTTCTTATTTTTCTCATGGAATTCCTGGTGCTGGAGTATCCTCCTCTCCCCTTTAACATTCTTCCTTTAAGAACCAGACCAAATATCTCCTCCTTCACAAAAAAGTTCCTTGAGACCCCCCACAAAGTGACATCTCTGTCTTCCTGTGTATTCTTATTATATGGACATTCTCCATTAATCACACATTTCTTTGGGCCCACTTTGAACTTATTAAATTAAATGCTTTTAAGCCTTTTTTTGTCTTTGGGAGGGGTGGTGTTTATATTATCTCCAAAGGTAGATTATAAACTCCTTGAAGGCAGTAACCATTTCCGAACTTTGTTTTTCCTAATCTCATAGCACAGAGAACTTCATATAATCAGCATGCAATTAATGTCCCTGAATCAAGGATTTTTAATTTATTTGAGAAGTAAGCAAAATGTGTATCTGAGGAAACTGAGGTCCAGAACCATCAGAAACATGTTGAAAAGTGACTGCAGCCAAGGGTTACTTTGCTTGATTATTAAAGATGTTTTCTATATTATTTTGTCCTTGATTGATTATTCTAAGTGAGGTAATTTATGAAATTCACTGATTTAATAAGGTATATGCATATATATTTACATATATGTATGTAACAAATATGTGTTTGTAAATAAAAAATAGGTATAAACAATTAAAGTTTCTTTGCAGATATCGACATCCTAAGGGCAACGTTAAAGAACTCAATTTTAGAAACTTGTAAAGTAAGAAACAACATACAAGAATCATGATGACAATGGGGACATTGCTATTTTTAACGCACTGTAAGTAACGTGACTAATATTCTAGCGAGAACCAAATACTACAAAAGTCTCTAATGTCCTGTTAAATTTTATGTTCTACCATATAGCATTGTAAACATAATTGTAAATCTACATTTTCCATGAAGATGAATAGATAGCTCAATTTAATTCCTGCATTTACAATGTAGTGGACAACTACAAGTTTGATTTTACAATGAAGGTGTTAATAGGCGGGTATGTAGAAAACACATAGAAATAATGCTAGTGAAGAAAATGAAATTAACCAATATTTAAAAATCAACCATAACTTGGGTTCTGGTTAAAGTTAGTCTGACATCCATTGGATCTGTCCTTTTAAAGGGCTTTGTCCCTGGGCAGTTTGATGTCAGCGTTACACATTGTCACTTACCGTCTTTCAGGATGGTTTCTCGCTCTGTGCCATCTATCTTCTGACGGCCAATTAGGAAACTGGTGGTGTCAGCAAAGTAGATATAATTGGTTTCTGCATGAAAGTCTAAAGCACGAGGGTTTACCAGATTTTCTATAGGGATCATGTATTCATCAGCTATCTTGGTATTCAGGTCCATTCCTCTAACAATTCCTGGGCGTCCTTTCCCATAAAAGAGGAACAACTCATTCTTCGGTCCTGCAGAAGAAAGATTACAAACATAAACAACCAGTGCTGCCTAATCTTCTTTACGCTGCATAATGCCACTGTTTAATTAACTGGCACAATTAGCGGTTTTTTTAAATTCAATACCAAAAATTAAACTCTAAAATATGCCAAATGTATCTCGATGTAAGAAGGCCAGCTAATTGCATTACTTTAATTAAAATAGAAATTACTTCCGTGAATAAGTTATATTTAGTTAATTATTCTTTTGTCTGTAACTGTCTGTATAGCAAAAACATGACACATCATTGGATAACTTGTAACTGTAAAATGGACATTTATTAAAGCATCCGGCACATTTAATTTGACAATTCATTACAATCTATTTAACACATCTGTAGATATTAACTGTAGAATTAATCATGTTTGACAATACTAAAAATTTCAGAGTATCTAAAACAGCCCCCTACTCCAAGTTTGCATCTACAGACTGTCAGAGGCAAACAGATAGGAGCACACAGTAAATATATTACGGTTTGTCTAAACATGTGATTCATTTTTCTAAGTGAAATCAAATGCCAGTTACAGCAACACTCTTTCTTTTACATCTTAATTAGAAATGTTAGAGGTTGATGCTGACTGCCAGCAACTCTGATGTTCAATACAGCCCTTGTCTAAAACAGAACAAAACAAAAACAAAAAACCCAAAACAAAAAACTGTTTCCTGAGTTCAAATGCCAGAATCAAGGTGGCTTTTTCTACAGAACGAATGAACTACTTCAGACTTTGTATGAAAATACATGCAAGACTCTCCAATTGCTAGGGGTCCCTCTACTTAAGCCTAGATAATTTTTAAGAGAATATTTCATATGGAAAGGAAAACATACTGAGTTTTATTAATAAAACTGAGGAAAAACATGACTATTATATTTGTATAACCATACCATAAGAGATTCTTAGTGAGGTAAAATAACTACATTATAAAAATTTGGAGAAAAAAAGGAAAAGAAAAAATAAGTAGTCACTCATAAATTCAACACCCTCAATATAAACTATATTATTATTTTATATATTTTCTTTCTCTTGTTTTCTTTTAAAATTAGTGTTGATGAATATTAAATGATATAAATATTCATAAAATTTTAATATATAAAGAATAAAAATAAAACAAATCTCATGGACCTAGCACAGATCTTGGAAATATTTCCAGAACATTAGAATGCATGCACATGCCCCAAACCCACCCTCCTTCCATCCCAGAGACGTCCAATATCCTGATTATTCTGCTTATTTTTTTTTTTAAGATTTGGCACATATGTTGTTTGTATTTTCTAACAATAGATTGTTTAATTTTGCAAGCTTAAATTGCATGTGTGAATTCTTCTGTGAGCTAGTTTTATTCTTACACTCCTGATACCCATCTATGGTTATTACAATCATTGTTCATTCATTTTCATTGCTGTATCATACTCCTTTGTGTGACGATGTCAAATTTAATTTGTCAAACTATTTTTCTAACGCATAGCTACTTATACAGAAAAGGATACAATTTTATATCCTGATTTTATTCTTAAATCTTAACATTAAAGTTTATGATCTACATTGATTCATCAGATTCATCAAGTCTCACATTCCTTCAGTACGATCATAACATATGCTGATTTACCAAACCATTCTCCAATTAGTTTTATCTTTTCATATTATAATACTGAGATATGCATTTTTTCCAACCTAGTATTTTATACATTTTCTTAGACGATCCCTTAGTATACACTTACAGAAATGGAATTCCTGGGTAAAGAATATTAACATTCCTCTTTTTCACTGACCTCACAGCATTTCAGTGTCTACCAACTTTCAAGAGTATTTTATTTTAAAATACTATTTTACATTATTTAAAAGTAGAACAGATTCATTAAAGAATTAAGTCCTGAATATTTCTTACCAACTTCATATGCATAGATACTTCTTGTAAAATTGGGATTTTAGGTATGTCTTTTAATATGTAACTTTAAAAAATTTAATGACATTTTCTTGTGCCATTAAAAAGCCTTCAAAACATTCTTTCCAATGTCAGCATCATGTTTCCTGCTAGGGAGGCAACATAACATAGTCAACAACCTACCTACTGTAGGATGTTCAGATTGCTTCTGGATTTTTGTTATTATACATATATTTATAATGAATTTCTTCAGACAAAAGTGGGATAATTTATTAAAGGATATTATCAGTTTTGTTTATCATAGGTGTTATCAAATGTCCTTCCAACGGTGCTACCAACTTCCCGTTCTATTAGCCATGCATAAAAAATCACTAGTTTCACCATACCCATTCTTGCTAACACTTAAATTATTGCTTTATTTTTTAACAGATGCTTTAATTGGTAATCGGTAAACCTGGTACTTCATTGGCTTAATGTACGTGTGTGTGCATGGGTGTACACGTTGTTTTATTCAATCATTTTTTTCAGCCATTCAGTACCTAAAGTTTCTTCTAGTGTGTTTTCCTGTACGGCAGACAATCAAAAACTATACACATCTCACAGACACTGATGTAGCCATGGTTCTGGTTTTGATTTAAGTACCTAATATCAGAGGTCCTAGCTCAAGTCTGGAATATGGAAATGAGGCCCCCTCTTGCTATTTCTGCTGAGATTCATTTAACCGGGAAACTGCATTTCCCCGTATCAGGCTTTTCCCTTTGTGTGCACCAAGAGGCAAGGGAGAGGGCGTCTTTCCTTTTTGTGTCGTCTGCCAGTGTCACGCATTTCTGCAGCTGTCAGCTGTGACGCAAGCTTCCTAACCCCTAGATCTGCGCTAACATGGTGTGTTTTTGAAGTTACCATTGCCACTTGTGGCTTCCTGATGCCCTAGCTTCTGACTGAGGCCCATGTTCCAGCTTTAAGTCAGGCTAGTTTGTGGTAGTTTTGAGGAATGTTCCCGAGATAGCCTAGAAGCTGTTGCTTCAGGCATCTCACTGATTCCGTAAGCACCTATCTACTTGCGTTTGATCTTTTCTGCTTAAAATAGCTAGAATTGTTTGTGTTACTATAAATGTAAATAGATCCTGGTGGATCACTACATTCGGGATGATTGAAGCTTAAGCAACTCCGATCGTATGTTGTTTCCCCAAACATGTGTATACATACATATACACACACATATATATGTATGCATAAAAGTACACGATTGTGTTTTTACATGACATGCCATCACTTCCCAAGTGGTAACTGGACCAGTTTAAAGGCTGGTTATACACACAGACACACACACACCTTCTCGTGTCGTGAGGCTTCTGACAAAATACTCTCAATTACCCAGAGGATTTCTTGAACATGAGAGTTGATATCTTTATACTCACAGAATTTGATACAATGTTGGGAGTGAAAACAAAATACTGAAATATGTAGTTTTATCACAGTTGAGCAACTTGGGTTCTTAATTTAAAAGTATTTGTACCATTAATGTTAACCACTTAGTTTTAAAATTATAGCAAACTTAGTGGTCTTCTTTCATAGTCCTCAAGGGTAAGACAAGAAAGTAAGGAAGGTAAAAGAGATGGCAGGATGGTGACCAGAGAGGGAGCACAAACAGAAAGAAAAGGCCATGATGAAACGGAGAAAACAGACACTGTAAAAAGCAGTCATCATAACCTTAAAATTTATGGTATTTCAGGGACATTTAAAGACCAACAGTCTCCACAGGGATGTCCTTAATATTATGTCTGATTCTGAAGGCCCTGAAGACCTTAATTTTCTGCAAAAATTTAAACTTGCAAAAGTCATGTGTGAAAAATATGTATTCACTTATTTAAATAAAGAACAATTAAATTATTCTAACATATTTCAAAAATAAAACAAAGATACGTCTAACTAGTAGATAACAAAACTGTTAAAGAGGTTGGTGTTCAATGGCACAGCTCCAGCTACCTGGAAAATGAGACAGTGAAATGAATTTCACTCCCCAGTGCTGGGTAAGGCGAAGTGTCACTTTACGTGGATTTCTGTTGGACTATACAACACACCTATTACTAGAAGCAACATTCTGGTTCAGAGAAGAGAAAGTCTGGTCAGTCAAGGATTCAGGCTCTTTAGACCAAAAGCATTCTTTAGGGAATTGAAGGATCTTCCTAAAAACCTTCCCTAAAGCATGTTTCCCAAGGATCCACAAATTTAGTGACCCTTCAGCCCAATTACGTTTCTCACTCACATTATCACACACATGCAAAAAGGAGACACAAAACAAAACAAAACAAAAAACAATGATTTTGAAAAACAAAATGGCTAGAACATATCGGCAGGCAAATTTGACCTGATGAAGTCTCATGTTAGTACTGATGTTGAGGATCCTAATTAATACTAAAAACCTTACTCTGAAGCAGTAGCTGCTGGCAAATGTTTGGGTTTTTAACAACTTACTTTTGCATGACCTGCCATCACTTCCCAAGTTGAAGCCAGTCCTGCAGCGACAGGTCCGTGTTTTGTAACTGCTGCTGAGCAGACAGATGTGTGAACATCCCCCTGGCATTCCAGACGGATCCACTTCACAGGCGTGGCTTCTGACTACAACAAATAAAACACAGCACGCTTGAAATTCTCCAAAGACAAGATAATTATGTGCATCAGGATGTTGAAACTTTTCCAGTGCAGGAAGAGGGAATCCTAGCAAAAAATCTCTATACCCAATTATTTAGTATCATAATCAATTGGAAAAGAGTTTAAACCGCATAAAAAAAAGAAAAAGAAAAAAAAAGTAGAGATTTGCCAAAATCCTCCTAAGCCTACATTAAAAAAAAAATTCTGAGAGATTAAATGATTTTATATCAATCTAAACTGTTTACCTGTGAGCAAAAATAAAAGTAGCATTGTTTTTTTTTAGGACGTGCTTATTGTACTTTTAAAAAACACACTTTTCTGACAAACATTAAAACGATACTGTTAAAATATCCCAGGTTAGGTAATTAAGAATTAAAAGGATTTCTCCTGAAATGATCTATTATATGGGTGCTTAACTAGAAGAAATGTCATTTAGTGATTACGCTTATTGAGAAGTGTTAAGAGAAATTTTTTTTTCAATTTTGAGTCCATTGTCATTTGGAGAACCCTACACAAAATGAATTCTTAGTGTGTGCATCTGTGTGTGTGTGTGTGTGTGTGTGTGTGTGTGTGTGTGTGTGTGTGTGTGACTGTAACTATCAAAAAGGGAAGGCTAAGTTTTCTTGTGGAGATTAAGGAATAGAAGGAAGTTTCATGAGTGTAGAAGTTGGAGAAGAAACAAAAAATAAGAAAAGTACCATATGGAGAGGATGAGAAAAAGAAAGGTTAACGAGAAAAAGCTGCAGCAGGAATACTATCAGTAGGATTTTATGTGTTATTGTAATTATATTATTTTTCAGTCACCTCTTACTTGGAATTGTGATCAATAATATGACAATTTTCTTTTAATATTAAAACTCACATGCTTTTAAAAATTGTGCTATGTTCTTTTTGTACTCCTCATTCACTAAATGGAAAGATAACTGAAATGTAGTTTAACTGTTTTTTTCTCCCAGAGTGTTGCTTATATTTTCCAATCTCACCCCATTTCTATACTCGATCACATCTCCTCTCACCTCCTTAGCAACTCTCCACTTTCTTTCATCATTACTTTTACTCTCTCCATTGGATCATGCCCATCAGCATACAAATGTGCCATTATTTCTGCATCATGGAAAAAAATCCTACTTTTAACCTTAATTCCTATGGCAATCTTGCAATGAGCTCTCCATTTCTCTGCTCCACTGAACATCAACACTTTTCAAAGTGATCCATGCTCATTGTCTGCAAATTCTTTCTCAGATCCATTCTACCCAGGCATTCTCTTCACCACAAAACTGCTCTTATCAGATCCCTAGGGCCTTCATGCTGTGAGATCCAATGGCCAGCTGATTTAACAAGCTTCTTCTCAGTCTCCTCTTTTGGGCCCTCCTATTCTCTTTGACTTCTTATTGCTGGGATGTCCCAGCATCCTTTATTTGAAACTTCTCTCCATCCATAGTTACTTCCTTGATGATCACATCCATGTATATGCCAATGATTCCAATTGTTATGTCCGGTCTGGACTTCCCCCTGAACTCCAGACTTGTATATTCAAATACCCCCTTGATAGCTCCACCTGAATTTATGATAGACATTCAAAATAATATGTAAAATTATACTTATTTTCTTTGCCCTATATCTGCCTCAATCTTAGTTTTCCCAGCCTCAAAAATAATTCACTTGCTCAGGCCAAAACATTGTCATCATCGTTGCCTCTTTTTAAAATTTACATCCCACATTAAATTCATTAGGAAATCCTGTTGGCTATACCTTCAAATATATCCTGAGTCTAACTACTTTTCACCACCTTCACTGCTACCATCTTGGTTCAATCCGCCATCATCTCTAACCTTCCACCTTTGTCCTCCACAGCCTACTGTGAATATAGAGTAGCCACATTGAGTCCAGTAAAGTCAGTCAGATCATGAGACTCCTCATTCAATTTTATGTTTTCAGTGAGATTTCCTCTGACCAGTCAATATAAAATTGCAAGCTACCCTCCATTCCTGATACTCATCTGCTTTATTTTTCTCTATAGCACTTATTATCTTTTAATACAATAATTTACTTAAAAAATTATGTCTTCTTTACAATAACGCAAATCTCATAAAGGCAGTAATATTTTGGTCTGTTTTATTCACTGCTGTATTCCCGATAGCAGAATAGTTCCTGGCACAGAGTACATGGTCAATGAATAATTGGTGAATAAATAAATCGTAATATAAAACTCTAATCAGGTTATCTACAGAATTCCAAATTCGAATTTCTGTAAACACATGTATGACAGTACACTGCCTTGTCTAAATTTGTGTTAATGGTTAGATAATTCTCAATCAGTTTTCAAAAGATGAGGGGCATTTGGGTGAATTTGTGTATGTTACATTATTCTATGTATGACTGAGCCTAAATTATATTGATGAATAAGCATCACTAACCTGCTATGCAAAATAATTAGTGTTTTTGAGAAATACTTAGAAACACTGCAGCCTTCTTATTAAAAAATATTTTTTAATTAACATGTGTTCAGAAATGACTGAGATGTTTAGTCAAGAGATCCCAGTGACTATAATAAAACCTGAAGAGATATTGTAAGAAAGTCACCTGATTTGAAATTTGTCTCCCAGAAGGATTAAAAAAAAATTCGCTAGCATTTTAGCTTCTGGGTTTCCTGTGTACACACATCAAAAGTGAAAGCACCTCTCTGCCTCTAAATCTAGCCATCATTTCAACCCTGTGGTTGTAGAAACGATTCACCTGGAACTGAACAGTTTGTCATATAGACTTGGGAAGGGAGCTATTCCATTTTACCATGTAGACATGTACACTTTTGCTATCAGATCAGATATTTATGAACTCTAACACCAAACAAAGGCATATGGACCTCCATTCAATCCACCATTATGAAGGCTATGAAGAAATCTTGTATCTTACCTGTTGGCTGAGTTCTTCTTTGATAGATTCGGATTGCCCGAGCGTTTTCCACTTTAATCAGTGAATGAATATCAGTGCCATTAAATCGATTTATCCTTATGATATTGAAGTTATCAGGATTGGTTGCATACAAATAGTCTTCAAACACAGTTATACCATACAGATGTTTGACCTATAAAAAGGGGCAAAAATAACTATGATTTTTAATTATGCTGCTTTCAATTTGAAAGAAGAAATGATTATTAGTTACAACTGTGGAAATTTCCCATGGTTGGAGAGTCACAAGCATATTACCATTTATTTTATCTCAAATAATTCAACATTTCACTAATTTAACATTTTTCTCTGAGAATAAAACATTACGAAGTAGTTAAGCAGTTCCCAATGTATGTGAGAAACTTTTATTTATGTTTCTTAAGACTCTGAAGAAAACATGTTCAGTTGCTACTTTTCAAAGGCTTGTAAGAACCAAACTTTCAATCATATTTGATAGTAATATGCTTATGGCAGTGTTACACAAAATTTGAGATATTTTTGTGAGCTACTTGTTCTTATAGTCATGGATATATAGAACCTGTAAAAGCATAGCTTTGCCTGTGAAAGGACTGATGAGAAAACTCCTTTGAAAATTCGTTTTTTTTTTAAAACACATGTTACATTGAGACTAATACTTTGCCCCAACATGGAAAATAATAAAAAAATAAAATCACATGCTTGGGAGTAATTGTAAATAAAATATCAGCATTTTAATCAGAAATTGCATTCTTTCAAAAGCCTACTCATAATGACAACAGAACTACTTGCTTTGAGAATAACAATGTTTGCAGCCTTCCATGACACCTTAACAGAAACTCTCCTCCTCGGCAGGGTCTTGGGGATTATGGGACGGAACAGCCACTGTGAGGTCACAGAAAGCTTCCAGTAGAGCAGAAGAAAAATGAGTATATTGATTTTCTCATGTAAAAAGGCATGTGTTAGGCATGTTGCCTTTGGGTATTTCTTGTATTGAACTTAATTTAAAATGGTTCTGGTCCAGGACATGGTAGATCTGTCCATCGATTTAGTGTAGAGATTTTTATGAAAGCATTTGTCACTATTCTTTGGCATTTTATTACACTTTAAGTGCACTTTTAGTATAGATTTGTAATTAAGAGAGTTTGTGAAGGTATGTATGGCTTGACTGTAAAAAAATAAATAGAACAAAATAAGAAATTTTTCTATTTAGGAAATCTTGCCAATTCTGTAATTTAAGCAAAATAATTTGATTTTCTATCCTCCTAGCAGGTGGACTCCTCATTACTGTCTCTGATCCACTAATATGAGATGTTGACTAAGAGAAGATTGGCTTTTGCATGTTGTTTTTGGATGTATTTCATTTCTCCATGTCTAGTCTGGAAATGAAAGACAGGAATTAACGGGGAGAATCACCCTTTGTTAAATTCCCAATAATATATATCTATGTTAGTGTTACTCTCTGGTAAGCGGTAGGAGAGGGGGCGGCATGTGTTATTTACTAATTTTTTTTTAACAGAACTGACATCATATTTGCTAAATATACCTATGACTCAATTTTGATTTGGGCAATACTTTTTTCCTATAAAAATTACAAGCAAGCTGAACTATTTCATTAGTTGCCATTTACTTCATGCATGTTCTGCTGTAAGTTTCAGGCCATCCACCTGGAAGTGTGTGGTTGTGGCACACCCACACTGCTCTCTGCACAACTGCCAATCCACATCCCAGGAGAAAAGGCACGAATTCAGAGGGGGCAACTGGTGAAGTCAGAAAACATGTTCTCACAGTAGTGATCAAGTTTCACTCGCTGCCTCCCTGCTTTCCTTCAGAAATGGACCATGCCTTATTATAAAGCACCTCCACTGTTGCCTGCTCTAACTAACTCTCCCGACAGAGGTGGGGTGAGCTTGGAGTGGCGATAGACCATTCTGCCTACAGGACAGACACTTCAAAAATGTTATCTATGTTGGATTACTTAGTGGCAGACTAAGCATTATGCTCAGGGAAACAGCAAGACATAAGCAACAGAAATGAAATAGAACAGGATAATTAAAAACTGCAGACATTAAAAATCTTTTGAAAGGAGTCATGGGGAAGATCATTGGAATTCCTCATCCCTGTTTCAAGGTTTAAAATTTTAATTATATATGTACGTGGAAAAAGAAGGTCCATGATAATCATTTTACAGACTAGGCGCTCTAAGGTCATAACCAAAGACTGTCAAAGATATCAAGGTTTTTAGGACAGCAGAGGTGAGAGAGAAATAAGCGGCCCCACTTCTAATATTGGACACCCGATTTTTTTTGAACTATCCAGATTAGTGCACTTGTGTAACTGCCAAGGAAGGGGAAACATTTCACTGTTAAAAGCTGCTTATAAAGGAAAAGTATCTTTACAAGATAATTACGGAATATCCGTGCCTTGCATTGCAAAACAAAGCAAAGAGATTTACATATTGCAGCTCCACATGAGACTATAACATGAAATGAGCGCTGTCAGTGAGGTAAAATTGAACTTAAAAAGTATACTAGTGAAGAAGGCTTATCTCCACTTAGAGATCTCCTTTAGGTGTTTTTTGCGTGCTGTTTGCAAAAACTTAACAATTTAGCAAGGAAAAAACTATACAGATGGGAAAATTTTTGACCTTGGTGACTTTCACAAAGCTCTCATTTTAAGAAACACCTGAATACATCGAAGGCAAAATTTAATCCAACCTATTAAAATAATGACGATACTTTTGTGAGCAGGGATCTGCTTTGTTAGCAAAGTATCTCCAATGCCACATGGGACAGATGACAGTTCGGTTTCTTTACAAATGAACTACTTCAATTAATTTTGTGTAAGTAGGTCATAACATCTGTCCTACTGTAATACTTCTTTTTTTACTAGGATAGCATTTTTTGTTTTGTTAGTTGTTTTTGATGTATTTTTATTGGTTTTGCTTTTGTGTGCTTTTTTTATTAGTAGAGGGATGAAGGGAGAGAGGGCACTCCCAGTATTATGAAGCACACTATGAAAAGAACATTCTCTCATACAGGAAATACATCACAATTTTTATGACCCACTGCAGCCTAACATCATAAGACATTTTCAATATTGCACTGTTCAGCCTTCTTCCTAGTAGGATGCCATTCATCTAATTACCTTAGCTGCATCTTTCTAACCAAATTGTACTTACGTGTCTGCCTTGAGTGATAGTATGTCTGTTTTTCCCTTGATAGTCCACTACTTCCACACAGTCCAAGTAAAGGTCTACCCAGTAAACCAATTTGCTGACGAGGTCTAGTGCCAGCGCAGCTGGCTGCTCCGTCTTTGAGTCGATTATCCTTGTTCTGTTCGTCCCATCCGTGTTACATCGCTCCACTTTGGCCACATTCCCATAATCAGTAAAGAAAAGTTTTCTGTTGAAAGAAAAGTAAATGTTAAAGTGGACGGGGGAAAGCATATTCAACAGAACCACCCATAAAAAAGCAGAACTTTTCCTTCTAATTTATTTCAGTGGTTACATCTGTTGGCGTCCCATAACCATTTCCACATAATATCACTCATAAACAGAGAAGTCAGCTAATGAATATTGCAGGGCATTAGGGAGCAAGTTAACTAACAACTGTAAAATTTCCCCAAAACGGATGATGATGGTGGGTTTATTTTTGTATTAGGGGAAATGTTTCTCTAAGCCTCATAGAGCTGGGACACATACACCGCAGGAGACCTGTGGAGTCCGTTTGGAATAAGCTTTGTAAGTGAGCCAAGTCACCAGGCCAGGGCACGTGAGCTATCAGGCTTTATCGTCAACCTGCTTTTCAAATGGTGTGGTAATGTCTGTCTCCTATATAAGCTATTATGTGGAGCTCAGTGATGCTAAGAGTGGCAGAGAATAGCAAACCTGGAATGGAATTAAGCAGATGGAAAAGCAACTGTGCTGTTTGTAGCAATGGAAATAAAACATAAATAATCCCCCCAAACCAGTTCCAAATATCCCCAAATCACAGAATTTCAGAAAGAAAATGCAGGCCATTTCTTTTCATTTTTCTCTATAGATTTTAAATAAAAGGCTGAAAAGCAACGTTGACCTCTGAGACAAGAAATCCTTCTCTGAAGCACTAACAGTGTCTGTCAAAGGTTTAAATACCTCCAACCATTCAGTGTCGAATATTTGATTAGTATTCACTATGTTTAGTAAACACAAATCAATTTCAATTAACCTGACAATATTTTAACAAGATTATCTACTCATGAGAGTAAATTACATTTGTAAATAGAAGACCATCTTCCCTTGACTTAAATACAATCTCAAGAATAATCCAATTTGTAGTGCCTGAGCAATATTAAAATTACCTAGAGTATAGGATATTTGATTTTACAAATTTGGTGAATGAGTTTTTAGTTACTTTTCTCAACATTGTTGCATTATCGAACAATATAGGGTATTTTTCAAGCTAAAGAGTATGATTTAAACTTTAATTTAGCTCTTTCTTCTGGGGGAAGCTTTGACTAATTTTAAGCATTAACACATACCAGTCTGTGACAGTGCAAGCCAGGTTTTATTATGAGTATAGACTTCCCCCAGTATTCCTGAAAGATCAATTTATCACCATAAATTAAAAATTATTTTTAAAGTGACATTCCATTCAGGTGAAGAGCTTTCTAGTCTAGTGAAGAATAAATAAAAGGGCATATGGTGCTATGTTTTATTGTCATGCTAAATGCTCAAACTTCTACTCTGCGCTAGCTCATGAGTTTTCTCTCTTTTTTGTTCTCTCTCTCTCTTTCCTATCACTATCTCTTCCTGCTTCCATCTTTTATCTCTCTATCTCCTCTTTCCTCACTTGTTAATCAACTAGTTCGTTAGTTATCTCAAGTTAAGTGAGATTTACCCAGTTTCCGTCCTCCTTACCATAGAACACTTCCCACTATTTCTATTATAAGAAACTCTCTCCCTCACTTCACACCAAAATGCCTGTCCTTACGTGGTTTCCTTTTCTGACTGGTCCACTTCACAGCACTGAACAGCTGCTGGTGTCCCGGCTTTGGGACAGAGTTGGAGGCTCTGGCACACTATGTATAGTGTGTCATGTATAGACTATGTCAAGACAGTGACAGGAGGTAGGTGACTGAAACTATGTGGTGTTGAAGAGGGAAGGTGAGTCTGGAGATGGGAACTTCTCTGAAGTCATCTTGAGATGACTTAATTAGATGTGGTACAAAAAGGAAAAAAAGGAGAGTGCCAAGACAAGAATCTTAGAGGTGTACTGTTGGGAAAAGATGGCCAAGTAAGATCAGAGGTAGTGGTCAAAAGAGAGAACAGACTCCCAAAGAAGCCTAAGGAAGAAAAGTTTCATAGTAAAGGATTGGAGTGGCTGTCTGGGTCAATTACTTCACAAAATTATTAAAAAAAAAAAAAAAATAATAATAATAATAATAATAATAATATAGATTAGGAAGATGTCACTGAATTTGGTATTTGTTAAAATACTAGAAATTTTTGGTACTTCCGTTTGAGAAGTTTAGGTATGGAGGAAGAGTAAACCAGATAATAATGAAGGAGGTCAAGAAAAGATAATTTTTCCAAGAAGATTTTCAGTAGTACTGACCTATTATTACAAGAATGACTCAAGTGATTCTCAAATTCATTCCAAGTCATAATAAAACTGGTTGAGGTAACTCTCTGTCTGAATAAGCTTCAGCCAAAGTATGAAAAAAGTATATGACTCATCAAATTTTTGCTGTTTTAATGGAAGTGTAAAATCAAAGGAACAGGAGGACTTTGGGTGTGTGAAATCACACTGAGCTAAAAGAAACAGTAAAGAATTTACCATTGTACCCCCAGCACATAGCAGAATAACTAATGCCCAATGGAGACATAAAAGATGATCTTCACACTAAATTGAACTTCCTCAGACTTCAGAATACTGCCTATGGTGAGCTGTGTTCACTTATAATTGAAATGCAAGAAATGGAAGAATTCTTCAGGATAATAGCACTAAGGCCATAAATCTGCACACAATAAATGCTCATGGTCACATGATTAAGTAGATGTTTCTTTGCTTCTTTCAGCACTGTTTAATTTTAGTTTAAAAGTATCTATTACTGTTACAGACAAAAGCTTCATTCCCAGGGCATTCTTTAATTCAGGTATGGTTGTATAAGGATTGATAAACAAAAGCTGAACTTTTAATTATCTAAAACCTAACTAAATTTCATTTGTGATGTAAGTGTAGCTGGGTTGAAAAATCACTCTTTTCTTTCCTATAAAATATTTGTCTAAATTTTAGAACAAGTCAATAGTCCTCTATGAATTTCACTGTCTCATGGATCCTAATAATGACCTGTGAGAGAGAAGTATTCCTATTTTACAGATGAAATAGGCTCAAAGTCCACATGGTTAGCCACTGTCAGAACAAAAACATGAATGTTTGTCATGCCTTTTCTTTTTAACTCATTATTTTGAAATAATTCCAAACTTACAGAAAAGCTGTAAGAATTGTAGAACAAATGTCTATACTGTTCACCTATACTCACCAGTTGATCTTTTGTTCCTCTGACTGGTTCTAGCACTGTCTGAACCATCTGACAGGAAACTGAAGACTTGACCCTCTTCACCTAAAATTTCAGCCTGCATCTCCTAAGTATGAGGACATTCCTTTGCATAACCATAGTATACCTGTCAAAAGTAATACTTCTAAAACTGATACGATACACAGTTTTTATTCAAATTTTGCCTTTTGACCAATACTGTCCCATGTATAAAAAATTCTTTTTTTCCCTAATTTAGAATCCAATCCAATATCATATATTGCATTTAACTGTCCTTTCTCTCCAGACTCCTTAAATCTTGAATGAGTTGTTTTAATACCATATGATATCACTCATATATGGAATCAAGAAAGAAAGAAAGAAAGAAAGAAAGAAAGAAAGGAAGGAAGGAAGGAAGGAAGGAAGAAAGACACTAATGAACTCATCTACAAAATAGACTTGCAGACATAGTAAACAATTTTATGGTTACCAGGGGAAAGGGAGTGGAAGGGCTAAATTTGGGAGTTCAAGATTTGCAAACGTTAGCCACTATATATAAAAATAGATTAAAAAACACTTCTTCCGCATAGCACATGGAACTATATTCAGTATCTTACAGTAACCTATAATGAAAAAGAGTATGAAAACAAATATATGTATGTATACGCATGACTGGGACATTGTGCTGTACACCAGAAACTGACACACTGTAACTGACTGTACTTCAATAACAACAACAAAAAGAATAACCCTATTTTGAGTTTGCCTGATTTCTCTCATAATTAAATTTATAGTATGCCTTTTGAATTGAAAGGCAACAGTTTTGTACTTTGTTTCCACCCTACTTAGAAACCATGGGCCAGCCTATGCTCTACCCGAGAAATACCCTAAAAAGAAGCACAGATGGTGGTTTGAAATCTTATTTATTCCTTCTTATTTGTGTTCTTTGAACACTTAACTCTTTTAATATCCCCCTTCAGCATCATCTCCCATGAGGAACCAAGGATCTTCTGCTCCTTCTACTACAGCACAGCCCCAGTGTGGCACCCTGTGAGTCAGATGCATGGTGGATGGTGGAGCCCGTTCCCAAGTCTGTCCGACATCCCCTTTCCTCAGGATTGCAATATTGACATTTCTCCTTTCCCTTCTCTTTCCTGCACTATCAATTATTTTTTATTCTCCAGAATAAAGAAGAAATTAAATTGAGATGGCTATTCTCTTGTTCTTCACTTATTTTTCGAATGCCATTCAATTGAATTTCCACTACCACAAAAATTAAAATTAAAATAAGACAATATTCCAACTACTGTCACTAAGTTATGTTTAACTAGTAAACTTTCAAATTTGTAATAATTCATCTAGTTCATTCATTGTAATTTAGCAGCTCTCATAAGTGGGGACTGATCATTTTGGTTTCCTTATCTCATCTAGTATGGGAACCTGATTTTACCTGGCATCTGTGTTGGTTATATGAGCAGCCCTGTTTTACTACAGATATATAAGTTTTATACAGTTGAAGAGAATAAGAAGCTTTGAGTACTGCCGGAAAACTTGCCTGCCATAAATCAAAAGTCACAAAGGGAGCACTCACTCACCGACAATGATAGAGCACGATGCTTACAGAGTTCTGGCCCCAATCATCCCGATGCTTTAAAGCAAAGCAATTGTTATACATCCTGATGTCTTAAAACGTGAATTATTGCTCCGTTAGCTGATAAAAATAAGACTTTTCCCAGTGATATTCATTTTAAATGTTTCCATGCTTTTCGTACTTTGCCCAAAAGGACAAAGGGGAATTTAAGCATATCAGAGTCCTATCCGCCTCCTTCAACTGCATGGTCAGCTTTGGCTTTGTGTCAACATTCTTACCTCAACATTTTGGTGATGGCTTAATGGTGGAATTTAAAATTTTTCAGAGTTCACACAATGAAATTATGTATCACTCATTTTAACTGTTTCCAAATAAGGTTACACAACAAGATTTTTGTTATGGAATAGAGAGGGGAATGAGACATAAAATTAGAGGTTCATATAGTGCAAGATTAAAAAAAAAACATTGTTCTGATTAGGATGTATCAAATAGCAAACCTTCCATGTTTATTAATCACATGTTAATGTAGAGAATTTCGTATCTTTTTACATTTCAGGAAACTGATAGGCATTTTTCTTAGCAAGGATTACATTAAGCACTTCATTTTTCAATCTTGTTTGAAAAATAACTGTGTTATCCAAATAGCATCAATAGTAGTAATTTTTGTTCCATTGTATATACAAAAATTGAACAAGAAAATGATTTTTCACATTTTATGTGGAGCAATTCAAATATACTCAGAATTAAAGTAGAAATATTAAATATTTAGCATTGTAATTCTAAAGTGCAATTGTAAATATTAAAGAGTAATGAGTCTTTGGAGTAAGAGGTTTAAATTTAATTTCTATTATCTCCTGCTACTTAAGGCATGTGGATGATAAACAATTTTCTCTGTCTAGCCAAGACTGTTCAAGACAGCTATTTATTGATTTTTACTTGGTTGGGGTTTTTGTTTTCATTGTTTGAAAAATCTCTCTTTAACTTGGTTTTCAGTTTTTACATAAACACACAGAAATTAAACTTGACATACAGACTCCTGCTTTCAGCTGGCTACTCTGTCTTCTGGAAACATTCCCACTAAAAGTGTTAATGCATTAGATACGTCAGTTAATTCAGCTTACTCATTCACCATCCATATTCACCTAAACCTGCCCCACCCACTGAGCATTCCTGAGAGGGGCAGCTGTATATGTCAATATTATCCCTCTGCTGTTTACAGATAATTAGGCCCAGGGAGAACACAGGAGGCAAGTGAAGCCAAACCATAGGCTGAGCTGAATCTCTCAGACCCTTTCTCTCAATAATCTAAACGAGAAAGTGTGGAGCTCACCCAAGGGGCAGCTGTACTAACATGGGTGGTGTGCAAGGGGATGCCGGGGGGTGAGAGGGGACGAATACCAGAGCACATGTGCAGACATGGGGGAGCAACGAGGCAGAGAGATGGGATGGAGGGAGCCATGTATTCCTCCGGCAAGTGACACTCCAGGCCCTAGGAGTCCATCTCTACTTCCCATCCTTAGTTTGTAAACACTCGGGGTGGGGGTGGTTCCATATCCTCCCTGAGAACTCTCTGCATCTGAGCTTCAAATGGCTTCAGCGGGTTTCTCTACTTGGAAGCTAACGTGCCATGAGTCAAATACTGTATTGTTTAATGTTCTATTTTAAGATTCAGATAATTCTTATGCTGAAGATTTTGAACAATCAAATTTCATAACTGCTTTAGGAAATATTATATATTGAAATGTTAACTCAGACTAAAGCAATCATTTTATAATGTTCACGTGTAACCTTTATATGACCTCATATTGGCATAAATAAATAAATATATATTATATAAAAATAAAGCATCTAAAATCTTCCTGGCAACCTCCCATGAAAACACAGAGAAGAAGGATATTACTAATGGGCAACACATTTTTTTAAACCATCTTTCTTATTTTTTAAAAACTCAATATATTACTCAAGCCATGGATTTCCAAATGTCCTTCCCCAATCCAGGCTGGCTAAACTCTCTCACAAATTAAAATACAGCCTCTCTCAATCCTCATCTTACTCCGACACAGCCTCTAACTCATCTTTTTATTATTTTAAGTAAATTTGTCCCTTAGGCTATTCTTTCCATTTGTTTTTCATTTTCCATATTCTGAGAGCCAGGAGTTAACTCAGACAGTAATAAACCTGACATTGTAAAAAGGGAGTAATAAAAAGTGGAGAAATAGAAAGATTTGCACATTTCTATTACTCTTTTTATCTTTGTTACATAGGTATTTTCTTCAATTTTCAACACAACTGAGACACAATGAGAAAAAATACCTAATCCTCTTCCCCTGGATTGTCTTTGCCTTGGCCCTATCAGCAAGGAAAAAGCTAGTCCAGCTTGATTTGCTTAAGAGCCATCATGGCTTCTGACTTCCCCAGTTCTCTGAGGAAAGAACCAGTTGGTTTACCTTCACTCATTCACGGCTACACTTAAATTGCAACTACGAAATCTAATCACTTAAAAGATAATGATACACTTGGCCTAACATTTCAACTACCAGGCAGCCCTTATTCTCAGGCAGTAACTGAAACCTTATAAAGTCATCTTTAAGACAAAATCAATGTTTTCACCCTTGTTTACACAGGTCTTGCTCAAAGTACAGGGCAGTCTAACATCAGTCCATTGACACAGCCTCCTCTCTTCCTACGAACGCTCTTCTGATCTGTCCTCTGAAACACCTACTCTATGACCACGAACTCCCCAGTATCCTAAGACTACACATTGAATGTCCCTTCCTCCTTTTTGCCTTTACTGAAACTTAGTGAAACTCAGCATCTCTTGAGACCATCCTTTCCCAGCAGTCACTGAAAATGTGAGCTCCTAAGAAAACCTAAGGGGTAGATGTAAAATCAATGCCTTCTCCAATAAGAATCACAGAATATTCCAGAATATTACTCTCCTCTTATCTGTCTCCTGCTTTTTGAGGGTCTCACAAAAAGGCTGTATCGTTTACAGCACCCATCCTTGAAGAATCATCTTCTGACTCTCTGATGCTTATATCTCATTAAAAAAAAATTTGGCACCTAGGGTTCTGTCTTACTGACCACACTAAACTAGAGAAGTTAGTAATTGACAGCTACAGGATAATGAATCCACAACTTTCCTTGTTTCCTTGACCTCCTCTCTGCCTACAACTTCCAGTACACTTCAACCACAAATTCCCATGGTGATGAACAGTAGGCTGTTTGTCACTACCAGAAAAAATGACTTCACGAAAAGGGATATCTTCCCCCTTCAACACACACACAAAGAGCATCTTGTTTTTCCCTCTGATTGCATGTTCACTGTCTTTCTTGCTCAGGTACTCTCAACAACAGCAGCTCTTGACTTCACTGAGACCTCATCCGTATGAAGCCTCTCCATTAGCCAATCTTCAACTTCTCTTTCTCATTTCTTCTCTCCAGCTAATTCACCCCACTTCACCCTTAGAGGATGATCTTGCTTCTTACTGTTTTCTCACAGCCCCAGATAAAACCTACCAGCATCTACATCAATGTTTTCCTCCCTCTCCTCTTAAAATACAGGAGGAAGCATCCTCTCATCCATTTAGGCCAATACATAAACTCCTATCTCTGAAAGTTGTCTCCAGCAATTTCCTCTTTCTTCTGCATTTTAACTTGCCCATTTTTTTTTTTTTTGCATTTAGTAGAATGCAGTTCTCACCTTCAACATAGAAACCTGCTCTACTATTTATCATCTTAAAACAATTAAAACTTTTTTTTTCAATCTTAAACCACCCTCCATCTATAGCCCTTTCTCTCCATGCTTTATTCACAACCAACCTTCTCCAAAGAATTACACACACACGCTGACTTCATTTTCTCCCTCCATCACTCTTCATTCCACACTGACATATCCTCCACCTTCACCATTCCATTTTTCTTAACTTACAGAAGTTGCCAATTATTTTCATGTGGCTCAACCTTTTCTCAGTCCTCATTTTATTGACCTCTCTGTAGCATCAGACCAAGTTAATCCTTTCCTCCCTTTTGACTTTCCTTTCTCTTAGCACTCTCTTGGTTTTCATCCTACTGCTTTTTCTCAGTTGCATTTTCCCACTTCCTCTTTCTGTATCAGGTCCAGGGTTCTAGTACTGAAGTTTCCCAGGTTCAGTCTGGGAATCTCTAAATTCTCTCACAGAAAGTCTTCAAAGTTTCTATGACTTTCATTAGTATTATAATAACTTTCTTATATTCTAACCTATCTTCTGAGTTTCTAACTCATAAATACACTTGACTTTTTGATACTTGTGTTTAAATTCTTTTAGGCACCTCAAATTTAACACATCTAGTATAACATTCTTGCTCATTCTTACCAGATTTATTCCTTCATTATTCTCCACTTTGGCAAATAGTGCCTCTTTCTTCCCAATGGCTTATTCCAGAAACCAGACAATCATCCTTTATACTTTCTACCTTATCCTCTACATCTAATTCATCACCATATCCTGCCAGTTCTATCTTTAAAGTATACCTTTAATCCTCTGCTCCTCTTTCCTAAATCAATTCACCATCATCTCTTGCCTGGGGACATACCTCATCTCTGTTTCTTGCTCCTTTAAATCATTCTCCTCATAGTAGTCAGATCTTATTAAAAAGAAAAATGGAGTATGTATTTATAAAACACTCCTATAGCTGCTGATAACAATCAAAATAAAACCTGATATTCTTAACATTGCCCCCAATGGTCACATGATCGGGTCTCTACCTCTCTCTCCAGCTCCATCTAGCAATATACATCCCTACTTCTAACACCTTGGCCGTCTAGCAGTATCCTTGTATAAAATTCTAGTATCTTGGCCATCGTCTAGTTCCTTAAATGATCTACAAATTTTCTTCCTTTCTCTATTTCACATATCCTGTCTCCAAGTCTGAAATGTAATTTCTACCGTGTTATTCCAATCTTGGCTTTAGTTTTAAACTTAAATGTCAATTTCTGTGAAAGACTTTTCCTGGTTTTTCAATATCAATTAAGTCAGCCTGATATAATATCATGGCATTCTGTATTTTTAATACTATCCTTCTTTATTTAATTGCATATAACATATACACACACAATGATAAGTCTAAGATCTGTTTACTAAGTAGACTATAATCTCCAAGAGGACAAAGACTTTATTCAGCATTTTATGTTCACAACTCAGCCACAACATAGTCTCACAACAGAGACATATGGCTGTCTCTGTCTCTCCATATATCTATGTAAGTTCTGGACTGACTTTCTCATATTGGAAAATAAAATCTAAAACTCAAACTTGAGATTGGTTAAAGGGGCAAAAAATATGGATAAGACTATTCTAGCATATGAGAATGAGTTAGTTTTCCACACCATCCAGCATAGGTCACTGGAATTCTTCCCTGGACCAAAATCATTAGCTAATAGTAAATTACTGCTCTGCCTCAATTTGATTAGATTGTCTTCTTCTGCACATAATTCTCTTTGGAGAACTTGTAGGGAGTAGCGACTAGTTCATGGTAAGATATGATATTCCTGTGTCTGGCCGTCTACTTTCAGAAGGTAGCAAAAGTTTTGTTTCTCTGTTTACTTTAATATAGGATATTTATATAATCAACATGAATTTTAAGAATATAATACTGTCCACTGTGAGGAAGAAGGACTAAAAATGTTGGGAGATGAGATGCGGAGATAGCAGTGTGGTAGGTATGCACTGGTGCAGGGGGTAAACGGAAAAGAGGAGATGGTCAAGAACTATTTTGAGGTCTGCATCAACAGGACTTGATAATTAATTGAGTGAGAATGAGAACGATTACAGAGCAGCATTCTAGTACTATAGTAACTTTTGAAAAACACATCTCTGGAATATAATCAGCCTTCGGATTTTTCTCAGGAAGTCTACCTTTCTGATAAGATCTCAAGGTATCATTCCATTTAATACGAAGAATGGGTTTTACAGTCTGGCCATACTTCTTTTTCATGACCATGGGCAATGCTATCTTAGGACTCCTTCAGGGGTCAGTACGCAGGAGGTCAGTCCTTGAGAGCTCATGCTCCATATACTTGATTCATGTGGAACAGTAGACTATGTGCAGTAATATATTAGATGTCAAAAAGTTGCTCTTTGAAATATGCAGAGATGTATAACCTAATTTCTGCACTTAAGGAAGTCCTATTGGTTTATAAAGGCATTTTTCTGAGCTGAAATAACACAGATAGCTTCTCAGAAGCAGCTAAGGTAAGTATCCATGAAGTTGTGGACTGCTGAACAAACCTGGTTCACTGCTATGCTAATTACCAGTTAGCTGAACTGTCAATTTCTATTTTAAATTCTCACTAAATGAAGGAAAAAACAGCATGTAGATAAATGAAACTTTAACTACCACCTAGTTTTTTATATATTACTTATTGTTTATACTGGAGTGTGCATCTCAGTTTGCTCTTGGAATAAAATGTGCAATAATATTGCAATGATGAAAACTCATATGTTTACATAGATAAAATCACACTGTAAAAAATACAAAAATTTCTTTGATGTTCACTTCCCTAGCTGTGAAAAGCAGATATACTGAGAAAAATAAGGCCAGAGTCCTGTAAAGCAATAACTTCTTCAGAAGTGACATCATCCAAATTCTTTGTCTCAGTGTTAAGCAGAATTACAAGATCAAGTGAACGGCTAAGTGTGACTAAGACTGCACAGGCCAAAGGAAGCTGACAAAGGGAAATGACTGTCCTTGCTTAGTTGGCGAAACAAGTATTTTAATAATCGGGAGACACTTCTAGGCGAGGGTTTCTTGACCAGGATGACCTTTAGGGGTCCCATCAACAACCAGTCACGGAGGGCTCTATAGGCATGCCAGCAGAAATGTATTTTTATAGGTGCATTATTTTCTGACAAAGAGTTAACATCAAAAAGGTAAATATCCATGTTCTTTATTGTGCACAATAATCTCCTGGAGAGCTTGCTGAAATCTCCAATTTCTACAATCCCTGTGGTGGGAATTTGGGTGGCATCTAATAAAATTAAATCTGCATTTACTCTTTGATCCAGCAATCTGTATTCCAGAAATTTATCTTTGAAGATGCATCTTCACCAAATTAAGAGACAACATATGCACTAAGTTATTCACTGTAACATTATTAATAGTGGCAAAATATTGAAAAATATTTATTATCCAGTTCTCTCTTCTCCTCCCTATTCATTTCTTCCCAGAAATACTAATTGAACACCTACTGAGCTCAAGGTTCTGTGGATACAACAGGGAATGCTAAAGCATCTAGCACACACGTCTAAAGCACATAGGAAGCAAGATCATTGAAGAGAAATGTGCTGTACAATGTATGGGGACTCAGAGATGGCTGAGTAGAGTAGCTCTGCAGATTGTTAACTGATAGAAGCCATTTCTCTCACAAGCTCTTGTCAGTGTCATAGTGAAAGAATGAAAGACAATAGGCTATTCAGTAATGGTAACCTTTTTCCAATTTAGTAATTTCTTATATGGAGGCTGATTAGTTTTATTCAAAGAAAGCAGACTGTTTGAATCACACTTGTATCAGAAGTTCCCCAGAAAGGTCTTGGGTTATTGTTTGCTGCTCGATCTTCGTGACTTTTTCTTCTATGACATTCAGCTTTACGTGTCAATTTAGCAAGCTACAGTCTCCAGTTAGTCAAACACTAACCTCAGTGTTACTGTGCAGATGTTTGTATATGTGATTAACATCTGTAATCAGCTGACTTTATGCAAAGATTCTCCTCAGAGATCTAGACGGGCTTGATTCAATCAGTTGGAAAGTTTAAAAGCAGAACCATGGTTTCCCTGAAAAGAAAACCCATATGTGGAATGAATGCAGCATCAGCTCCTGTTCAAGACTTCCAGTCTGACTTCCTGACTCCTTGGCCTAAGCGTTTTCATCTAACTAGCTAGCTCCCACAACCGCATAAGTCAATTCCTTATAAGAAAACTATACATATTTATAAATCCTACTGGTTCCATTTTTTTTTCCTGGTGGAACTCTGACTGATATAGTGTGTAAAAATTATTTAGGAGACCACCCCTCCGTTAAGTAAGAATTTAAAATAGATATTGACAGTTCAGCTAACTGGTAATTAGCATAGCAGTGAACCAGATTTGTTCAGCAAACCAAATGGAGAAAACAGAGGTCCTGAGGATGTATTTCGGATCCCTAAATCCAGTCATGCCAAAGTCAGCACTCACTACATTAAGTAATCTGAGCCAATGAATTTCCCCCTTTTTGCTTAATCTGATTTGAATGAAGTTTTCAAACATTTATAACTGAAAAATATTCATGTGATAAATATTCATGATTAAGGCAAATGGTATCTGAAATACCTTTCACCACTTTAAGAGAAATAGAAATCAAATGTGCTACTAACAGCAAATATTATGTGAAATTATTACTTAGGAAAATCGGCAACTTAAAAGACAAATATAACTATTATAAACTAATTTTATTTGATTTCAGTAAAAGGAAAAGTTATTTGAGTAATCCAGTTTTATCAATGCTCAGAAAATTCAGAGGTCTAAGATTACACTATCTGTAATTTCCTCAGTAAGTGCTCCCACACTTTGTTTTGTTTTGCCACAGGAGATAACACAAGTAAAATAAAGTTCATATCCCATTATGAATAAATGCAGTGAGCTATCAGAAATATATGTGATCTCCATCTGACAGTCAACCTGTTTCAAAAAATATATATAGACAATCCCTGACTTATAGTTCGACTTACGATTTTTTTTGACTGTATGATGGTATGAAAGTGATACTCATTCAATAGGAACCACACAGCAGCCCCCACATCTATGGTTTTACTTTCCATGGTTTCAGTCACCCACGGTCAGCTGTGGCCTGAAGATACTACATGGAAAATTTCAGAAGTAATTCATAAGCTTTCAATGATGTGTACGCTTAGTAATGTTGTGAAATCTGCTCTCTCCCACCCGGGACAGGAGTCACCTCTGCCCAGCATCTCCATGCTGTACACGTGACCCACCATCACAGAAAGATGATGCTGTCAAAAAAAATCAAATTCAAAATGCACTGGTAAATTGTACCAGATGAAAATACACTCTGAGCTAATGCTGACATCTGTACTACTCTGACGAAACTATCTTCTCTCCACCCTGGATGGTAGGATTATTAAATTATAATAAAGGCCTGGAGGCATAAAGTGCTTTGCCCAGGATCATACAGGTAAGTCATTACAGGGTTTGGTTTAAAAATCCAGGTCTCTTCATTTACGAAAATGTGCTGTGCTCAATTTCCTCCCAGTATTTTCCTTTCTCCTATAGTGTTATGTGCTTAAAAAACTAAAATTTTTATAGTTCTTATTATATTTTAACTATCATTTATAAATATCAAAAACAATATTTAGACTTTCTACCTTGCTTTTCCAAATAGAAAGTAAAAGCTTTGGGAAAAACAGTCAGTTGTCTCTATAGTATATACAATATTTTTTTCTGACAGACAAATGATTGCAGTAACACTGTAATTTTGAGTTTCTACTGGAGTATTTGGACCATTGAAATAACTGTAGGTAGAGCTCTAACGAGCTGCGAGTCTGTGAAAGGTTAATTGATGCACGTGCATTATTCATCACTTCTGCTACGTGTGTAAGTGAAGATGACAGCACTTACATGTAAACCGCTAACTGAAAGTGAGCACTGCAGACTCACAAGCTTTTTTACGTCTGAGCACACTACACAACCGTGCAGATAATGACGCCCTAAAAGTCTGCAATCTGAGTTTTCTTCCCATCCTCCCTCTCTCCCACTCTCCCACTCTCTTCCTTTCCCCTCTCTCTTTTTTAATCAACAGTTATGAGAAGTTGTTTAAAGACAGATTTCTCCATTTCCATTAGAACCCACACCGGTATCATCATTACAAGTTAACTGGTTAAAGTAGAGCGCTGAGTTCAAGGAAGTTAATTTCATGAAGAAATTGTCAAACTCTCTGCGAAAGATAACTTCACTTGTCATCAGGCATACTACTTAAATTATTTGAAATCCAACATTATCTTGTAAGCAATTTCAAAGCAAAGACTTTAATCTTTATGGAATACTCCTAAAGCCAGTTAGATATAAGTCACTTATAATTTCAAGATCTGCCCAGTATCATTGTCTGAATTTTCACATCAAAATACCCAAGCAATATTTGTCCAACTCTGATCTCAAGTAACTATTTGATTCCTAATAGACATACATATCTATAACTGAACCACTTTGCTCTACACCTGGTAAACACTGAAAATCAACTATACTTCAATTACTAAAAAATACATTTTGCTGAATTAGAGACAGCATTTAATATGTAGAAGACACTCAACCTGGACATGTTTTCCTCCTTTCACTGTCCCACACTTATTTCACAAGATGCTATTTCTTTTTAATTGAGGGTTTGGGAATAATGATAGGAAATAATGGTAATTTTATATCCATGTGTTTTAAGTTATACATGTCAGTTTGCTAGAGAAATAAGTACTTGCCCAAAGGACTCTGATTTTGGGTGCTGGTGTGGTCGATGCAGTTGGTAAGCCTCGCATCCATATTAAATAAGCTAGTGAATTCTATATTAATTGAAAACTTAAGGCTACAGAAGAAAAACTGAGATGCTGCTAAGAGGCAGAAAACAACTTCAGTGAAACAAATGCTGCTGAGCCCCGATAATATGCACGCACAGTTCAAGGTGCTGGTGATAAAATCTGAAGAAGGGCCATCTGTCTGCCATCCAGTTTCATAATCTCCACAGCTTTATTAGAAACTAGCTATAAGTTGGGTCTGTTGAGAGCTCTTTGAGAAAATACAAATGCATTTTTCAAATAGAAAGCTACCACTTGATGTAATATAGCAAGATTTTCGTAAAGAATCTTGTAAAATTCTATATTTAAAACTACTTATCTTTTAAACTTTATTAAAGTATAGTTGATTTACAATGTTATGTTAATTATCTGGTGTGAAAACCATTTAACATTTTTGTCGGAATAAAGATCTAATTTAGTAATGACAAAAAAAGATAAAACTCTGGATAAAATGTAAAAAAAGAAAGGTCTCCATAGATCCACTCTGGGACAATTCTTACTTTACATTTGGTATAAACAGTTGGAGAAAAACAGCACACTAAAATCTCCAAGTTAGCAAATCATACTAAGCTTTTACTAAAAGAGTAGTGAAATGTCAAGCCAATGTGCATAAACTGTTGGAAAGTTTCAAGAGGCTATATCTTGACAGAAAAATGTCATGTGAGCTTCAAAGGAGTAAGCTTAAGGTAATGCATTTAGGGAAACATATTCATAATTATTTGGGCAGGAAGCTGGGCTCTCCTCATATTATTTGCTCACTTGGTCTGCACTGGTGATCTCATCTTACTGTCCTTATTCTAAAATGGTTTGTTGAGACTATAACCATAACTGATGATTCTCTGAAGAAATCAACCCAACACGCTGCCGTGGCCAGAACAGGCAGGGCATAAGTAAGAGCAGTATTAGAAACAAAATGGAAAATGTTATCTACATAACTCTTACTATGGAGAATTTTAAATGGAATCCTGTGATTAGCTGTGGTTGCAGTGCTTCTTCAAAGCTCTAACAAACCTCAATGAAGCCTTTAACACAACCCATGATCAGATGTGGCAATAGTGGTAGAGTAAGGGTAACACTGGGGTAGGAAGGTCAGCTTTCCTAGCAGAAATTAAATAAAATGATTGTGTTTCTGATAGCGATGACAAAGACTGAAAACAGCTCTGAATAAAATTTGTAAAGTCATTGCATTTTAATAGGCTCAACCAGTCACAATTCTTTGTGATCCTCTTCCCATAACCCTTGCTTTAGCGGGTAGACCAAAACAGACACACTTTATGGTATGTGACCTCACACTAACCCTCCCCAATCACTACTCTTAATCACAAGCGCCCAGTCAACGACAGGAATCTGGCCCAAGAGTAGTCAATGTATATCTTATGCATAATCTAATGACCAAAATTAATCAAATCATTTCTCTTGGGGTTGTGAACTAGGAAGTCTACACTTTTTAGCTAATAGAGGGAGAAAGAAAGAATATCCTGATAAAAATGTTCTGATAACAAAATCCATTTCCAGCTTTAGTCTCCAGGAATCCTTAGCCTATTTAAACTTTTGGTTTTGAATGCTGTGGAGAGTTTGTATATTTAATCAAACATTAACATCTTCGGTTACCATTGTTTGAAAGGTCTGTGTTCTAGCAGTTAAACAAGCCTGACTGAAACACATGAAAAGCATAAACATTTTAAATAAAACTTAACATATTTATTATTAAAATTGTGGTAAAATGAACAGGAGTAAAGAGTAAGAAAAAGAAGGAATAAAAACAAAACAAAAACTAAAACTCTGTCCATTAAATAGTACAGTACTGAATTAGACAGACAAAAAAAGTTCCTGATTTTTCCAAACACGTGCAGCATAGCACAGCAATTGAGATTATGAGTTTACAGTCAAGACGACCTTCGTTAAAATTCTAGTTCTAATGTTTACTAGCTGTGAACAAGTTACTAAACCTTTCTATGGCTCCATTACCTCATCTGCAAGGTGGAGAAAAAATATTTTCATACGGCCTTTCTGAAGATTAAACAAGTAAATAGATGAGAAGTTCTTACTGGTACTCAAAAAAGCCTTAACATTAAAAAATTATCAATAGAGGCTGGAAATTAAAATAGGTATGTCCACAGACAGCTGGGTTCTAAATATCACAAATAGAAGTTAGAATGTAACATTCAAAATGTTTTTTTAAGGAAAATGTACCTTCTGATACAGATTCCAAAAGTTTCACCCAGTATGAACATTCCCATTATCTTATGAAGAATCTAAATATGTCAAATGAATTTCAGCACAAGCAAAATGTTAAGGAAATTCACATAAAAGTGTTTTTAATGTACTGGTCACATAAATTAAATGGAAAGTGTCAGTAAGAAACCAGGGAGAAATACCAAACTTTTACCATACTATCACAGTGTGTTGTTGTTGTAGTTTAATATATATGTAATTTGCTCTGGTCTCAGGTGAAAAAGGAGCGTAAGTGAAAGACCCCCATTCCTTTTTGTGAGCTGTGCCTATTATTTCACCAGCTGCCACTTTGTGTGAGACCCATCTGTATGTATCTTCCATTTCTTAACTAGATTATAAGGCTCTTATGGAATAGAGTCCTGTCTTACATGTGTCGGTTCCTCTTCAAATTTTTTATTTTGAAAATTCTCAGCTTTTAAGGTGAAAGAGTATCTCTTATGCAGATTCATCAATTGTTAGAATATTGTCCTTAGAGAGAAGGAAGGGTGAGTTAGAGAGTAGGGAGGAAGAGAGATGGAGGAAAGAGGGGAAGAGAGACGGAGCAGAGATGGGAAGAGACAGAGAAAGAGAATGTGTGCATGTGTTTGTTACACACATACATACATACACTGTTTTTTTCATTTTAAACCATTTGAAATAAATCGCAGATATCATATTTGACTTCTACATGCATCTCCTAAAAATGGGATATTCTCTTATATAACCTGTATGAAGTGAGTCATACTCCCCAAAATTCGTATGTCACAGCCTTAATGCCCAACATCATAGGCTGTGACTGCATCCGGAGATAGGGTCTTTAAATATGAAATTAAGTAAAAAGGAGGCCATTAGAGTAGCCTTAATCCAATCTGCTGTCTACTAATAAAAGAAAATTTGAATACTGTATTATTATAGATGTGTTGATAACGATACATATGAACATGTATCTATATATACTCAAATATGTATTATATATAAGTAAAACTTTACACATATATAAATTGTCTCAAGAGCCGAAGAAAAGCAGTAATAGGAAAAAGTCTGCACAAATAAGAAGTAGGTCATGTGAGGATTACAGTGGCATAGAAGGATTACACCGACAATGAGCCAGTCCCTTCAATTCAACCCATCTGGTCATGAACAGACACTCTGAGAAGCCAATCATTGGAAGTTCCTCCAAAAAACAGCAGGGTGGTATCAAAAGTATCAGTCATCAGAAGATTGTTTATTGCTCTGCACTCTGATGGGTGTCTTGCTGCCATTGATTCATAACATATGTGGAAATGAGAAGGGACTTAACAGTAGCTATTGACGTGATCTAACGATATTAGTGTTCACAGAAAACAGGCATCCATTTACACACCACTGACGGTAAATAAAGGCTTGTGACGGCAGATATGAAACTCATCACCCTGAATTTCAGAGAAATACAATGCGTACTAGAGGCTAAATAACTAGACTATGCCCTCCAAACTTTCAGTTCTTACAAACAAAGTAGGTAAGTCTATTGATTTAAAAATATGATTTAGCATTTATTCCACGTCACGCACTATGCTGGTACTTAGGACATACAGAGAATAGGGTGACATTCATTACTTCCGATTTGTGGACATTCTCGCTCTCTTCCCATCCCTCAATCATACGATCAGACACCAGACGTGAAACAAGGAAGGGACAAATTACTCAGCCATTCCACCAAGAATGTCTATAAGGAGGGAAAAATCTCTCTCCATTCAAGTTAGACTTCCTGAAATGGGATTATATCTCACCTGGGTAATGGTGAATTTTGATCTTGGTGTAAAATTTATAAACATTTTTAGCCAGACTGAGGCATATGCACCTGGGTGATGTTCATTCAATCACCAGATATTCATATAGTGTCAACCAGGGGACGGCAATGCACAATGAACCAGAGCTAAAGAGATGAAAAGACACAGTTCCTGTCACCAAAGAGCTCAGAGAAGAGCAGGAAATCACTCAGGCAAACAAGCAATGAGCACTCGAGATAAACACCGGGAGGGAATGCCTACATCTGCCAGGAGGAGTCAAGGAAAACTTTAGAGTGCAACTTGAGCAACGACCTAAAGAGTGTCTGCCAGGCTGACTTAGGATCATCTAGAGGTGTGTGCAGAGCCCAGAGACTGACTGAGCACGTGGAACTTGAGAGAACAGTTCTGTTCGCAGAGCTACTAATAGGGGTGAGATACTGAAAATGCTCTCATATATGCCTTATTTTTAACTGTAGCAACAAGCTTTTGATATTAGATGTTATCTTTCTTAAAGAAACTGAAATTCAAGGAGATTAAATGAATTGTTCAAAATGGAATTTGGCTTGGGGTGGAGAGTTAGAATTGTATTAGGCATGTGCAAATAGAAATCCTTATATAATCCAGTAGAGAACACTGAAGGGGCTCTTCGTATTTCCACAAAGAGGTTTTGTTTTTGGTTTTTGGTTTTTTTTTTTTTTTTTTGAAGCACTCCACATCATAAAGGGTAAAATAAAAATTTCAAGAAAAATGTATTGTTCTCAAGTCACTTTAAAAAAAAAGTTCTGCTTGAAAATAAGGGCTTCTGGTCTGGAGGTGGCTACAGAAACACATCTGAAATTTAGCTGCTAAAAACCTTGTCATCCATCAGTGGCCACAGGCAGCTTTTTATTACGTGGGATGAAAGGGACTTAGGTTTCCTTCAGGGGGTCGCAAGCCATAGGAGAACTGATGTCATTCTGCCTTGTCAGTTGGCAGCATTATTGCCTCCTCTTTGGTAGGCGCTGCCGGAAGGTAAATAGGAGACACGGTCTCCGCACTTCTTTCAGGTGCTGTCAGAGAAAACAGCACTACGGTGCTCTAAATTGAAAGAAATAGAAACAAACTTGCTGGTCCTTTAAAATCAATGTCAAAATGGCTAAGGATATCGCACTTTGCCTTGGTAACTTATGCTGGAAGACGACACCTGCCTGATGCACGACCCTCTGAGACAAGATAAAAGGGATTTGTCTAGACCCTAAAAAAATAAAACAGAAAAAAAGTCATACAAGCTATATCTTTATCAGTCTTATAAAGCTTTTCCATGACTTTTATAGACAGTCTCAGGGAAAATGGAGTAACATAAAGACTTCTACCACGTTCTTTAAGTGACTACCTGGCAACATTCTCTCAACATCTGGATATTCTTAGATTGTTAGGCAGTCTTGTGTGGTCTAAAATCCATTAGAGCTTGAATGGAAGGCTAATAGTGACAAGAATATTCACAGCAACCCTTCAGGCACAACGGGCTGTTCTGTCCGGAGGCTTAATGCATAGCATTGTTTTCTGCGATCTGAATCCCTCTGAATGTCTTTCTCAGGGTGTGAGTCTCCTTCATTTCACTAACAAATTCCATGCCTTTTCCACCTGGCTAAAATTAGTGTAACCCCCAAATTCTTTCGTCATCTAGTTCACTGAGAATAATTAAACCCTTAACAACGAAAGCCTAATTTGCTATTTTGCACAGTATTTCAGGGAAGCTGACACTGTGTGTTTCCTGTAAACGGTTCCAAATCCAGAAAAGAGAAGCGTGAGATGATACCTGACAGGAACAAGCAGGCTTTCCTGTCCTCCAAGTATTAGAATAGTCTCAGATTCTGAGTTGCGCACAGGCTTAGCATCCTTTCAATGCGTTCTGGTAGGTGTATCTCATTCTGGGTTTCCCAGAAGCAAGCCTGGAAACATGGATTAGAATACGAGGCAGGAAAGAGGGGAAAATACCAGGAGGAGAGTGGAGAAGTGAACAAGGGATGGAGGACAGCCAGTGAAGTGTGTGCTGGGAATCCACCTCCTACGGTAGGGGACTAGAGTTCACTTCCACGGAATAAACACCCTGGAAAAACCAGGGTAGAGACACCTCAGAGTTACTTCAGTTCAAGAGAAAGGGAGCTGGGATAGTTGTATAATAGCTCCCATCCACTCCAGTTGAGGAGACCTCTCAGGCCTAGTTTCCTGCCATGTCTGTCCTAGCACAAGGCAGCAGTGGAGCTGGAGCTGTGACAGGAAGCCCTCGGGCAAAGAAGTGCAGGTGCTGGCAGTTGAAAGTTGGGCCATTGTTCACGCAAGTGATAACAGCACAGGGACACGTGGGGACTCCTACGGTGTGCGCAACAATACGACAGTGAAAAGAGGTTAGAGTCGTGTAATCAGGGTATCCTAAGACATAATGTAGGACAAGGATGCAAAGTAAGTGTCAAGCCAAATCAGCTGGTGGAGCCCTGCAGGGCGCTGGAGTTCTGTGTTAAGAAGGCTCCTGACTCTACACCAGGTCAGCAGAAAATACTTGATTAGAAATTTTGGCCGAGAGCCCAGGAATGGCTAACAGTGATTCATTCGCTATGTACATTCCCTTCTTTGTTCAGAAAATCTCCCATATCCTTATGCGGTTGGCTAATCGAGAAGAATAATCCATCAGTTTAATGTCGATAGAAAGCAAGAAGATTGCTATATCTAGCTAAAAGGGCTATAAATACTGGCTAAAGACAAACTTGAAAACAAATTTGGAAATTCCTACCATTTCTTGTGTTGAGAAACTTAGCTATAAATAAATTAAATAAAAGTTTTGTGACGGTACACATTTGAATTAGCTATAAAACCTATAGGCTGTGACGTTTTCCTTCCTCCAAATTGCATTATTAACTGTTTACAACTTGCTACAACTATGGAAAGTGCTAGATTTTTAAAAACATATTTACTATAGGAATGTCAAAAGTCTTTATGCAATGGTTTCAATTTCTACACTTTTTAATGTGTATTTTATAGATTTGATGAATTCTGGCACATGATAGGTTAACATTTAGCTTCTGTTCTATGCCGTTATAACTTTTTAAAGGCAAAGCTATCTGTACCTCCCAGAAAGACATTTTAATTCACCCTAATGAAGTTTATATTGTGCTAAAGAATTAAATTAACTGTTTTCAAGCTGCCTCTCAGCCACTTTCTTAAAACACTGATTCAGTTTGAATGTGTACCTTGTGTTGCGAGACTGAATTATTCATTCCATCATGATACATATTAGACGTATGAACCACTTGTGTTGATAAATAAGGAGATTTGACCGCAAATACTGATTATAAAGAAATATTGATAACAAAAGGCTGTGTATATAGTCCCTTCAGTTGTATGTCTCATCTCTGATAATGTTAACTTGCGGGGAGGAAAGAAGTAAAATAAGCCAACGATGCTTGGAAGATAGCACATACGCTGGAGTTGCTGGGTAAGTCAGGTTATCACCATCACTGACCAGCAAGTCATCATTTTTTTATTTCAAATCAAGAATCTCAATTTATTTGTGTCTCCTACACAGTTATGGTGCAATAGAAGAGTACGAAATAAGCTCTGATAAACAGAGGGGGAGCGTGACCAGAGCCAGACAACACAGGGATTTGTAGGCCATTTGGAAAACTTTGGCTTTTACTCTGGATAAAATGCAAAGCCGTTAGAGATTCTGAGCAGGGAAGAAAAGCTTAAACATAAGTGATCTACCTATTACGTATAAAAATAATCACTCTGACTATTGCGATGAGACTAACAGGGCAAGTGTGAGGTTTAGGAAACTAATTAGGGGGTCACTGTAACAACCAAAAAGTAGGCAAGAAGATCATGACGGCTTCAACAAGAGTTGCAGACGATGGTGGTGAGCAGCTGGATTCTTAATATTTTGAAATTATAACTGGCATAATTTGCTGATTTATTGAGCATAGATGTGAGAAAAAGAGGAATCAATGATTTTGACTCAAACACTGTGACAAACTGAGTTACTCTATTTGAGCAGTTCAAATTTGGACTTACTAAGTTTATTAAGGCTGTAAGATATCCAAGAGGAAATGTCTAGGTAGTTGGATATTTGGGTCTAAAGTTCAAGGGGAAGGTCAGGTAGAAGAGACAATTTGGGAGTAATTAGTGTATAAGTGATATTTAAAGCTGAGATGAGATGGGTCCACCTAGGGAATGAATGTAAACACAGAGGCTGAGCCGGGGTTCCCCTAAGTTTGCAGTTCAGGGATGGAAAGAAAGAACACACAGGAGGCTGAGAAGGTGAAGCTAGTGAGGTGGCAGCAGAACCAGGGGCAAGCAGGACCCCGAGTGAAGTGAAGAAATGTTTCAAGGAGGAGACTAATCAGCTGTGACCAATGCTGACTGAGAGTTCAACTAAGATATGAAACGGAAATTGATTATTGAATTTAGACATAGTCAGCTGATTGTTGACCTTGGTAAGAATGGTGTCAGTGAAGAAGCAAGGGAGAAATCATGATTGAAGTGGTTTAAGACAGAACTGGATGAGAGAAATTGGCATGGAGGTGAGACAACTCCTGTGATGTTTTTCTGAGAAGCACAGAAGGAAAAAAGAGTTATTGGTGTCAAGATTCTTTTTTTTTTTTTTTGTAACATACTGGGGGAATTATTATGGCATGCTAGTAACCAATGGGAATGATAGATAGAGAAAGGAACAAATATAATGAAATAAAAAGAGGGAATGAAGTTTTTAAGTAGCCAAGAATAGAAGGAAATTAGTAAAGCAGGAAAGAAACTGACTTGAGACAGGAGAGTAGACGGTGTGCTCAAGGAACCAGAGAGAAAAGCAGACTATTTCAGGGACTACAGACATGGTTGATGGGAGGTAGTTTCAGATGGAAGTTCTCTTCTACTGCATGTATTTTCTCACTGAAATAAGACGGAAGGACATCAGAGGAAAATAAAAAGTGGGGAGAAAGTGGAAAGTTGAAAAGAGAACGGACAGCGTGAAATAATATAGTTTAGGAGGAATAACAGGTGGGAAGAAATATATAGTGGAATTTCTGGGTTATAATATTGCCCACTCAGAGAACAGTGCTTAGGAATTTATAGTAAGAATAAGGGACCTTATTATTTGTCTTTTGTTTGCTGTTTTTATGTTTGTATGTTTTTTACTTCTTTTGTCTACAATTAACTGCCTGGGTACAATGTAAAGCTGTGGACAGTGGGATTTAAGCAAGTGTGTTGTCTTGTCAATAGAAGAGGATAAAGGAAGAGAGAACAGAGCTGGAGGTATAAGTAAAATAGATAAATTTGTGGCTGAAAAAATCATTTACTACTAATATTTGAAAAGTTTCATTGTGACGCCTTTTTCAAATCAAATCACACGAAAGAAAGGATTAAACTTAACTTTACCCCCAAAAGGGTGGAGAAACATGAAGAGAAAGCATTAAAAATGTATATTATAAAGGTCTACAATTATTCACACACATTCTGGTACCCGTACGATAGACCACAAGCCTTGTAAGTACTAAATATAGTTACTTACACAAGTTTTAAATTCTTATTATGTTTACTATAAAAATCTAAAATATTAAATGGTTTTTAATGTGAAAAATATCATATTTATCTATTTTTAACTTTAAAATTAATTTTAAATAGGAATTATCTTACCCAGGCCTTATAACTATGATATTATATTTAAAAATATATTCATGGGACAAAATATTTTAAATGACCTCATTTTAGTGTTTAAGGGCATCTTAGAGACTGACTGCATTCACATCTGGCATCCAGATTTTTGAGGTGAAGTAGAACACCAAGGTAAGTGACATAATTAAAGCTACACAGGCAGATCAGAGACAAGACTTTACTCTGAGTTGCTTAACTGGGTTCCTAACAACCAAACAAATAATGAAAACCATTAAACGTTTCCAACTTCTTGGCCTAAAGAGTATTCCCTTGGGAACTTACTAGATGACGCATCCCGGCTATCTCCCTGGGTTCCAGGCGATGCTGAGGAAGACATTCATTATAACAGGGCCAGCGTTTCAGCCCGTACAGTTGTCTACGAACTTAAGTAAAGATTTTAAACAAGAAAGGATAGACACCACTCTACGGACACAGGTAATCTTGCCTTCAACCCATTCAATGAAGCTGCAGACAACTGCAAAACAGCTGTAGTGGAGCATCACTGACAACCACTGTAAGAAAAAGAGGCGGTCTTGCAGGAAGAGCTTTGAGCAGACTGTGAGCTACCATCTATAACACCTGGAGTATGTTAGGATATCAGTTCTAAACGGAAGGGCATAGGGTAAGTGCTCACTAGAGAAACAACGCTGGTTACCAAAATGGAAGCTTTTGCACGTGGTACTAACTGAAATGATGTTTACAACTGAGATGTTGTCATATTTGAAAATAACAGATTCAAAGAACATTACATAGATTACAATCTCGTAGGATTATTATTGTTCTTTTAAATAAGACCTTGAAGAATTCTGCCTGTTGTGTACTTTCACTAGGGTCTCTCTTTCCTATCTTATTCTTTTCTCATCTTAATTACATTCAGCTCTAGGTCAATTCTTAACCCAAACCATGCAGGCTTTTTATACCTTAATTGCACGATGGCACCGTTAAGAAGTGCCTTCGACAGACTTTCAAGCAAAACCACAAGACCATGTGTTCTCGACGTGAAGGTGATTTGCCAGTGACTCTAGCTGCCCTTTGAGCTTACTGTTTCAGCAGGTTTTACTGGCTAGGCTGGTGTCTCCTTGCAGGTTCCCAGCCCCACCTCATGTTCCACAAAAGGCCTGCAGTTCATCAGGACCCTCTTCCCAGACTGAGGAGCACCATCTGGTCAGGAGAGACATAAAGCCATTCTACCGCCCACATTCCCCAAATGGCTCGACTCTAGTCTTCTCATTTCTTCATGGTATTTTCAGGTGTCAGTAACTGGTAGAAATTTATCTGCTGAATATTTGATGTGCTGTTTAAAGCTGAGGGTTTAATTTAGACTTGGACATTGAAGAATAAACATCTCTTTCCTATTATCCTTGTCCATATCAAATACGTTCACTCAAATTAGGTTCAGATGATAGTTATTAAAACTTTTATGAGAACAAAGGCATTCAAACCAGCAAATAGTTTCTAGAGAGAATACCCATATAAAACAGAGGGTGCTTTTTTTTTCCCCAAAAATCCTCTTTTAGAGAAAGTAAGTCCTCGGGAGCAATATCAGTTGTATAATCAAGTAACGTTTTACATGTAGAAAATTGAGAGTTTATTTTTGATAACATATCCTGAGGTCAATGGGTCAATGTTGAAGTCCATTCTGAGTTAAGTAATCCTAGTCTATACTTGTGAAATAAGGCCTACAGAAAGAAATACACCTTTAGAGGCCTATAGACAGTGTGTGGTTAATGACAGGTCCCATGAAGTAAGAAATTAAATTTGGCCAAAGAGTGCAGGAGAAGGTCTCCTTAAGTCCATGTTCCTGAAAAAGGCAAACCACGCCTCACTAGTCAATCCCTGATGATAGGTACTTTTGTACCTTATTAAAATCCTACACCCCCTAGCAGAGCAGTTGACACACAGTGGGCTCTCAATCAGTATTTGTAAGATAATTAAAAGCTGTCAGTTTTTTAATATGATACATATTTCTTAATCTTCTAATCTTATTAGAGTTAACCACCAAACGCTGTTCAAACATAAGTGTCTATAGAAAATGGAGAATCTGTCTATGGTGAGCTATTTATAATCAGAAGATTTTGTGCTTTCACGACATTTTTAAAACAAAAAAACCCCCATGCATTAACAAAATAATTTTCAACTGCTAAAATGTGGAAAGTTTCCCTAACACGTATCTTTTTCTTTACCGATTATCAAAATCTCTATTAAGCAAATATCCATCCATTGATAGTGCTTCAAAAAGGAGAAGAAAGAGGAGGAGGAAAAGGAAGAACAAGGAGAAAGAAAACGAAAAAAAAAAATGAAGCAAATTGGCAAGGGGCTTACAGTGAATTTCGGAAAGGATATATGGCAATGTCCCATTCATCTTGCCCACTTTCTGCAAACTTAAATTTAAAATGGTGGAAACATTTTTTTTTTTCTTCAGAGGATTTCGTTTCAACATAAAGCCTAATTTCCACCCACATGATTGTAAAGGGTAAAACAAAAAGTGTTTGTCTCCCTTTGCTCTCAAAGAGAGCACAGCAGTGCGAACATCTCTAAAACACGTCTGCGTAGTTCTCAGAAGTTATGTCCAGTCACAGAAAATGATTCTCTCCTCACCTATGAATTCAATAAAGCTACTAATTGTTATTTTCAATAGCCGTGAAAATACATCTCATTAAGAGCTTATTTAGCTTTTTATCATAAAATCTCCAAGTTATTTAAAAATAGAGGACTTAAATTTTTTCTCCTTTGTGAAGATCAAGTGGATAAATATGAAAGCTTTTGAAGTATTACCAACTCATATTAAAATGTCCTGGGAGATGAGAAACTAAAATGTCTCTTTACTTCCTGGGTTTCAAATTCATAGTATCTTGTTATCTTTAAAACTGGTTGTAGAAGTATTTTGGTATGACAGAAAAATAAAATATCATACTTGCATTCAAACAAAGAAAATGATTATTTATTATTATTTAAATATCCATATTCAATTATACCGTGCATTCATCCTCGTAAATGCTAAAGAGCTTCTTTGAAATTAGCTAATGTGAATTTCTACTTAATTATTGTACAGTGGCAAGTGGTACTATTTTCTTTTTATTTCAGGCATTATTTTAAAAAAAAAAGACACATGGTAACAGACACAGTCAATATATCCTAGAGTACTTTTAGAACTACTGTTTATCTGTAACAATCCTCAGACTTCTCAACTGTTTTTCTTCAGGCTATTAACTCCAACTCACTAATGAAATGGCATCTTAGCTAACATGATGACCCCAGACCTCAGTGCTCCATGATAATTAACAAAAAAAATCTAACATGTTTAATATGATATTCTCCTCACCTATAAATTCCATCAGGCTACTAACTGTTACCTCCAATAGCCATTAAAATATGTCCCATTAATTGCTTATTTAGTTGCTCAGTTCCTAAATGTTCAAAGGCCATTTAAATAATTAAGGATCTTTTGATTCCACGTGTAAATATAAATCCAGGGGACACTGAAAATAATCATCTCTCCAAATACACCACAATCGTAAATATATTAATATTCTAGAACTCACTTCAAAAAATTTAGTGCCAAAGGACTTGCCTATGCACAGAATTTAACACAATGTATCACCCATAATCAGCTCTCAGTAAACGTTCGTAATTTATTTCACAGAAAAAACTCTTAATATATTCTCATTTTCTCTTTATAGGAGTAGCTCTTTAGAATGCAAGTAAAGCTGAGTAGGTCAAGCAATTTATACCAGCACATTAATTTCTTTCTAGTGAAATCATCTTTAATCTTTTGTTAAAAAGTGATAAATAGCATTTTAATTGCACCGGAGAAATCTGTTTAATCAGACATAGCAAGAAGAGGACAGGACTTCCTATAATAGTTCAACTCCAAGTGCATCCAGAAGCTGGACACCTGCTATCTTCCAACTTCTACGGAGCAATTGGGATAGATTTCTACTCGTGCGTGCACGTACACACACATGTATTTGGACACACATGTATGTCCTCATGTGCGCACACGTGTCACACAGTACACACTCACACAGCTCTTCTACTAAGGAAGAAATTGCCTTAGCTGCTCACAGTAAGATTCCAACAACAAATGAAAAAGGAGATCCTTAGAAACAGGTAGAACCTTGGAAACTATCTCACAGATGTAGCTGTTGAGTGCAGAGACCTGAATGTAAACAATCTAGTACACTGAACGATGCCATGAGGAGTCTATAATAAATTCTAAAAATACAGACATACTAGAAGTAGATGAAAGAAAACTAGTGGCTAAATAAAGTGATTCACAGACTCAGAACACAGAAGATGAATGGTGGCATGTATATACCAAGTACCATATTATCTTGTCACTACTACTACGAGCCCCTCCTTTGTGAGTATTTCCACAGCCGACTGCTGGGCGTAGTAAGCATAGGAACATTTCTGTGTTTTAAATTCCTAAAAAAAAAATAGGGAATGGGTTTCAGTAGCCACTATTTTACAAGTAAGTTGAAGTTCTTGCAAGATCAGTTAGCATACCCAGAAACATATTACTAAAAATCATTCGTAAATAAAGAAGCAGGACTTTAAACTCATATCTATCTCAATTCCACATTTTGAAGTCAGAACCTCTTTGGAATACATGAGGTCTTTAAAAACTGCTACTATTTGAGATACATGTACCAGACGCTAGGAAAAAGTCACTAGCTACTGAAGAAGCATGTGTAATTCCTTCTTAGTATGTAGTTACATTCCCTAAGAAGACATTAACTTAGAATTTGGAGCCTACAAATGTTATGCACAATAAGAAGGTGAAATTTTAAAAAGCACTAGTGACCAAGGTTGGACAGAGAGTGAGTCTCACCTGTATTTACTGGAACTTAAAATAATTTTAGATGACAGTTTTTGAAACTTGAATATTGCATGGATTACCTAATTAATTTTCATACTCTCAATCCTGAATAGGTAACATTATTATTCCATATCACCAATGAGATCTACTGCCGCCCACCTATATGGCTGTCTGAATTATAATCAGTATCTTTGCTCTGTTTCCTGGCAGGAGCCATCTACTCTAGGAGTTAGCCAAATTTTCCCTTCTCCTGGATATTACATCTCTCAGTACTGAACTTCCCAAGGGGAAGCCAAATGCCAAGCTAGAAAACCAAATATTACCAGATTCTAAAAGCTCACAAGGAGAAATATTGAATCTTGTAGGACCAACACTGCTGGGTTAGGAGTAAACATCCCAATGGCGAGCACGGTGCCTATAACGGAGTGAGTGCTCAGTAACCACAGGGAACCAGACAGTGAGTGGAGCTTCTCCTTGAACTTGAAATCAGGTGAAAGCGAATTCTAAAAAGGACAAAAACCTAAGAGGCTTCCAAACAAGCACCGTTTCCCTGGAATACCTTTTCCCCCTTCCCCCTGCTGGATAGAGAAAGCTAGGAAGGGCTAAGAAGGGAAGGGGCCAGTGGAAATCTCTGAAATCGTCATGTTGGTGGTTAGGAGTTACTCTCTCTGACTCCATGGGGGAGAATAAGGGTGTGTGTTCCTCTCTTTCCCAAGACAAGTGTGAGAGATGGGTAAGTGAATAGAATCACCTGTAAGATGGAGAATACCTAGAAAATAATCTGGCCTCTGATCCCTTGACTGAACGCTTGCTGAACTGGAAACCTGTGGGGACATCCTGGGGCTGTTGGAAGCACAGACTGGAGCATAACGGCAGAGTTCTTACAGAGCAGGAAGTGGTCCCCTGGAGTTTGGGGGTAAAGACAAACCTAAAAGGCTTGCTGAGCTTCTGTAGTATTGTGTGCTTGGCAAAAACAATATGGGGAACTGCCCCACTACATACGATTCTTTATGAAGGATCTGCCTAGAGGATGTAAGGGTCTTCATTAGTTCCTGTGATTCTTTGTGAAGAGGCTTGGAGGTAAAAGGAGTAGACAAAATCTTTGGAGACGCCATGCAAGGCACTGAGTATCGGACCATCTTGGAACTAAGCAGTGTTGTTACTTATCTCTAAAGGAGCCCTCAGTGACTTAGAGGACCACATACATCAAAAGAAAAAGAAAAAAGAAAAATACAGCTTTGCTGAGACCATCACATTGTCAGAGACAACTAGCCAAAGATGAAACTAGATCAAGACAGAACAGGATCTGGGAAGATGCTACACCATCACTAGTGACTAGTTTTGTAATACCCCTTTGCTCTCGCTCATCCATTCCTTGTCCTCCCACCCATTCCCACTCCCCATCCTACAACCAGAAAATAAAAGGCTGGGAGCAAAGATCCCAGAACAAAACCACTATTGCCTTCACATTGTACTAATGTAGGAGAGGAAATGAATTCACAGACTATGCCCACCTTTATTTCAGTTCCCTGAAGTCACATGCCTGTAATATGCTGGCAGAAGGGGAAAGGCAGGAGAGATTTAAATTTGATAAGAAATTATAGTTTTGGATAAGGTCCGACTTTAGTAACACAAGGTAATTGGAAAAAAGCATGAAGTATCCTTAAGATGCTAATAAGAGAATGGAAAGACATTTGACAGAACACAGTTGAACTCAAGGATCATAAAATGATTACATATATATCTGTATATAATGTGGAATAATACATGTATATTCCTCTAAGGTAAGACTGCTCAAAATTTATGTACTTGAATGAATGAATGAAATATGAATGAACAAATTCATGATAATGTGAATGACAACAGGCAGGAAGGAATTCTTTTCTTACATTAGCCTTTCTCAGGTTCTCCACTTAGAAGTTGCTAGAAAGCAATTGTATGCTAGATATTATTGTTTTGTGAGCCTCATTGCATTAATAAAGGCTCTTCTATCCTCTAAACCAGATTGAGTTCATTTAAATTACCCAAATTCCCCAAAGGGTGGTGATCCCCAAAGTGAGATCCTGGCATCAATAATGGATGAGAATAATTCTTTGCTTTAGCATCTCTACAATAAGGAGAATAATGCTTTCACACAGTAAATGTAATAGGGCACATAAAAACAGTTTCACAAGGCTCAAAGACTCTCTAGTTGTGGCCATATAAATGCATTTCCCCAAATCCTGAGATGTGAGAGGTGGCATACACAATGGCTATAACCAAGGATAAATGAAAAATCACAAAGCTATGTGATTTCTTTAATGTTGTTATAATCCAGTATCAAAGAATTTAGGAGAGAAGAATGTATTTAGGAATAAAATCCACTTTTTAAAGATGTAGAATGTATTTAGGAATCTAATCCACTTTTTAAAGGTGTAAATTTCAAAGAGGTTAAATGAAGATTCACAATGACTTAATGCAGGGCTTGATCAAGAATCCAGGTCTCTTCACTCGGAAGCATGTCTGTACTCTCCCTTGGTCACCTTAGTGGTAGTAAAGCTTTATAAATTAGTCAAAGTTGGATAAATATTATTAGTTAGCCTATAAATTTCATGTAACTATAATCATGGCCTTAAATCAACAGGAGAGATACATTTCTAAAACAAGCTTTATCTAGACTCTTGAATTTGTATGGCACAGGTCACATCATGAACCTGATACTGAAAGGTTGTCTGGAAATCAACCCTCATTTGCACAGTCACTACTATCATGGAGGAACAAAGCAAACTAGGGAGTAAAGGAATAATCTCAGCTAAAAACCACCAACTGCCCTCGTACCTCACATGCCACCATAATCATACTGGGGTGACCTTCTCTCTGCTGCCCACAACTGTTGCAAATATAGCCAAATGGAATGAATCACGTGTGGCTGGCACATGTTCATCAGAAAAGCATGAAAAAAGACAAAGCAGCTCAGGTCTCACTAGTCCAGGAAAATGGAAGGAAATGGATGAGCATATTACAAAACCTCAGTTAATCCAAGAATGCTTTAATGTTGATGCGTCATAAATGAGTTCTACCAAGTTGATATAAAAATTAGATTTTTGCATCCCAGAGCCATTTAAATGGTAACAGCTACCCAGTTCGGGTCATTTTAAGGATTGCTTGAAAATTATGATGACATTAAAAAAAAGAAAAACAACAAAAACTACTATGTACTAGTAGTCATAACCAAAGGTGGAATGTTTTTCTTCCTAATTATCAGCACAAATTTTAAATGCTGACCATATTTAGATACATTATTGTTAATTTTATGATACTATCATGCTTATGATAGTTTTTGTTAGCATCTTATGATAAAGCAAACTAAAGGCAATGCTATTTTTACCATTTTAATTTAATATTTATTAAAACCAAATTTTAAGAATACTTTTCAATCTTCATTTTGTATACACGATGCTGGAGTAAATGTCAACAGTGGCTGGTATTTGAGAGGCTGCCTCAACCGCAACTCTAAATATATTTTTAAAGGGTCGTATTACATTATGCACAACTCTGAAAGTTATATAATTTGAACATTTCAAAGCAACTTGAGTTCTTTGAAAATTATCTAAAGAGTAGATTTGCAATCTAACAACAACGAAAAAGAGGCCTATTTCCTTTTCAATGAGTATTAAAGCAAAGGTAAAGAACATAATTGATTTGCTGTCAACAAGAGGGAAATTATTTAAAGGGCTTGTTTCATGCAATGCCACTTCTTGGCGGCTCACTCAGTGTGGTTCATCAGATTGGCTTGTCTCACTTGCGGCAGTAACAGAATTCAATCTTGGCTTCATTCACAGATCAGCTAATTAAATTGGGATATAAGTGTGCTCACGGAGGCCAGGTCATCTCTCACACTCACACACACACACACTCTCTCTCTCTCTCTCTCTCTCTCTCTCTCTGAGAAAGTTCAGCAGCTGACTGAAGAGACAAAAGTTTTTCCTTAAATGTGCACTTCTGCACCAGTAGCTACATCCTCTTTGCCAGCAGACAACATTTTAAAGGCAGTTAGTTTATTCAATTCTTGACAATACATCTGTGAAAGAAAGACAATTGAGTGGTAAGCTTTTTTTCTTGAAGGAAGCCATTTTTATAAAAATATTTACCAATAGAAATGGTCTAAATAAAAGATGTATTTTAAAAAGTGTTATAAAACACTGTAATTTTAAACTGCACAAAAATTGCTATTGGTTTCTCTTTTTTCAAAGTTGCAGCAAAATCTTTTTACAGAGTGGTATTCTGATAAGGAAATCATTTTGTACCAACAACATTCGGCATTGAAACAGAGGCCGTCAATTCCACTGAGAACCATTCCTTCATTCTTTTTGTTGTCAACATAGTATTTATTTTCCCCTTAGTTTTTTGCAATAGTTTAAAGACTGTAATGCTTAATATACTGTTTAAGCTTAGATGACAGCAATCTTTTGTCCTGGAATGTGAGAGGCAGCAGTTCCTAAACTGCTTCTTAACTAACTGGTGCTCCTTAGTCACAACAAAAGTTTTCTAAATTATAATGCAGCAAGAAATTTAGTAAACCAATAATTAAGTCCTTGACGTCTTCAGAATCTGTTAGGAATCAATTAATGTCAGTTTTTAAAGGGGCTTATTATAGTAAATGGTCTCTCAATTTGCTATGTTCTTTGAGAAAAACAGAGACAGACAGACAGACAGACAGAGAGACTTTGAGACAAAAGGATACAACTAAGATCTAGACACGCTCACAAAATGTAACGTGAAGACTGTGGGAAGACTCTGGAGTACGTCAACCAAGCACCGCTGACACTGGTGACTGCGGAGCTGTCAATACAAGAAAGTGGGTGACCTCGCTGTCATTTTACTCCTAGAATAGCAATAATTTAAAAAATGATTTCATTTCAGTTGAATCATCTAAAATGAAACAAGTGGTATAATCTAATTTATTATGTCTCTTTCTAGATGCTGGATTCAACCTAAAGATAAGGTTTTATCTGGTCTATATTTTTTGTTAAAATTTTAAAAATTGAGCAACAGTATAAAAATTCTGATTTATGTATTGTCTTTAAATTTTCTTAAAACCGAGGATCTGAATTATTTCCAAAGCAATGAGCTGGACTTGAGGTGATGCTTCCCCACTTTGGATGAGAATGATGTTGTCCAGCTTGGCACATTCCGCCCTCTTTGGGTTCTCCTACAGCTAAATTACTTCACTCACTGACAATATTTGCTTACTCTTAGTGGGATTTTGAGTTGATGACTTTTCTATTAGACTAAAATGTATTATTAAGATATCAATTTATGGAATAAAGCTATGAATTTGAATCTCTTTGAATCTCAGTTTCCTTATCTGTTAAGCATGAGGTCTAATTATAGCACTACCTCACAAGGATATGATGATGAAAAAAGAAGTGAATAAAATAGCATGGCATGGTGCCTGGACTAGTATTAATACTACTACTATTAATACTACTATGAATTATTTACAATCATAGCAGAATGTCTATGGGATTAGAACTGGTCACATAGCTGGCACGAAGACAATCGCTAGTTTTCATAGATGACTCACATCCATGTGGCTCTTCATAACGTGGGGAGAAACTGACAGAACTCTTCAGATTATTTGCATTTCATATAGTCATACAATATTTGATTTCAATCAACTGAGTTATGTGAGTTTTTGATGCTTTGGAGAAGACATGCATCACTAGAAGTATATATTTTTAAATTTCTAAACTTTTTCTACAAATTCAAATACTTTTCAATATTTACACTATACTTATTTTTGCTGTTGCTTTCCAGCTCTTGCTTGACTTTTTAAGAAACTGTTTTTTTAGGCACTATAGCTCAAAGTAATGCAGCACTTTAAGACTTAGTCCAGAGACCCATAGTTGTGTTAGACAAAATGGCTTAAACTGAGTGAGTTCTGTCAACACTGATGAAAAATCAAAGAAAGAAAATGCAAAATGTTTTGATCTGGTTGCAATAGCAGTGAACAGACTTACTGAACATTTCTCAAATAAGCATTTTGGAAAAGTCATTAGATCCTGCTTCTCTGAAATTATTGTTTAGAAAACACTATCAGATAACAAACGGACATGGCTTTTTTTAGGAATTATGCACATTTTAAACTTCAGGACTTTTGTAAAACTTCCACTGGAATTAAAGTGATTTTCCAAATGCATTCTTTTTGGTCACATGATAGCATGTTTCACTGACACCTGCGTATAACTATTTAGAAATACAACAGCTATCAAGGAAATCTCAAAAGGGACCGCACTCACCCCTGTGAAGGAAAGTTAGTGACCTTGAGGCAGCAGAATTAAAAAGTCGGGAGGTGATGGGAATCCACAGGGATGCGAGCACTGAAAACTTCTCCTTTCCTGTCCAAAACTGAAAGTTGCTTGAACACTAAATTGGTTTACAAGTTGGTATTTCACCACTTTATTTTATTTTATTTAATGAAGTTCATGATTTGGTACTTTACCTGGCTTTACTTAAAAACAAGGTATTTTAAAGTCTCAATCTCATAACTGTAAAGCTGACAAAATTTCAAGGTCTTATCTTCTAATCATATTTTCTGAAAATTAAGCATTTCTTTCACTGAAACTTTTTTTCATGTCTTAAAAACATCAGTTAGTAGAAGAAAAAAAAATACTAGACAACGTTCCACTTCAGTTTTTGGCTTCCAAAGTGTCCACAAAAACCAGTGACCAAAGAAAACACATAGGCTGTTAAGACTAGATAATTTTAAAGCACTTTTTCTTAACTCTTTATCACAGAACAATATACAGATTAAAAAAAAAAGGTATAATCTACTACAAAAGCAAGAATATTTATATAACTATTAAAAAAGAATTATTTTATGAATTGTGCTATTTGCAAGGTGAAACCACTGTTCTTTCTTCCTTGATTGCTTTAATATTATACTACTCTCCTTTCAGCCAAAAGATATTTTCATCTATTCTAGGACTTCAGGAAAAAAATTGTATCTCCTAATATTTTTCCTTATAGTATTCACAACAAAATTTAAAGGGTAGGCAAAACAGCAAAGGTTTTTATTTATACCTTGGAAGACTTGCAAACTTGTTTATGTGGTGTTTCAAATTATGGAGATAAACTCTGTAGCTATATTTCTAGGGTGATTTTAATACTTTATGTAATTTTACCATACCATAGAAAATTTAACTATCCATCTTTGAAAGATCATTTTAAAAAACTAACTTGGAAAGATTATATTCAATTTTCATTTGGTTAAAGAGAGCATTAGGGTTGCATGACTTTTTATATAAAAAGTTCATTTTATATGATTGCATTGAAATTATTTATTGAAAGAAGATACTGGTGGAAATTGTATAACCTTTACTTATGTTTATAGTTGGTTACGATGATATCCCAATTCTATTCAACAAATTCTTATCATTACAAGAGTAAAACAGTAGTATTTCCTCTACAATGCATAACTAAGTGGAGATTATTTTTTAGAACTGATAAATAACATGTTTTAAATACACAGTTGGAAGAAAAGTACAGTGCTACCAAGTACTCATTTTATCAGCTTGAAAACTGCCAAAAGTTCATTTTATTTTATTTAAACAGAAAAATAATCAATTAAAATATTATCAGGGGGTACTGGATTTTCCAACTATCCCTCAGCAAGCCAGCATTGATATTTAAGTAAGCATTCAAAAAGGAAATGCAATTTACTTTTCTCCCATGGAATCCATGTCACAAAACGTGCCTCCTTTAGAATTTCTTATATCAGAACAACAGATACCAGAGCAGAGGGCTCCAGTCACGAGGAAAAGTCAGTAAATAAGTTACACATTGAGGTACAAGGTACAGTTTTAACATTGTAATATCAAAGATATCTGTATCACCCAGATAAGAAGCCGTGTATAAAATAAGCGATAAACCTAGGTCAGCCTCATTTTTTTTTTTTTTTTTTTACATGACTAGATACTGGAGCACTGCCATGTTTGAAGATACATAGCTTCTGAATCAAGGATTCTATAACCTGACAAGATGTCTTTCATAGGTAAAGGTATCAGAAGTAATTACCGGATACAAAAAGATTTTAAAAGCAACTTGAAAAGCTACATCACTGTAACAAGAGATATATCAAATTTAAGAGCTGTAAAATGGAAAAGTTGTTAAATAAAAATCTCTAGGAAAATATTAAAGAGGGGGATAAATCTAAACAATAGTAACACATCTAATATCTAAACAATAAATCCTTCATTTTATATTTTTGATTTTAGTAATTGGAAATTTAAAATATAATGATTTAAAAATTTAAACTGTCTAATGGAAAACAGAAAACTTACTTTTGTAAATACTGAAAAACTAAATAAAAATGGGACTCATAATAGCAGATAAAGCATAAGAGTTAAAAATAAGCAAACAAAAAATCTAAAAGCATAAAAGATGACATAAGAACATTTCTAAAAAGCTTCTAAAGGAAAGCAAAATCTCACAAATAGTTTTATACTTTTACATATGTTGAAGTCAAAATAGAGACACATAAAGGTTGCAAAATAAAAAATATGAACGAGGATTTACAAAATAGAGAAGATAGGTATAGTTACGTTACTTTGGGGAAAGCCAAATTAAATATTAAAAAAAATTTTTAAAGCATGAAGTAGATTTCTTTTTAAAAAAATGTAGAAAGATAAAGCCATGAAATATTCATCTTTAAGCTTTTTCCTCATTCCTGCATTTCTACACCCATTTGCAGTCTTTCAAAGAACTTCCAGGAAATCAAGGAAAAGTTAGATTTTTATAGGGGGAATACAAAAAGTAAGAAGTTAACCTTCAGTTATTTGACTTCCAAATGGGAATTAATTCAAAATTCCTGGAGCAGACTCAAAGGATTCAAACATACCGTAACAAAGCACTTAAAGACCAGAGGGAAGAAAGGAAGACCCTGTAACCGTGCCTCTGGGAGAAGAGATGAGAGTCTCTTGGGCTGGGAGCAGGGCTGGGAAAGGGACTCCAACTTTGCACAAAAGGTCTGAAGGATAAGATAAAATACCAGAGCTGAGTGGAAGCTGGGGCAGCAGAAAGGGAGGAAAGAGATGACTGTGTCTCAAGAAAGCAAACAGGTAGTCAAAGCAAGGAGGTAAGGAGGCTAACCAATGCCTATCCTTCCCTCTCCTTTAAAGGGAGCATTTGGACCCACATTAAAAACACAAATCGGGAGAGGGTATAGCTCAAGTGATAGAGTGCATGCTTAGCATACACTAGGTCCTGGGTTCAATCCCCAGCACCTCCTCTGACAATAAATAAATCTAATTACCTCCTCCTGCCAAAATAAAATAACTAAATAATATAATAATGAAAAACACAAATTAACCTTGTCAGCTTTAGTAGTGCCTGAGGGCCTTCCATCAACAGTTGAGTACATATTGCTCAAGACTTAACCACGCTGGATGATTCAAGGTGCCCTGACCCTGACCATCTCAGAGTCCGCAGAAGCCTACACTGAAAGAGGGGCTGTGATGGTGATATGGAAGGGGACATTCCAGAGAGGAACTGAAAAGTGGGGGAAACTACCTACATGAAACTTTCTGAGCAAAACGGCATATTTATATCCAACAGCAGAGGCATAAAACAACAGAATAATAAACAAGGAGAAATTACAAAAATCTCTCTGTCTTTAACAGAATGTATATAGCAAATAAGAGTTTAGTGACATAGAAATTTAATTTAGGTTTGTCTGCCTATAAAAAACATAGGATATACATTAAATTTTTAATTAAAAATTTTAAATGACAATGAAATAGTCACAAATAATATTTTATTGAGCATGAATAATATGCAATAAATTCTCTCAAAACTAGTGTTGGGAAGGCAAACCTTTTCCTATACCCTTTTATATTTTTTTCAAGGGCCTGTAAATGAAACTGACAAATGACAGGTTAACAGGAGAAAATGAAAGTTTATTAATGCTCATATGGGAGCTCACAAAAGAAGTGGCTCATTAAATGGCTAAAGTTAGGGACTGATGTACCTAATTTAACAAGGAAAAAGAAGGGAGGAGAAAAAGTTTTCAGGGATTTCTTTAGGGAAGAAAATGGGTTTCCTGGAGAACAAACAGAAGATAAGAAAATGTGGGCTAATGTTTGTTTCTGTAGGTGACCCTCTAAGAGGGGATTATGATAGTTTCAGCCTTGGTCTCCCTGGAAGTGAAGTTACTCCACAGACAGGATTTTGGGCAGCCTCATTTCACTGAAGTTTCTGCATTTAGTCATAAAGGAAGTTCTGAGAAGGCTTCTTTCTCCATCTGCTGAATCTTAAATGTTTCCAACTTAAAATAATCTTCATACTAAGTCGGGGGTTCCAAGTGGGCACATTTTGAGATTTTTCATTAAAAAAGTCTATTGAGTCATAGACAGACATCTTCAACTAACAGAATGAAATAGTCCAGGAGAAGGGTCAGCCAGCACACAGTGAAATAAGATGGATTCATCCTAGTGATCGCTGGGTAACAGATACCACAGCCAAAAAACCTTCATATTCAAGAGACTGCATCATTTGACCATAATGCAATGAAATTAAAATCAAAGTGATATATTAAACATCTAAAAAACTTTTTAAAAATCATAAAAAAATTAAAAGGCAAGTAATTTGAAATAAAATAATGTAACAAAGATGATAGACTGAACACATGTAGTGTATACTGAGCTCGTACAAATGAGTAAGAATAATTCTAAAACCCCAATGGAAAAACAAAGACAAGCAGAAAAACAAATGCAAAGAGGAAACATGTACAGTCAGTCCTTCTTATTTGCAGATTCTGTACTTGCGAATTCACCTACTGGGTAAAACTTATTTGTAACCCAAACTCAGTACTCTTGGTATTTTTTGTGGTCATTCAAGGACATGCTCAGAGCAGCAAAAAATCTGAGTTCCCTGATGTGCACCTTCCCAGCTGAGGTCAGACAAGGCAATGCTCCACCTTCTTATTTTCACTCTTATACTGTATACAAATTTCCTTCTCATGGTCTTTTTAGTACCATTTTTCTCATTTTTGTGCTTTTTGTTGATGCTATTGTTAGAGCAGGCAGATAGCTAGAAGTGGGCAGAGAAAGGGGGACCCAGACCAAATGGCAGGAATTGGGCAGATAGGAGGGGCACGGGCCAAATGCAGGAAACCACACATCATGTAAGCAGCAGCGGTCCCTGGGCAGAGAAAGAAAAGCAGGAACTTTGGGGCTGATAAAGGATCATGCCTTTTGGGGTGACAAGTGGCCTGGAGAAGAATAAAGAAAGGTGAGAAAAGGCAGGAATTTCTAGTGTCTGAATGTAACCTTTTGCTTATTATGCCCTCATTTCAATAAAATTAGCCTTGCAGATCAGAAGTACCCATCATGCACCGATGCCATGACACTTCCGATCCAGACTAAATAAGGACAAAATTCCCTTCTCCCTTTAGGAATGTGGAGTTGGGATGATAATCAGGGAATATGACCCCAAACCCTTCCCTCCCCAATGAATATTCCTCCCATTCATTTCTACACTCTATGTAGTTAACTTGCTAAAGAAACTCAGGGCAGCCGCTTACATGAGCCTGCCCACCCTCCCCTTGAGAGTGTACTATCCATCCTTTAATAAATCCTCACTTTACCTTTTTTAACCACTACATTTTGTCTCTGAATTCTTTCTGGGATGGGACAAGAACCTGGAACACCAGTTGCATCTATCGGCAACAATATGGCTGTTTGAAACGGCCCCCACATGTAGTGCTGAAGTGCTGTCTAGTATTCCTAAGCTCAAGAAGGCTGTGATGTACCTTGTGAAAAAAATACGTGTGTTAAGCAAGCTTTGTTCAGGCATGAGTTATAGTGCTATTGGCCATAAGTTCAACGTTAATGAGTCAACAATCTATATTTAATAAGATGTCTTTAAGCAGAAGCACACATAAAATAAGGTTATGTATTGATCAGTTGATGAAAATGCTGTGACCAGAGGCTCTCAAAACATAACCCTGGATTTTCCCCAGGAGCAACGGTTCAATACTGTTTAATTTAGTGTTCACTGCAACTTCACAGAATATAACTACAACAAGGAATGAAAATCGACTATATTTAAAAAATTAAAACTCTGATTAATAATCAGGGAAAGCCAAATCAAATAATGTTCAGCTTCATTTTTTAACCTATCAGATTTGCAAAGGTCTTTTTTTTCCTTTCATCAGAGTGCATCAGTGTTGAGGAGAGCACTGTTAAATCAAGTCTGTAACAGATATACAGACTAGAAATCTGACAACACACGTAAACAGCCTTAAACTTGTTCATACCTTTGACTCTAATTTTTTAAGACTAGGTACTGGTACTAGAGAAATCACTAAATCTGTGAACAAACTTCTCCCTAGAATGTTGTTAATTACAGTGCTATTCCTAAAAGAGACCAACATATAAAACTCAATTTCTAATTTTCTCCATTTCACATTTAAGTAGAAGCATAACACTCACTGGTCTTTTCAGAAACAATAGAGAAGAAACTGCCAAAAAGGAAAAGAATCCCTAACAAAGAGAGTCCTGAACCTGAGAGATTTACTGCTCTCAGAGCAACTAAAAGCTCAGTTAAAAAAAAAAAAATCCACTAGCAAGCTTTCTTGAACAAACAATGGACAAAAATGAGGGTGACTTGTCTTATAACAAGAACCCTCATGAAGTGTTTGGCTAACACAATACTGAATAAAGATTCTTTTAAATCACAATTGATTGGTTTAGTCCCCTTAAGAACACTTTCAGTTCCTTTTCTTAAAGTTTGAATGGCTGCTTAAGTCGACAGTATTCAGTATTAAATTCTACATAAAGTTTGCAATTCAGTGGTCTTTATTTTAAAAATTCTAATTCTTTGGAAGGGTTCTTTACTACCAAGATACACCAACACTGTCACCTCTGGGGATAGATGCCAAGATGCTAGGAAAGATGCTGTTTAAAATGCAAATGTTTTCCCTTTAAATTCATGGCACACAAAATTACATTTGGGATGCTGATGTGTAATCTCTTGATTCTCACATACATATACTACAAATTGATAGTAGTCACTATTGTGCTCCTCAGATGGAGAGATACAGGAATATAAATGCACCCAGTGTAAGTTTAGCTATTACAAAATATACGCAATTTTAAAGCAGCACTCTCCATTTCCTGAAATCCCAAAGAACAGTTAATTAACAGGCAATTCTATCTATGGATCTATCATGAAACATTAAAGAAAAATGTAAAAAAAATTTAAAAAGCAACAATTGTCAAGGAAAACTCAAAATTGAGTAAATGTGTGCCCATGTGTGTGTACATACGCACATGCATTTCCAGAAGGTAGGCATATTAATGCCAAGGAAATATTCTATTTCACTTTTTCTTTGCTTTTATTGACGTATAATTTATATATACATTAGTTTCAGGTGTACAACATAGTGATATGATACTATATTTATACACCTTATCCATAGATCACCATGGTAAGCCTAGTAGACCATCTGTCACTGTACAAAGTTATTTAACTTTATTTAAATTATTTATCCACAATTTACTAATTACATGACTGAAATTTTGCACCATTTAATACCCTTCACTTGTTTTGCCCCCCTACCCCAGCAACCACCTGTTTGATCTCTTTATCTGTTTGTATTATTTGTTATTTGTTTTGCTTTTCAGGTTCCACATATAAGTGATATCATACAGTATTTGCCTTTCTCTGTTTGACTTATTTCAGTTAGCATTCTACCCTCTAGTTTCATCCATCTTGTCACAAATGGCAAGATGTCATTATATTTTATGGCTGAAAAATATTCCATTTTATGCGCGCGCACACACACACACACGCATATCTTCTTTATCCAATCATCTGTTGATGGACACTTAGGTTGCTTCCGTATCTTGGCAATTGTACATAATGCTGCAATGAACATACCTAAAGCTGCTTTATGTTATCTAGGGCTACCTGCATAGGGTGCACAGTTATTTCTAAGTATTACAGTCTCTTGTTGGACTGATACCTTTATCATCATGTAATGTTTCCTGCCTCCTGATACAGTCTTTTGTTGGATACAAGTATTGCTACCCTAGCTGTCTTTTTGTTTCCATTTGCATGGAATACCTTTCTGCATTTCTTCACTTTCAGTATGTGTGTGTCTTTAGATCTGAAGTGTGTTGATTGTAGGCAGCGTATATATGAGTCTTGTTTTTAAATCCATTCAGCCATCCTATGTCTTTTGACTGGAGTATTTAGTTCATTTAAAGTAATTATCGACAGGTATGTTCTTATTTCATTTTGTTAACTGTTTTCTGGTTGTTTTGTAGTTCCTCTCTGTTATTTCTTGTTCTCTTCCCTATGATTTGATGACGTTCTTTACTGTTAATTTTGTATTCCTTTCTGTTTATTTTGTACGTATCTGACATTTTTTTTGGTTTGTGGATAACATGAGGTTCATATATATAGCAACCTATGCATATAGCAGTCTATTTTAAGTTGATGGTTGCCTAAGTTTGAGTGCATTCTAAAAGCATTTCATTTTTATCCTCACCCCATTCTATAATTTTGATGTATTTTACATCTTTTCATTTTGCGTCATGTGATTAGTTATTTTAGATACTGATGATTTTATAAATTTTGTCTTTTAAACTTCATGCTAGTGTTATAGGTAGTTGATCCACTGTCTTTACTATGTATTTGCCCTTACTAGTGACATTTTTTGTTTTATAATTTTCTTGTTTCTAGTTATGGTCTTTTCTTTTACATTTAAAGTAGTCCCTTTAACATTTCTTATAATGCTGGTTTAGCAATAATGAATTATTTTTAGTTTTTGTTTGTCTGGGTAACTCTTCACCTCTCATTTAATCCTGAATAATAATCTCGCCACATAGAGCTTTCTTGTTTGTGAAGTTTTTCTTTTACATTTAAAGTAGTCCCTTTAACATTTCTTATAATGCTGGTTTAGCAATAATGAATTATTTTTAGTTTTTGTTTGTCTGGGTAACTCTTCACCTCTCAATTAATCCTGAATAATAATCTCGCCACATAGAGCTTTCTTGTTTGTGAAGTTTTTTTTTTTTTCCTTTCAGCACTTTGATTATATGGTTCCAGACCCTTCTTGCCTATAAAGTTTCTGTTGAAAACTCAGCTAATTGTCTTATGGGGGTTCCTTTTCACGAAACTAGTTGTTTTTCTCTCACTGTTTTTAAGGTTCTGTCTTTAAGTCTTGCCATTTCAGTTACAATTTTTCTTGATGTACACCTCTTTAGGTTTATCCTGTTTGGGACTCTCTGTGCTTTCTGGACTTGGAAATCTGTTTCCTTACCCAGGTTAGAGAAGTTTTCTGCCATTATTTATTCAAACAGTTTTTTTTTTCTCTTTCTTCTCTATACCCTATAAAGTGAATGTTAGTATGTTTGATGTTATACCATCAAGGATAGTAACTAAAACTATCCTCATTTTTAAATTGTTTTTTATTTTGGCATTTCAATTGGGCGATTGCCACTGCCCTGTCTTCCAGATTGCTTTGGTCTTCTGCATCCTCTAATCTTCTGTTGATGCCCTGAGGCATGATTTTCATATTATTCACTGATTTTTTTTTTTAATGTTTTCCAAGTCTTTGTTGAGGTTCTCGCTGAGTTTATCCAATCTTCTCCTAAATTTGGTAAACATTTTCACTACTCTTGATTTGAATTCTTTACCTGGTAAATTTCTTATCTCCATTTTGTTTAGTTCTTATCATGAGATTTTGTCCTGTTGTCTCCTTTGGAAGGTATTCCTTTGTCCTCCCATTTTGCCTAACTTTGTGTTGGTGTCTCTGTATAAGATATATCAGCACTTCTCCTGATCGTGAAAGAGTGACCCCGTCTAGAAGGTGTCCCGTGGGGCTCAGTGGTGCATTCTCTGGTCATCAGAGTCAGGTGCTCCAGGGGTATTACCTGTGTGGGAAGTATGTGCCCCCCTGTTGTGGTTGGACTGTGACTGCTGCAAACATGCTGGTGGGCAGGGTTTGTCCCCAGGCCAGCTGGCTGTAAGGCCCTGCTGCCACCACTGTGGGCCCACTGGTGGTGGTGCTGGTCCTAGGCCCATCTGGTTGAATAACCCTGATGAAACTGTTGCAGGCACACTGGTGTTTGTAGTCAGCTCATTCTCCTCCCATGGACACACCAAAACTACAACGGCATTTAGATTTTCCTGTCTCTAAGAATGACCTTAAGACTAACAGAACAGTTTTTTTTTGTTTTTGTTTTTGTTTTTTTTACAGCTAAGGATATAAAGAAAAGGCCATATGGACACATGAATGAAGGGCAGAAATGCAGTCTAGTCAGAATCCACACCGCAGTGTAGCAACCCTCAAGCAAGAGGGCTATTACAACTGTGAAGGTACCCCTGAGGAGCAAGGGGTCCAAGCCCCACACAAGGTCGCCAGCCCAGGGGTCTTAAACCAGGAAGACGAGCCTCCAAGACATCAGGCTTTGAAAACCAGCAGAGCTTCTGTCCAGGAGAGAAGAGGGCTGTGGGAAACTGAGACTCCCTTCTTGAAGGCTCAGCACAAACTCAGGTCCTACAAGTCCTGCAGAGGCAGCAGCTTGAAAAGCACATGTGTCACACAACAAGTTGCTACCCTGACCAGGGTATGTGCTGGAGGGACAAGGATTTGGTGAAATGTAATTTGGGGATGGAAGTGATAGAGGGCACATTTTTCTTTTTTCTTTTTAAATTTCTTCTACTTATCTCTCTTGACCAGATGACTGCCTTCTCTGTCAATCCTCAAAATTCTGATTCTATGACTCAGATGACAGGATTCAGGATTGGGAATCTGAGGGAGGTGGTGACTCACTCGCTAGCATGAGAAATACTCATTACCATAAGAAATACTCTGTCTCAACTGCTTAAATCATCATACAACACATGTTCTCAAAACACAGACTATGACTGTTTTTGGCTTAGCTCTCTTGCCCAGAGCTGCTATTATCATTTTCTCATGTAATTGTCCAGAGATTTTTCTATGTATAAAAATCATATTCTGTTTATAATGTGTTTTATAGGATCTGACCCAAAACCAAACCTATTTCAGAGTTTATTAAATGTTAGATGAAAAAATAGAAACATCAAATTAATGATACTGATGGAGTTCAGGACACACTACTCCAAAGTATGGCACCTTGGTAGACAGAATAGCTTAAGCTGAAAGGATCTGAGAAGATAGCAGAAACAGGAAAGTCACTCTGACCTTCACCCTCTCACCCTTCTTCCCTGAAACAGGTCACAGAACCCCACTGTGAAACGTACTCTCCACATACTGGAAGGTGTTCTAATCACCACAGCTGGGTAATTTGGGGCTGAGAAACCTGTACAAACAAACCATGTCAAAAGTAGCCTGGTTACTTTTCACCATTTACTATGCCAAGCCTGAACTTTTCTGCCTCGTTAATCCCTAATTTCGTTGTGTAGAAAAGGCATAAAAGCTTTTTATTCTGGTCATTTCTTCAGGTCTTCATTTTCTTGTGAAGGCTCCCATGTAAATAATGAAATGTAATAAAATGTTTATACTTTTTTCCTGTTAATCTGTCTTATCAGTTTAATTTTCAGACTCAGCCAGGGACCCTAAGAAGACTGAGGAAAACTTTTTCCTCCCTTACAAAATAGGACATCTGTCTAGTAAGATACGGGCACTAAAAATGTGTTTACCCATTGTTGTAACGTCACTTTACCTTACGATCTGCCTAGACCTTTTACTCTGCTCCCTAGCCCATATCCAAGATATTGGCCAGGCCAAACTTCTTCAGTTCCCTGACTTATTGTTTAATTGTTTCTAAAAAAAAAAAAAAAAATCATATTGTTGCCCTTTTCTAGAATAACTCCTTTCCTTCTGTTTTCTCTCCCAACTCCTATTCATTGTTTAAGACTCAGCTCAGTGTTGTTTACTGGAACACAGGCTGACCTCTAAGTCATAGTTAGGCACGTCTCTCCTAAAACTCTTGTTCAAGCCCTCTTGCTTTTCAGGCCTGTCTCTCCCATGAGACAGACTCTGTAAATGTCAGGCAACAGAACTTGGACTCGATGAATCTCTGCATCTCCAGTTCTAAGTTTCAGGCCATTATAGGAAGGGCTTCATCTTTTCTTCTTTCGTTAATAAAGAAGCCACTGATAGCACTATTAGCATTAAATCATGTTTTATTCACAATTTTTCCCTTTTATGTTTTTCATTTTAGTCAGGGTGCCATTTTGTACGTGCCGAAGGCCATCTTTTACAGGGCACTTCTGCATCTCTACCACATGACTGAGACCATAAAGATCAGCAGGCTTTGCATGAAAGTAAAGTATTTGCAACTAAAATGGCTTATTCAACTACATGAACTATTCCAGTCTTGTTAATGACACTGCACTTCTATTTCCACCTAAAGAATTTCAACTTCTTTTGAACTGATGGAGTCTATAAATAAATACAGCAATTATATTACAATTGTAAGTATTGACTTTTTGGCCAAAGGCATTTTTTTCAGTAGCTACTTACTGGACCAGGCACTGTTCTAGGAGCTGGATATTCAGTGAACACAATATACTGAACAACTAGACCTTCAGAGCTTGAATTCTAGTAGGGTGAGTGGAGTTATAAAATAAACAAATTAAAAAAGTACAACACACAGAATCTTATAGACTGATAATGCCGTGGAAAAATCTAGCAGAAAATGGGAATACCAGGAGGGGGATTTGATTTTGGATCAAGTTGTCAGGAAAGACCTCACTGAGAAGCAAACACTAAGGAGGTAAAACAAGGTACCACATAATTACTGAGGATGAAGCATTCTAGGTAAAGAGACCAGTAAAGCCCTTAGGTAATTATATACACTTCCTTTTCAGGGGCAGCAGTGTGGCCGCGAGAGCTGTAGAGTGAAGTGAGGAAGAAGAAAGCTGTGAGTTAGGAGGTCAAAGAGGTAAAGAAGGGCTGGATTCCATAAGAGCTTTAACTATCGAGCGGACTTTGGTTTTTACTTTGAGGGGTATGTGAAGCTACGGGCAAGTTCAGAGCAGAGAAGTGCTATGACCTAGCAGGCATTCTAATAGGATGCTGGGTGAGAAACAAAAAGACAAGAACCAAGAAGCAGGAGAAGATACTCAAAAGAGGTGGCAGGTGTCACAAGCTGGATCCTGAAGTCAGTTGGAAAGATTCGTGATGCTTACAAGGGACAACTCTACATTTTCAGTCTTATCATCCTTTACTGACAGATGCAACAGATACATGATGAGTGGTGAAATAGGCATATTGGGAGTATTATATTGGGCTCTCTACCCTCAACATGTTTGGTGTCTGACATGGAAAAATATTACAAATATAATATGAAATAGAAGTATAATGAAGCAGAGGAGGGGGATGATGGGCTAAGCAATGAGGTGACCCTTAAGAGTAGCCACAAATATAGGTAACAATCCTCAATTATTCAGCATCTCTTGGCTATGGTTTCTAGGTAATACTATGCAGATAACTGTTAAAGTGTTTTCATAGAGACATATCCTACTCCAAGAATACAAAGAAAGGTTTCACAGAATTGTTGGACGCAGAGTACTTGGACTTTGTATAAAACAGAATTCTAAAGGCAGAGACAAGTTGACATGGGAGGCTGATGGACACTCTGAATGTGAGTGAAGATTCACTCTATAGCAAGCCCCTGGTAGGGCAGAGATAGACTGGTGACAGCTGAGTGAGAAGAGAAGATCTGGAAAACACAGGTCTTCCTCAGTTTGGGCTGCAATAGCAAAAAAAACCCATAGCCTGGATGGCTTACACAACAAACGTTTATTTCTCACAGTTTTAGAGGCTGGAAAGTCCAAGATCAAGCACCAGCAGATTCAGTATCTGGAGCACACATGGCTCTCTTCTCGCTGTGTCCTCACAGAGTAAAGAAAGAGAGAGAGAGCACTCTGTGCTCTTCATCCCCTTAGAAGGGCCCTGATACCGTCATGGGGGCTCCATCCCCATGACCTCACCTCAATCTAATTATCTCCTAAAGGCCCCTCCTTCAAATATCATCACATTGGGGATTCAATCTAATAAATGAATTTTGAGGTGACACAAACACTCAGTCCATAGAATTAAAGTTGGGTGCAGCCTGTGAAAAGCTGAGAATAATCTTACTAGTCATTATACCCCACCTAAGCAATGGAATGCCAACTGAAGAATTTAGTAATAAGAGTTACATGGTTGGAAGGGTGTAGGGTAACTTTTTGCAGAAGTATGGAGATGAGTTCAAGAAGAAGGAAACTGGAGGCCTAGAGGTCATTTGGGAGGATATTAAACTTAGCTCAGGTCTTTTGGAGCAAGAAAAAAATAAATTATTACATTAATTTTTCACATTAAATTGTGGAAACTGAATTAAAATGGGTTTTGCTTTACATTTACAAATACTTGAAATAAATATTCGATTTTTAAAATCTTTTTTAAAAATTGTTTTTGTTAACATTCCTAGTCAATTTATGTATTTATGCCAGTTGAATTATCTAGATAATTACTCTTATGTCCATTCTAATTGCAATATAATCCTCAACTTTCACTAAATCTTGAAGTTTTTCAGTTAGGTGTTACATGCTTAGTTCTCTCAATTTTAATCAGTAATTCAGTGTACCCACCATCTCCCTGACAGCTCCTGATAAAGAACTTCTACCAAATCCCAGGGACTCCTTGGAAATTATCAAGTAAACTAGGATAATCTTCATTTTTACAGTAAATAAACTGAAGCCTGGAAAACTGATGTAATTTCTTCAGTGTAACAGAGGGGAACAGAACTGGGATTCTGACAATGATTTTTTGACTACAAATCATTAACTTTTTTAATACTCCACCTTGACAAAAATCGCTTTGTCCAATCAAGAATGGCAATTTTATATTACAAATGCACCCTGTCATTTCCTCAAGATGACATTTCCATGTTCTTCCCACACGCTGATCACACATTCTGATTTTCCTGTGATTGCATTTTTAAGAGGCAGTCTGCTCTTAAGTCTTGCAGCTCGCTCTGCTATTCCCTAACCACTTACATAACCTTGTTAGCTAGTATATTATGTTATGCTGTCCGTTCATGTTTACATGTTTCAGTTTCCTATTTCCAACAGATTTTATTAAAATTTTACTTAATCCCTTTTTTGTGATTATTACTAAAGATTACAAGCAAACCTAGAAATGACTTAAGTATCTTTTAATTTATTATTGACCTTATTCTGCTGTCACTTTTCTATCTCCAAATCAATATAACTAAAGTAATTTTATCTATTTTATGAATAAAAAGATAATGTGATCTCTGTGGGATAAGAATTATGTTTGTTTATTTCACTTTTTGATAATTTGAGAAACAGATTTTAGATGTGGTTAGACTTAAATATTCTTGGATATAGTTCTTAGTGTTTTACGTAACTCTTAGTACAGTTTCTTTTAAAATACTTGTACTGCTGTCTTTTTAAAGTGTTTTAAAATCAGTGAGATAGTAAGGGACAGATGATAAGTAGTTTTAACTTCACGCAATTTAAGAGAAAGTGGAGAGAAAAAAAAGAGGATATAGGAAAAAAACCCACAAAAATTGGAAGGCTCAAAAATATCAGATTGATCTTATCATTAGAGATTAACATATTAGACTACTTTGCTGCTTTCTTTCCCCAGTTACATATTGATTCCTAACTTTCAAGAAGTATTAAACATATGACTGTGGAAAATCATACAAAATTAAAACGACTATTAGCAGAAAAACTATTTCAAAAAGATGAAATTGAAGAATAGTCCTATAGCATGGTTCCAAATAAGTATGCAATAGGTTTATTCCAAATAGGAAGTGATTTATTTCTGTAGATGTCAGTCTTAGAAATTCAGTTTGTTTACTTCAGGATGAATTAAACTGACTTAATTTGCCATGTAACCCAATTAAATAGACAGACAACAACATAAACAAATCACTAATTTCTGAAATACACCAGTATTTATTAAACTTACTAACTTAAAAAGAAGTGCCAGGATCTTGTTCAACATAAGGATTCCTAGGTCATCTCTGAAGAGAGTAAGCCAATATGGTTGAATAGTACCAAGGTACTATTCTTTTTAATCCAGTCCCCCACATCAGGCAAGTATGAGAAGCACTGAGCCAATGAATCAATTACTGGCATTGGTCATGTTCTTGAGATACACTGTTTCTAAATCTGAGTTTGACTGTCACTATGTTTCAAAGTACAAATAAAGATTTGGTTTGAATTACAAAAATAAGTTCAGACTTTTCTTGAATATATAATTTGTAAAATCTACTCTTTTGTGTATCTTCCTCTTGGCATTAAGTTACTTGAGCGCAGGAACTAGACTGTCCTTTTTCAGTGCTCAACTCAATACCCAAATCCAGAACCTGCTGCATCATCCTTGATTGAAACTTTGAGCTAAACAAGTGAATGTGTTAATGACTATGCATAGAAACTACCAGTATGTGGGGATATTTTAACTTATTCAGAGATTTTAAAAGTTAAGGATTTGAAGATGATTCAAATATAGTAAACGTAGAGTTTGTATTAAATATTTCCCCCCCTGGAAGAGACTACCAACTAGTCCATAGATAAAGGAGACAAAAAGCCTCCTGATTTTCAGTTTCAGATAGTTTTATGATCACATCCCACTACACATAACTATTATCTGTTCTAGATGCACCCCCTCAAATCAACTGACTTCCAACCAGGTAAACTGCTTGTTCCCATTCCATGACTGATTGCCTTTTCAAACTCCTTTTTAACAGAACTCATCATTCTCTTTCAAACAGCTGGTCAAAAGTTGACATTTTGTATAGCAGTTCACATGTTTGTTAAGCTCTCTCTAGGACTGTCTGAAATATATCAGATAGAAATTTCCTAAATACAATACATCTTTTTCTAAGAGTAAAGAGACAGGAATGTTTATGTATTTCTCTCTATATTTCACTGAATGTGCTTAATAAGACTAATTTAAGAACACATATTTATTTGCAGTCTCAATTAGACATTTTTTGAATATACATTATTGAATTTTTAACTCTAAAAATTCACCTTATTTACTTTTTTGGGAATTCCTATATAGGAATTTCTTAAAAATTACAGGTCTATCAGTGTTAAGATTAGAAATTTTCAAAGCTCAAAACAAACATACAAACATGTCAAAGCGCAAAGCAGTATTAGTAACTATAGTATAGCAATGTCTATCGGGAATTCTGAAATATTACATGGACACACTTAAAAACAAAGCCTGCCTTCTCAGCAGATATCAAAGATTTCCATATTGCATACTGACTGCTCAGGCAGTTAATCTGCTCTAATCAGCTGGAGACCAAGGGAGAGAAAATTACAGTAACCTGATGAGTTAATTTTGTGTTTTATAGTGATCGTCCTCCTAAATGCTCCATCTTTAACATGGTTTTGATATGATATTACAGATGCCCTTGTCAAAGCCAGGTAACACCTGTGAACTCTTAAAATCATCTGAATGTTCTTGCACTCATGTGGTCTGAAAGGAAACCTAGGTCCTCCATACTGAAAAATAATAAGATAATAAAAGCCTGAGAGCTTTCCCAAATCCCCCTAACACATTCTGTCCCTACAGACTCTTTCTCTACGTTTTATTTAGAGGTCCCTATGCATAATGTTTCAAAACACTTCTTAGATATTCTAGGTGTTTTCAATTAAAAAGAAGATGGCAGACATCTCTTTAAAGGGTGAGAGAGGAGTTCATCTTCACACTGACACTTGGGAGATGATTACATCCTTTTCCCAAAGGACTGAGTCAAGCATGCCACTTTCATAAATACACTCTATTACAGTCTCAAGATTACTGCATCAAAGTACTTTAATTACAAAGGGAAAGTACATTGTCCTGGAGAAACCTAAAACAATAACTCAAAAAGTAATTTATGCAAATCCTGTTAAGATTTTAAAGACCAAAAAACACCCTTCAATGTTAAACCCAAGAGACTTATCATTATTCTTTTCAATTCAATTTAGGAAAGCCACTGAGTGTCTACTATGTATATAAAGAACTGTGCTCACAGAGGAGGGGATACTGAAAGGAAGAAGGTCCAATCCTTATCACTTTCAACAAGTAACTAAGTATCAGACAGAAGGTCTATAATAATCAAAACTTTGTATTCTGCCAAAAGATCACCAAAAATACTTCTCTACTTGATATAGAGGAGGAAAAACAGTTGCTTATACAAAAAAAAAAAAAAAAGATAGCAAGAAATACTCAATTATTTAGAAATGTGCTGCAATTCTGGCATTTTTCATTTATGATAGTTCTCCACAAAGAACCAGGAGTTCTAGAAGAGGAAGCAATTCTGATGACCAGTGAATTCCACAACTGAAAGTCTCTATTTTTTTTTAAGTGATGCATGGATTAAAACAGTTTAGTTTATGCCAGTCAAAATATTGGTTTCCTGTTATGTAATGAGGCCCTCAAGGGAAGTAGTTTTTGTGTTTGTTTTGGTTTGGTGGGTTTTTTGGGTTTTTTGTTTTTTGTTTTTTTCCTGCTAAGAACCTAACAGAAAAGACTTTGGGGATGTGACTTTCGTTCTATTCCTTTTCAAAGTGAGTTTGACAGCTATACACTACCCATATATTTTTTAAACGGCTAGGTTTGCTCATCTCTAAAATGGGCATCATATTTAGGATGAAGAATATAAAATTAATAAAATTTGATCATTTTTAACCTACAGAAAGGGAAGTATCTCAGCCTAAATTCCCTATCTCAGACACTATATAGGGTGATCATATCAAATGGAAACTCTTCTGTGAAAATGTTTTGCAAATTCTAAATGGCTGTCTGATATAAATAAGGTAAAATAAGGCAAAATTTTCACACAAACAGCCATAATTTTCTGGAAAGTTTCTGATATTTTTACTTTTAAATCTAAAGTTTTGTGACTTTGTGATTCTAAAGTGGGCTCATCATTTTGCTCTTGGGTCTGAAATGATGCAACTGTGAAACCAAGGCGATTCCTCCAGACAGAGAATGACTGTTTTGTTTTACTTATTCTGCTCCATTGGTCTAGACTAAGCTGTGAGAAACCTGACAGAAATTCAGAACAAACAGTTATAGCCAGAAAACACCAGGTATTAATTAAGATGCCCCTCAATTTAATGTCATATTATAGAGTCCACCATGTATCATGCATTGGAATTCTGCCCCAATAGCTTTTAACAATAATGAAAACATAATATTAATTGCTTTATTGAGACTCTTTAGCTTCTCGATTAAACAATTTATACATTTTGGGGAGCAGAGGCCCTTGGAAGAGACAGAGTTGGTTTGGAATCAAACCTTAATAATGCAGTTTAGCAACTATGAGGTATTGGCAAGGTACTGAATCTCGGTAAATCTTGGGTTCCTCATCTGTGTGATGGAAAAATGAACAATAAAACTTCACAGAGCTATTATCAGATTTAAATGGAACAATCCGTGTGAGTGCGAAAGGACACCTTGTTTAGAAGTGTCTATGCATTCTATTACAACCTCGCTATTTCCGAGCTATCACCGTGGACCACACCCGAGGGATCTGCAACATCATCTCATCCAAACCTCTGCCTCGGGAAGGATTACATCACTTGGTGACTTGTGATTCGAGTACTGTCAGAGGAAGTAGGTACCTTAAAATTATAGTTTCTTTGCCTTGCCACCAGATGGTGATTGTGTGTTCTTTAGTAACTTTTAAAGTGTTAGCTTTGGCCTTTTAAGAAGTGAACTGTTAAATTTATATGTCACTGATAGTTTCCTTAACTATTCAAAATGCTTTATCATCTCTGTATCTGGTTTCTGGTTACAGTATTAATAAAATCGCAGAGTATTTCTCTCTAACATATATACTTTAACAAATCTATGTTTTGTAAGAGTATGTAACTAATACTCTATGATCTCTGATATATAGAATTACAACATAACAGTATTACATTTTGAGTCATTCTTTGCGAGGTATCAAATTTGTATACTTTTGTCTGAATACTATAATTGACCCATGAGACTATCTTTTTCACAAAAAAAAAAGATAGCTCTATTAGCCAGTTAAAACATATTCCAAGCCAACATTTTTCTTTTATACTTACAATTCTCGTATGTTTTGGAGAAAGGAAACTACCTCTTCCTCCCAATTTTATAGCTTCAATTCACCTAAGCTACTTTTTGCTCCTCCTTGGTCTCTTCTTAAATGCTTTCTTACTTGAAATAACAGATACATAATTTCACCAGTTCCCATAGTTTCAACTACTTCAGTGATTCTTGTTTTCAAAATTGCAAGCTCAGACATCCACTCTAGGGTCCAGACCCATATTCCTAATTGCCTGTTAGAAAACTCTGCCTAGGTGTTGCCGGAATTTCAAACTCAGTAATTTATAACCAAATGGACAATGTTCTTCCTAAACACACACACGCACACACACACACACACACCTGCCAGAGAGAGACAATCTTCTCTTACTCTATTTCCTATCTCAGTGATTGGCATCACAATCCATTGAATCACCTCAACAAGAAACTAGGAAGTCACCCTTTGATCCCCTCTCCTGCACACCTAACACACCCAGTTATCTTGCCCTGATGGTTCTACTGCCTTAATAAATTTCAAATTATCCTCTCCTCATCTACACTGACCTCCCATATCTATCCCAGTTGGAATACTGCCACAGATTGCAACCACGTTTCCCTATTTCAGGTTTTTTCTTTTATAGATCATTCCCCACCTCCAAATTATCTTTTAAAATAAAATTTTGTTTTTTTTTTAAAAAACTGACAGACTAAACCACTTGTTTATTATAAACTTAACTGGCCCAAAGTTCACTGAAAATACACTTCATTTTTATACAAGTTTGTAAATGGAAAAATACATTGACACACATAAGATAGTACTTCAATATAAGTGTAAACAAATGATTTCCAAAGAGAACAGAGAAGAAAACTCTAATTCAGAAAGATACAGGCACTCCAATATTCATACCAGCATTACTTAAAATTGCCAAAATATGGAAGCAACCTAAGTGTCCATCAACAAATGAATGGATAAAAGAGTTGTGAGATAGATATAAAATACACAATGGAACACTACTCAGCCATAAAAAGAAATGGAATTTTGCTGTTTGCAACAACGTGGATGGACTTGAAGAGTATTATGCTTAGTGAAATCAGTCATAGCAAGACAAATACCATATATCACTTACATGTGGAATCTAAAAAAAATTTTAAAAACTAGTGAATATAACAAAAAAGAAACAGACTCATAGATATAAAAAACAAACTAGTGGTTACCAGTGAGGGGGAGGGACGTGGAAAGGGGCTAGGCAGGGGTAGAAGATTAAGAGGTAGAAACAATTACATGTTTGAATATATGTATGCATGTGCATGACTGGGACATTGTGCTGTACCCCAGAAACTGACACAATGTAACTAACTATACCTCAACAACAAAAAGAAAATATGCATTCTGATACTCTAAAATAAAAGAAACTGAGGATTGTATTTCAAATACTCCTTTAACGTAGAAAGGGGTGTGTGTGTGTGTATGTGTGACAGAGAGGGTGACAGAAGGAGGGAAATTTCTCTCCAGGAAAGATTAATTATGAAAGAATAATTTACAAGGGATTTCACATTTTTAGTAGACACCTATTTTTCATTAATATGATCCAAAAGAAATCTTTTAAAAATTTAATGTAGATATGTACTTGTTAGCACACGTCACGGAAATACTCACTGTAGAACACAACTGCGTTTTATCTACATAGTGCAGTTGTCTTTAGAATTTATTTCCTTCTAGTACCTAAAGTATAACGAACAATGAGCACCAAGAGTGTTCCAGGTATCATTTTCTATATGATGCGTGTGAAAGAGTGAGCTTTCAGCTACAACTCAAAATGGTAAAGTAAAAGAAAGAAAGAAACAAAAAAGACATACTATTGTAGGGAGAAACATATTAAAGTAACTTTTTAAGTTACTATTTATCTACACATACATGATAGAACGAACAATAAATAAACTGAACTTCCACTTGCTCTTGAGTTTCCTTCATTGAGTTATCTAGTTTAATGAATCTGCTTTATAAAACTGGTATGATGGGAACAGATTAATTGAGTGAAATTAGAAACGTATGCAGTTATTTCTGAGGGACATGATCTGATCCCCAAGACTGAACAATACTCCAGACAGTGCTAGACTCCTTGGAATTCTCCCAGGTCATCTACAAGTGTGGAGTTCCTGCATGTGGTTCAGCTGCAATCATTTAAAACATTTCCCAGAATACTTCAGGGCTGTATTTCCCCCACTGTCAGTTGATGTGTGCTCAGGGAATGCAAACTAATTACTCAAAGCAAAACATAATTAAGGAGGGAAATTTACTCCAAAAGCATCACATAATACTTCCCACATACAAACAGAAATTATCTCTGAATTAGGGTTGGCATGATTTATTACCACAGTGTACAGCTTGTGCAGATAATGGAGAGTGGACCATATCCATTACTACTGATAAATACAGTTAAGATCATATGAAACCATAGAGCCACCCAACAAATTTATTTAGAATCCCTTAAGGTACTATTTTAAAATATAAAAGAACATGCAATACATATTTAAGTGTGTATAAGGCTCTAGGCATACGGCAGTTATTTTGTCAACTTATACCGTGTGTCTGAAAGCAGGGGGCGTTGCTGAGAGTTTGAGAGAGGGTTAACTGGAAGGTAGAATAACATAGGACCATAGATAACAATTCAGGTCCTTAAGGAACTAGACAAATCCTGATTATACTGATTCTGAATCTTCACTGCTTTCTTATTAATAACAACTGCTGCAAAGTTTGCACATAAATGTCTCAGATTCCTCAACTGCATAGTGGTAATGAACTCTAGTATAGAAGAAATTAATCTATACAAAAAAACTCTTCTTTCCTCAATTCCCTCATCTTTAAAGGAGAGCTTTGTTTACTTAAAAGGCAAGGGATTTTAAATTTGATTTTCCTTCCCACTTTAATATCATTGAATATCATTCAATCAATTTAAATTTTCTACTATATGCCAGGTAATAACCCTAGTGGGACACTCGATATAAAGTAATGAGCAAAATCATACCTAAATATATGATTAGTTAGGAAAAATGCATCTTTGCAGGTATCTGCCAAATAATCAACCATAAAATTTGTTGTTAATGCCCTGAAACTGCGAATTGGAGAAGGGAAAGATACATAGGTTGAACTTGATTGAGAATTTCAGTGTAGAATTTCTATCCAAAGTAAATTAAAGGAGAGGTAAGTGATAGAAAAGTTCAAATAAATGTATTAATTAAAATAAAGTGCAAAATGCATTTTATATGCTATTCAATTCTATGGATACTTCTTTTCCTCCCAGCTGAAAGCAGAGATTATTAAGTTGAAATACTACAAACTAACTAATGATGCTAACCAAATTTGCACTTCTTCATTATTTCAAAAAAATAATCTACTGTGAGTATCAGATTAGGCCAGCTTGAAAACCTAAAATAAAATGAGAAGTGAAGAAGATTTATTGGATAACCTTGTCAATTTCTGTCATGGAATATCTTCCCCCATTTTAATTTTAAATGCTTTGCCAGATTCAGTTTTAAAGACTCAAGCAAAAGGTCTAAGGCACAGCAGTAATAGACTTAGCATTAGGAAATTAGGTTACATGTTAGTTATGGAGGGGAGAAAAGTGCTCATATCTCTGGAGGTTCTCAGAACTGCCGCATATGTGTCATTATTCCTGGAATACTGGCCAGGACTGTGCCACTTCCTGGACTTAAAAGGACCAACCAGCTTACCAGAATTTCCGATCCCCTGATAAGATTCGAAGCTGTGCTGCTTGCAGGCAAGATGTAAAGGCTTCCAGGAACTGTCTGCCTTAATATTGAAAGATTCATAGAAGTTTAAAAAAAAAAAAAAAAGCCTAAATACCTTACTCCTCCAATATTTTAAAATATATTGCTCACCTAAAAGTATTTTCTACAACAGCTAATAAGGATTAATGTTGGGATTTGAACCTTAGTTCTAAATAAAATTTTTAAATCACTACACCTGGAAAATATCCAAAGGGATATTTTATTAGATGGATATCATTAAAACACTTTCCTTTCTAAGTTTCTTTGAATCACATTGAGTTTTTACAAATTTATAAGATGCAGTAACCAGGAATCATTCTCAAAAGGCCATCAGTGTACGTACACACACACACACACACACACGATTTGCATAGTAATCTATACAAAGAACAGAGCTTTTCCGAGCCTGGTGAGTGCTCCCTGATAAAGTGCGGCTCAACCTAGATGTCATTAACATTTTGAATATCACTCTGGATCTGACTGCTGATAACAAATGCCTGGGTGATTGAAACTAATTCTGAATTTGGGATATGTGATTTTAATGGTGCTTTCAAAGTTTATTCTGTATTTTTAAATCCTCTAATTAAAAAAAAAACTGCGTTCTATTCATAATTTCACTTATTAAGATTGCTCTTATTTTCTTTACTGAGTAATAGTATATGTAGAGAAAATGAAGATTTCTCACGTCTCATAAAATGTTTAGTCCTGCAGCTGGTCTGGAGGGCAGAGGATGAATAGCTCACTATTCATAAAACTACACAAAATATTTTTGCAGTTCCCAAATATTTTTTAAAAAATGAGTTCAGTTCTGTGCCACAGAGCTGAAAAGAGGGCTTTAATATTTATAAGGGAATATTTGCTGGTGGCATGAAAACCGTAAGAGTACAAAGTAAGAAAAGTAAGAAGGTAGAGAATAAATTCATAAGAGTAAGAAGATACAATAAATTCAAGAATACGAAGAGACATTTGGGCTTAACTATATGCAGAAAAGTGGCTCACCAGAGACAATCCAATACTGAAACAAGTGCTTTCTAGAATGGAGGAAAGATGTAATTGGGTCTATTAGTCAAAACTCTGTTTCAAGTGCAGACTCCCAATTAAAATTGGCAAAAGAAAATGACATGAAATGAAATAAGGAGAGAAAAGTGAGTGGCCCACTAAATGAAATTCTAGACTTAGATCTGGCTTCTTGCACAACTGCATACAAAGGCTAGTATTATATCATTGGAAAGCATCTGGGATCCATTCTTTTTTTTTTTTTTCCTTCAACCTTCTCCTGTTTTCCTCTGAACTGACTATCCTCAGACTCTACATGTTGGCTTCTGGCAGCTCCAGGCTTTTATCCTAATTTTCACATTTAGAAAAAATCTTTCCCCAACTTCTCCAGCACTACACAGTGTTTAAGATATTCTCATACTGATGAGTGAGGCTTACCTAGTTTCAGATCTCAGCTCTGACCCTGGGCATGAGGTTAGCTTCACAATCTCTAAAGTGTCTTAATTTCTTCATATGTAATATCCCTAGCCCATTTTACTTTTTCCAGTTTTATGAAGATACAACTGATATATAACATTGTATAATATGTTCAGCATAATCATTTTATATATATAAATATCAAATTATATATATATATATATATATCAAAGTGATTACTACAATTAATTAACAACCATCATCACACAGTTACATTTTTTCCTTGTGATGAGAACATTTTTAAGCACATGCCCTTTTCAATTACAGTCATTCTAATAAGTGTGAAGCAATATCTTATGGTGGTTTTGAGTTACATTTCCCTGATGATGGGTGATGTTAAGAACATTTTCAAGTAACAATTGAAAATTTATAAATTTTCTTTGGAAAAATCTTTATTCAAGTCCTCTGCCCATTTTTAAAATTGGATTGTTTGGGGTTTTTTTGGCTGAGCTGTATGATTTCTTTGTATAGTTTAAACATTAACTTCCTTTAAATACACAATTTGCAAATACTTTCTCCCATTTCATGGACAGCCTTTATTTTTGATGATGGTTTGCTTTCCAACACAGAAGCTTTTTAGTTTGATGTACTCTCACTTATTTCTTCCTTTATTGCTCTTGCTTTTAGTGTAAAATTTTAACTGATTGTGTTGGTGTGGCCAGTTCTGCTTTTTGCTATTTATTTTACTAGTTTCTTTTAATTACTATCTATCTGGAGGATTTGAGAGCATGCTCTCTTCTCTGTACTTAGAGAAGAAATACAAAAGTGCTAGGGCAAATGTGAGAGTGTTTGAGACCAGTGTTAAACGTTGGTGTTAAGACCCTAGCTTTACTCACAACTGACTGACAGATCAATGTTACAGAAACAGACAACACAATATGCAAAACTGACCTCTGCTTACAGATTCCTCATCCTGCAGATCCTTCACTTAAAATTTTTTATTCAGACTGAGATTCCTATCTGGGGCCCAGATTGAAAGAATACGGTTTTTATCCTGCAAAGGGAGGCCATCTGAAAGTTTGTTACTTAGCTTGTTACAAAGTTTAATTCCTTCCAATGTCTAACTTTGAAAAATTTCCTGATAAAGCAGTTTGGATAAGTCTGTCCACAGTTGGAGGGTAGGTTTATAATTTAAATTCTAAGGTCTTCTAAACTTTAAAGACTATTTTCACTTCATAGCCAAACTGAAGTTAAAAAAAAAAAAACTGGTATTTACCCACCTACTTCAAAGAGATAAAAATAGACAAAATACACAAACAGTGGTTTTAAAACAATAAATATCAAATAATAAAGGACAGTAATCACTGAGAGATGAGAAGCAAATGACAGGAGCCCTATTTTTGCCCCAGTTACTGTCTTTAAAGAACATCCAGGTCACAGTTCAAGGAAAGGGAACTTAGGTGGAACCCAGCTGACTCCCTGAAGTGAATAGAAAGACTGAGTGCCCAGGAAGGAAAAGGCAGGTAGAGTTCACACATCAGAGTACGTGTGAAGAGAGAGATGCACAGAGAACCCCACAGGTCTTCAGAGAGGTTTCTCTTCAGGTCCTCAGCAGAGGACACATACATGTGAGGAAATTAACCCAGGCCTGGGAAAGAATCATCCAAAAGGGGTAGAGGGAACACTGCATGGTGTTCATATTGGGCCAAAAATGTTCCCACTAGCAAGTCTGGAAAACTCATAATTCACAGCATTGGGTTGAATATTCAGTATCTTACCCTAGTTAATGGGGAATAATTAGCCCTAAACTGAACACTGGTCCAGACTCAACGAACAATCATACATGTAAGAACCAAAAGGGTCAAACTGCTTTCAAGTCATAAACTGCATCCCAGAACAAAGCTCATAGAAGCTTAAGAAAATATAAAAATAGCATCTAATAAAGTAAAATTCTCAATGCCTGGCATCCAATCAAATTCATCAGGCAGGAAAGCATGATTCATGAGAAAAATAATGAGAATCAATCAATCAAAAGTGACCCAGAACTGACACAAATGTCAGAAGGAGCAGAGGAGGTACACAGACACAGGAAAAACATTTTCCAAGATCTAAATCAAATTTTTAGAGATTAAAAACTACAATATATAAGATGGCAAATCTACCAGTTGGTATTAATGGAAGATTAGATATGGCAAGAAAAGATTAATAAATATAAAGACATAACAATAGAAACTATTCAAAAAGGAAATACACAGAGTAAAAAACACAAAAAGAAAAAAAAGAGCATTAGTGAACAATGGGATAACTTCACGTGCCTCAATATATGGGTAATTGGTATCCCCCAGGGTGGGAGGATAGAAAAATACATTTAGAAAGCCATGGCTTAAAATACTATAAATTTGAAAAAAATTATAAATCCACATATTCAAAAAGCTTAACAACCTTATATATGAGTAACACAGAAGAAAGAAAAAAAAAAAGGCACATCATAATCAAATTTCTCAAAGCCAGTGAGAGAAAATTGCAAAATAAGCCAGAGATGAATTTTTTGCCACAAAAAAAAAGAAAGAAAAAAAAAAAAAAAAAAAAGAAGAAAGCAACCAAGAAAAAGGACACACTGGCTACAGAGGAGAAAAATAAGAGAATAACATTCAATTTCCCACTGGAAATAATGCAAGCAACAAGACAGTAGAACAATATTTGAAAAGTACTGAAAGGAAAAAAAAAAAAAACCCTGTCAACTTAGAAATCTATATCCAGCAAAAATATCTTTCCTAAACAAACAGAAAATAAAGATGTTTTCAGACATATGGAAGCTAAAATAATTCATCAGCAGCATTAACAGAAGTATGTTCCAGAAAGTCCTTCAGGCAGAAAAATGACAGTTAGACATCTGAATCTACCCAAAGGAATGAGGAGTCCCAGAAATGATAATTACAAGAGAAATATATGTTTTCATGATTACTTAAAACTCTTTAAAAGATAATTTACTATTTTAACAGAAATTGTAATAGTATATTAGGGGGTTATAATATATACAAAAGTAAGATGAATGACAAACACTACAATAAATCTGAGAAGTGCACTACTGCATACTTATACTACACACGAAGTGGTAAAATTTGAAGATATACCTGGAATAAGTTTAACAGGTATAATATGAATACTCAATTAAAACCAAAAGCTTATTGCTAATAAGCCAACAAGTGGTATAAAAATCAGTTCATCAAGGAAATATAATATTAAATATGTATGCACCTAATAACAGATATTTAAAATACACTAAGCAGAAACTGACAAAACTGCAAGGTGAAACATAAATCTACAATTTTAGTCAGGTATTTTAATACCCCTCTTTCAATAACTGATACACAAATAAACAGATAAGCAGCTAGGAGGTTGTAAAACTAGACAACACGATCAATTTGATCTGGTTGATGTGAGTGAAATATAAAAAAAAAAACTTTCTTCTTCTCAGATCTAAAACAGACATTTGGCGTATGGATACTTATGAAGTTAGACCAAATACTGGGTTATAAAAGAACATAAAACATACATTTAAAATAAATCAAGTAATATAAGTATATTCTCTGACCACAATGGAATTGAGTTAGAAATCAATGGCTAAAATCTCCAGAAAAACCAGTAATATTTGAAAACTAAATATATTTTAAATCACACATGGGTCAAAGAAGAAATTAAAAGTGAGTATCAAAAATATTTGAACATAATTTTAAAAAAGTGAAAAATAAAACAGAATGGAACCTCACTAATATTAAGGGAAAACCTACCTATAATAGGAAGGAAAGTCGAAAACCAAAAATCTCAGGTTGCACCTTAAAACTTACAGCAGGAAACTAAACACAAGGTGAGTAGAAGAAAGGAAATAATAAAGATAAAAGTAAAAATCAATGAAACAGAATACAGAAAGATTATAAAAATCAATAAAACAAAAAGCTGATTTTTAAAATAATAGATAAAATGGATAAAATTCTAGTCTTCTGAGCAAAAAGAAATGAGAGACTATACAAATATCCATATTAGGAATGGGAGAAATTACATCCGTACATATTTGTCAGAGTAAAAGGATGATAAGGGATAATTATGAACAACTTTACACCAATAAACTTGACCACTCAAGAAAACATAGGTAACTGAGTAACTCTGTATGTATAAATTGTAACTATAAATAAAAATATTCCCATAAAGTAAGTTCCAGGCTCCAATGGCTACATTGGTAAATTCTACCAATAATTAATGAAGTAAACATACCAATTAAAAAAAAAACAGAGGAGGAAGTACTTCCAACTTATTCTCTGAGGTCAAGATTACCTTGATTTGAAACCGTATCTTACAGTAAATTAAAATATTATGCAAGTACAATATTTTATCTACAGAAGATCTGTTCACTTCAATGAAGCATTTATTATTCTGATTTTCCTAATTTGGTTTTATGTGTCAAATGAATTAACATTGTTTCCATAAAATATTTAAGATACCAAGAAAACAAACATAGGTTCAACAAAATGGAATTGTAATAACGTAGGTCTTTTAAAAGGATTTATTCATGTGAAATGTAGATAATGTTACAGATCTCTTGGACTCAATCCACTACACTAGATTGGTAAATTCTTAAACCTCACCTCTCACCAACTTTTTATTCTCAAGAGTGATTGTGTTACTCTGTAATGTCAACTTTAATTTCCAGATACTTAACATACAGGCTTTGTATAAATATTAAGTTGAGTTAATTAAGAAGTAATTTTTATTTACAGAATCTCTAAGGACATTAACATTCATAAGAAGAGAAAATGAACTGAATGATCAGAAAAATGTTATATATCCTTGTCAATGAAAAAGATATTTGCTTCTTTGTGAAGCCCAATTAGGATGGTAACAAACACTTTCCTGGCTCAGCTGGTAGGTGCTGGCGATTCGTTAGTTGCCCTTATATTTCATAACATGTTCTTACTATCTGTATACTTATTGACCAAATCTGTATGAATAGTTATATATAACATTCCAATACAGGATTCACTGTGCTCAGTTCTATTGCTTACTATAATAATTTTAAGCAGAGCCATATAATTTTATCACCAGGTGGTCCCTCTTTTCCCTTGCACTTGCCTAAAGACTCCTACTATAGGCTTTAGATCAGAAATAGAGACCTCTGGAGAAACATGAAAAGAATGAAAGCATTAGTACAGGACTGTGTAAGGTGCTCCTGACTACAGACACTGGAGAGATACACAGTCTGATGGATATAGAATTTTTGGTTTAATTGGTTTTGCCACTATGAGTGGACAACTGTCACACTGTAACAGGAGAACAGACCAGGACTCCTTCAGTCCAGAAGCAGATGACTTTGAGAAAGAAGACTACTGACACAACATCTGGCAAAACAAGAGGATTTCTTTGAGACTGAATTGCACTGGGAACGAAAATTTGGTTGTGGATAAGCTTGTATGTTTTGACGAGCATATCAGAAAATCTTAATTGTTTTCTTCATAGTCAGTCTCTCTCAATGCAGCAGGCTATACTTGTGTAGTCTGGAATGAAAAACTCTTTGAATGGTTTATTTTCTTAACTTGTCCCCTAGAATGGAAGGGAAAAAAATCTTGTGGGGAATATTAATATAAATTATAAGATGGTGATTCATCAAAAGAATTGACGATATTGATTCTGTTGTAAATAGGACAGACTGATATTAGCCTTGGCTGTAAAAATGTACAAAGAAATGATCATATGTCATGAAATGGCTTTACTGGATCAGTGTACTTTTGATGGACATGTAGATTTGCAGAGTTTTTTTTTTTTTCCCCCATAAGGTTAGTAGCCACAACCTTCCTTGAAATGTGATATGTATAGGCAGTATTTACATATGACAGGCCAACTATTAAGGAACAAGGACCTCCTATCTTATGTGTAAATAATAATACAAATTCCTATTAGGAATTGATCTGGTACCTGCTCTCTGGCTTAAAGAGTCCTGGTCCATAAGGTGATAAAGAATGTCACTTCTTGGCTGCTTGGAAATATTGGAACATTTGGGGACTTCAGAAAAACAGAATATACATGGAGTTTTAGGAATTGCAGGGAACATTCGTAGAGTAAAATTGGTTGCTGTTGTTGGTTTCTAGCTTTGGAATTCAGGAAATGATCAAGGAAATGGCAATATTTCTTACTATATAAAGATGATAAAAAAAAAAATATAATACTAGGAACTTCACAAAGCCTCCAGAGAGAAGTTAACTCTGCCTTATGTCTCTACTTTTATGGAACCTAAAGCAAGTTCTCTTCGTACTAGCAGTCATCACTTCTTGTTGCAGGACTGAAAATAACAAAGGATAAATGGGATAAAACATCAGGTTAGTGACACCGAGTCAAGTATCTCAAAACAAATTTACTGGAATAAATCTTTGCCATAGGAAATAAAACTAAGCCCAAAGAGGAACTGACAAGTGAAACATTTTCTGACACGGAGGTATCATGAACGGAAAAGGACTTTTATTTACAAACGCTTTGCATTCTAAGAGATAAGCAATCAATCATTTGGCCATCTTAAAAATGTTGTATCTTGAGAAAAAACATGATGCTCTTTTTTTCATTATCAGACATAAGAACTTTTAACTTCTCAAAGCCAACTCAGAGTTATCCAATCAGAATTATCAAGAGCTATGTGGCAAAATCTTTTCACCCTGAGATCCTATAGTTCTAAAAGTAGGGCTCTTTGAATTATGCTGTATAAAAGGAAAAAAAATATAAGCCTTCACCCAGGGATCATAAATTACCTATGAATTTTCTCCTCAGCAAATCCAAAGAAATCGCTTGTACTGGTGTATTCAAGGCAGCTTTTACAAGGTGAGCACTTCTGAAAGCACAAGGTATTGGATGGGAACCCTAGTTCCTCTACCAAGTGAAGGACTATAGGGTGTGTAACCTTCCTAACCTGCAGACAGCACAGGGTTTAGAATTAGAAAAAGGCAGAATGGACAATGACACTTACTTCTTCCTAGTGCTTCTGCAAGCTGAACTTCAGTTAGCAACTTTTCTCAGCTTCAGTTTCCTCAATGGGACAATGAAGAAAATCCTACCTACCTCCTAAGTTTATGCTAAGGGTTAAATATTTAAGAGCCTAATACAAAAGCTGCTTAAAAAGTAATTAACAATAACATGAAAATAAGATTAACTGACCTCATCTATTATTTCTTTGGCAATGCTACACATATCCCGAGCAGTCAGATGATATTTCATGTACATATAACATCAAAAATTCTTTAATCCATCTTGAATATATTCTTGGGATTAAGTGGCAGGTTTTGCAAATTTTATCCTGCAAAGGGAGGCCATCTGAAAGTTTTTTACTTAGCTTGTTACAAAGTTTAATTCCTTCCAGTGTCTCAAATGAGAGCACTAAGGTATGAATCAGTTGTGCCCTGCAGACTGTTAAATGATGGACAGAATGTACCACTTCATCACACCGCTCTAACATCCCTCATTTTACTCCAAACCCCCGTTTTTTTGTTAAGTTGTGTCATATACTTTCTATAATACTTCACGGTGTGAATATATTAAAGCAGCAGTTCCTTACATATTTTAAGATAGTATTCTCTCCCCCGGGAGGGGAAAAAATGGTCTCAAAGTAACTACTTCCTGACTATCACACATCGTATATGTGGGTTAATTTTGATGAAGTAACATTAGCATGCCAAATGAAACCAAGAGATTGTCATCATGAAGCTGAAATTTTTATTTATGCTTTAAAAGCCACTGATGATTTGGGTGCTATTAATGTCACTTTCCAAGGACAATGAAATTTTAGCCATAAAGTTTTGAAGAGCTTAAGAGTTACTGTAATTATATTTTTTTAAATTTTGAGATGATTATTTAAATGATTTTCATTGTTTCTCTTTCAGTACTATTTCCTAATGTTTTAAGTTACTTCACCTCTGTCTAAATGTCTATATATTGTTTCACTCCTCTAAAGTTTCTTTAACTATACTATGAAAATATGTATATATAAATGTATATATGTATATATACACACATATCATTGTTTGCGTGTTTCATTCAACTTGTTCACTGGAATGGAATGATGAACTTTGAGAATGTTTCTCCTTGAGATATTTAGAGGGAATAAGTATTTCTCATTCACTAGGAAAGAAATCCATGGCCAGTGGAATATAAATTTTGATAAATATACTCCTCTCTATAAAAGGTATTGCTTTCTGATTTTTCAGCATGTCTACTAATTAAATTATCTAGAAAAAATCTTTGTTTCATTCCAGAACAATGATCACACATTCATTCCATGAAGATGAAAATGCATTAACATTAAAAGATTCCCATAATTTTTGTGAAAATAGAAATGCTGGTTTTTATTGAAACAATAAACTTAATATTTGGATTATTCTTTTTATAGAAAAGTGTTTGCAAAAATTAAAGTATGCAAAAGATTTCCAAATGAATGTTTCCCCAGCTTGTTATACAAAATTTTGGCCCTTTATGATATCTTTAATTTTAGAGAGGAATTAAAAAAATTCAGTCTTTTTCCAGTGAACAGAAGAAAATGTTAATTGGCATGTAGAAAAACAATGGGGTAATTTAAATCAGTTTTTTTTTTTTTTTTTTTTTAGTAATGAATGCATTTACTATTCAATGCACTGGTCTGACACTGGTTTCCGTGTGCACAGGAATATACCAACATACAAGCTGATAAATACTATAGGGTGTAATGCAACACAAAATGATAGTGTTTTCTTAAAATGCAGTAGAAACAACTATTGTTGATTCTCCTAGTGCATTGATTATAAAGCATCAACAATCTGGCATATTACAACGAATATCTATTTTTTAAAATACCCTAATTATTTTCCAAACTCCTTTAACTGCCATGTCCTGATTTCTACTTTTGAGATGTGATAGAACCCTAACATCTTCTCACTGCATGCTGTCTCATTACAGGCCTCTGAATGTTGAGAAGTTGTTGCCATGCTGACAGTTGTTCTAGACTCTTAGGCAAAATATTAACGATGAGACTGATGCCAGCAGTTCCCCTACCTAGTTTGCAAACCTCGACTTCAGTTTTAGTCCTTTAGTTCCTAGAGTCATTTACACAGAGTGGAGCTCCCTGGTTGGCTACCAACAGGAAGGGTTCTTTTCTTCTCTAAGCTTCGACATAAAATAACTCATAAATTGAGAACACATGACTACCCTTTAAATTTCATAGTGCTAACAGTCTATAAAGTTGTTTTAGACAAATATAATCAAGACGCTGACTGGGAATTTTCCTGTTGTACTAGAACTGCCACGAAGGTCAAAAACAGAAAACAATAAAACTTTAAATACGTTGCAAGATTTTAATACTTAACCAGATTAGAGTAATAACAAAGAGACCAGAAAAATTATGGTATCTGCCTACAACGTCATTAAGAGACAGGGAAGTAGACATCAAAACAGAGCATGATCGAAAGCTTGATTAGAAAAAAAAATGAAATTGTTTCCTATTAATACCCCACTGAGTTGTCTTCAGTGAACTGGTTGCTCATCTTCTAATCTGCCTCGTGAAATAGATAAGATAGGGATGAATCGTGGTTTTGTAGACATGAAAAGTGAAGCTAATCAATTTCTCAAAACACTCCTGCTTCCTCTCCTACATTTTATGTATAAAGACACTGATGAGCAGAGATCAGTTATCAGTTAGTGGCTGAAAAATCCAAAAACAGAATCTAACCAAAACTTTGCCAGTGTTACACTGTAAGGTTTCACACATTTGATTGGGAGACGTGGTAACAGACTGTCTGATTCTTTACTTCTAGCTCCTGACTGGGCCTCTGTCTTTGCATAGCTGAATCCCTTCTGTCATATAGAGATAACAAAGTGACCTTGGAGAAGCCTCCCTGGACCGTGGACTCATCTCTTCCCCACAGCCATGATCTTATCTTCTCACTCTGTTTGATTTTCATCCTAGTACATCACCCTCTGAAATTATGTTGTTTACTTCAGTGATTATTTGTTGATTTTTTTTCTTAATACTCCATGAAGACAGGATACTGAACTAGTATAATGATAAATTCTTGTCATCTTGTTTGTCTTATTATTTAACATATTGTTTGTCAAACATAGTTTGTAAGCAAGTCCCCTGAGGTTTGGTGTCATCTCAGTCTCTACTCATTGATCAGAACTGCCTTTTCCCACTTGATACATGGAGTCAAGTAAACAACTAAAACAGAAAATTCCAACCTCAATCTCTTGAGCGCTATCTCTTCCAGTCTCCCAACAGTGTCTCCTGTTTCCCCACAACAAAGGTGACATCAAAATTTATCCATCAATGCCATGTTCCCCATATAATTTTTGAAGGGGGCAATGCAAAACTCAAAAGAAGTTAAATGACTTGGTCTGGGGTTACAGAGTTAGTAATTACAGGAACCTAAACTAAAGCGAGGTCTTTTTGCTTTCTTTCAAATACAGAACACTTATTTAATGCTATGAAAGAGAAATATTCCTAGTCAGTGTCTGGGTACCAGGAAATAAACCTCTAGAGAAGAGACTGAGGGTTTATATTACTCCCCACTATTGCACAATTCTCCATTATTCTGGGAGTCCAAAGTAAAAAAAAAAAAAAGAATTGGATCTTACTAAAAGGGCATCATTGATCTGTCCATTCTCATCTTCATGGAGGAGAAATAAAGCAAACTCAACCCTGCCTTAGAGATGATAGTGTTTTAGACTTGTCCCTAGATAATTAGATCAAACATTTTGTCTCCATTTTGCAGATAAGTAAATTAAGACTCAAAGTATTTAGGTAATTAACCTACCTGAATTCACAGGCATGGTAAGTCAGAACCAAGATTCCAACCCAGTAAGCGTTGGAGTATGAAAAACATAGACACACAGACATGAAAGGAAACTGAAATATCACCCACAGAATAAGAATAAATTTCGATTTCATACAAATCAGCATATTCTTTCCTCAAGAAAAAAGAAAACATTCTACAGCATCTCTCACCATTCCTCTCCATAACATCTTTTAGCACCAGGAAGTTCTATGTCACATCTAAATTAAATCTCTCTGGTTATAGTTAAAATCTACTTCTCGTTTGAATGAGTAACAGCTGGTCACTTCCTACCATACACTTCCTGACCCTTCATATGCTTGAAGATCATTATCAAGTCACCCTTCAGCCTTCTATGATGCGACAGGCCCTATAAAATTACCATCAGGCACAAAAGTCATTAGAAGCACCACAAGGCACCATCATTAAATTCACCATCTGGCATAACTGGAAATGTCAGCAAACAGAGACTGCATATTGATGGACATACTACTGTTTATACCTTTTAACTGGTCAGCAATGTTAATTATAATTACATCTTCATTGTAGGATTTTATAGCTTATATGGACAAATGAACATACACTCGATTAACTAACTACAGACTAAATGGGAAACGGTTCTCAGGCTAATGTTTCCAAAAGCTATTAGTGCTTTTTTTGTTGACTAATATCTCCACAACCACTGAGTGCTGAGCATACAGACAAACTGGCTCTGCCTCCAAAGAGAAAAGAGAATCCAAGCTCTTCTCTTTTCTAACTTACACTTTATATAAAAGTGATTCTTTGATTTAGCTGCTTAAAAGCTAAGAAAGTAAATTTTCCTTTTGCTTTCACAGGTTCACTGTGGACTTTTTTTTTTTTTTTACTGTAGACAGTACTAGATTTACATCAACTACTGAAATGCTCATAATGCCCTTCAAACTCTGTTAATTTATTATAAAGTGTAAAGTTTTTGCTTTTAGAATTATAAGCAGTCTACTTGAAACTGATATATGTCAATTGTATTTTAATAAAAATAAATAAAACTGTAAGCAATTAATATATTTATTACAATGAGTACTATAAATAAATTCTAAGAACTTTGAGACTCCATCCTTCCCTCCAGCTTAGAGTTCTGCATGTGCTGAGAAACTGAACTACACTGTGTAAATAAGATTTATCGCCAAAAATTTCCTCATCTCAGAAATGGGACATTTATACTTCCCTCAGATGTTTAGATTATACTGCATATACTACTGTTGTAATCAGCTACTTTTGTGAAGATGCTTAAAGCTCAATGGAATAAATATAACAGTGCTGGTTTGCTAAAATCCCTATTATAAAATAATAGTTTAATTTTTTAAATTAAACTTTTTCACTTTGGCCGTGGAATTTGGATTCCACGATGCACAAAATCTGTGTTTTTTGAGGTTTTACTGTTATTTCCTCTCACTGCTTGACTCTTACTGCTACATTTCGGGTCCCTTTGTACTCTCCCCTGCCCGGTTCCTTCTCCCTGCTCAGTGGCCTTCTTAGGCTTTTCTGTGTATTCACATTAATTCATATTTCTTTTTTTTTTATATTCACTACGCTTGGGGAAAAAATCTATTTTCCTTAAATACAATGAAAGCACATTAAATTGGAATAACTGGATAAGCAGTTTTTAGTACAAACCAATATTACCATGCTACAGGTTCTATGTATAAAAGTCAAGTGGCAATTTTTCAGTTTCTCCACCTAAAACTTTAAAGGTAAGAGAGCAATAAATAAAATTGCTCTAAAACCTACTGCAGAGAATACTGTAGAGAAAGCCCTGTATTTCTCTCTTCAGAGATGCACAGAGAATGATCAAGCACATGGGGACTATTCCTGTCTTAGTGAAGGACAAACGACAACCAGAGATGACCAGGATACAGACACACCCTGACATAAAAGGTTGTGTAGAGACACAGCACACACACGTGTGCGTAGCTGTGACTGATCTATCTGGTCCTCCATTCTCTTGGCAGCAATATGATGTTGATGGCATAGAAGATCCTTTTCTCATCGATGACATTGTACCTGTACTTTGCTGACCTTCCCAGTTTGTATTTTCAAGAGCCTGGAGTTACAAACATTCACTTGTAATATGAAAACAAAACCAAAAGTACAAATAAGAGCTGTGCTAGTTTTTCTCCATTTTCTGGCCTCGATTCCCAACACCTTTTTCTGCTCCACTCTTTGCCCCGGTAGGCTGATCCCCATGGACTGCAAAGCTGAGCTCCCTTCCAGCTAGTTTCTGGTGGAGCTCAGCCCACGAGGGTCACCAGTGGGAAATCAGAAGACAGTGAGAGATTTGATTTTTTTTTCCTCCCCACTCCTTTTCTGCTCTGGGAGGCATTCTCTAGTAGGGGCTACACTCCCCCCTGGTTACAGCCCCTTTCAGGCAGCTCCGCCCACGTGGCTCCTGGGCTCCCTGGCTCCCACAGCTCCTCCTCCCCCTCTTGTCCTTCAGGCTCAGGGGTGGTAAAGGCTTCCTGCTGTTTCTCCCACTTTAAGTGCCCCAACGTGCTTTATGGGCTCCTTCAAAATGTCCTCACACCTTTGACAGCAGTCTTTTTACTAAATTCTTGAACCATGTGAGGTTCCTGTCAGGACCCTGACTGACACATGATCCCATTTGAGAAGGATAAAAATTATTTTCTTGTTTTTCAACTGGACAGTTGAAGTAGTAGGAATACTTGCTTCAAATATTTTGTTTATATCCACAGCTTCACATATGAAAATTTATTCAACTTAAAATGTGCATTAATGAATAAATAACATATTTCATCAGAAATTTAAAAAATCCCACAAACTTAATGTCAGGCACTCCTGCTAATTTCAGTGTGACTTCAGGGATTTCTACCTCGGTGTTTTATATTTACTTTAAAAAATCAAATGCCATCTCTAACCACATTTATAAGTACATTTTACTGAGACTTTGATTTGAGGCATACTTTTTTAGCCTGCTGTCAGAGAGGCTTTTATTCGCCTTGCTATGCCAAATGACATCAAATGGTCCTATGGAGATATTATTTTGAAATAGTTGCTTTCCCAGCAATATTCATTCAGAGATGGTCTCAGTTCTAGTAATGACTGTGAATTAGACCTCGTAGTTTGATGAATATACTCAAGGTTAGTAACTGCCTACGTATTAAGCACATAACCTGGTGTTCAATAAGGTCTACCTAAGGACTTTAAATGTATTGTTGAATTCTGTTTGCTAATATTTTGTTTAGGATTTTTGCATCTGTGTTCATCAGAAATATTGACCTATAATTTCCTTTTCTGTGGCACCCTTCTCTAGTTTTGGTATCAGGATAACAGGCTTCATAAAAATGTGTTTGGAAAAGTTCTCTCTTCTATTTTTGGGGAAGAGTTTAAGAAGAATTAATATTAATTCTGAAATGTTTGGTAGAATTCACTAGTGAATGTGTCTGGTCCTGAGTTTTATTTGTTGGGAGGTATATGATTATTGATTCAACTTTCTTGCTAGTAATTGGTCTGCTCAGATTTGCTATTTCATTATGATTCAGCCTTGGTAGACTGTATGTTTCTAGTAATTAAAACAGTATGGTACTGACATAAAAACAGACACAAATCAGTGAAACAGACTAGAGAGACAAAAAATAAACTCACATATAAATGGCCAATTAATTCATGATAAAGGAGCCCACAACATAAAATGGGGAAAAGACAATCTCTTCAACAAATGGTGTTGGGAAAATAGGACAGCCACATGCAAAAGAATGAAATCGGACCACTGTCTTATACTCTACACAAAAACTAACTCTAAGTGGTTAAAAAACTTGAAAGTAGGACCTGAAATTATAAAATTCCTATAAGAAAACATAGGGAGTAAGCTCCTTTGGCATAGGTCTTGGTGATGATTTATTGAATTTGAGACCAGAAGCAAAAGAAAACTAAACAAGTGAGACTGCTTCAAGCTGAAAAGCCCCTGCGGAGTGGAAACCACTAAAAAGGTGATGTACACAGTGGGAGAAGATAGCTGTAAATGATACATCAACAAGAGGTTAATATCCAAATATATAAAGAATTCACACAACTCAGTATCAAAAAAAAAAAACCACTCTAAATAAAAAATGGGCAGAAGGTCTAACAGACATTTTTTTCCAAAGAAGACATTCAGATGGTCAACAGGTGTGTGAAAGACGTTCAACATTATTAATCATCCAGGAAATGCAAATCAAAACCACAATGAGATATCACATCTCTTAAAATAGCTATTATCCAAAAGATGAGCAATAGCAACGAGTGTTGGAGAGGATATGGAGAAAAGAGAACACGTGCACTGCTGGTGGGAATGTAAACTAGTGCAACAGCTATGGGAAACAGTATGTAGGTTCCTCAAAAATTAAAAACAAAAAAGAACTACCATATGATCCAGCTGTTATGAGTATTTACCCAAAAAAAAACAAACAAAAAAAAAAAGTAGAAAAGATACATGCACTTTCAGGTTCACTGCAGCATTATTTACAACAGGCAAGATAAGGAAACGACCTAAGTGTCATGGATGGATGAATGAATAAAAACAAAAATACACACACACACACACACACACACACACACAAACACACACAAACACAGACACACACACACACAGGAATATTACTCAGCCATAAAACGAATGAAATCTTGCCATTTGTGACAACATGGATGGACTTTGAGGACATTATGCTAAATGAAGTAAGTTAGGTAGAGAAATAAAAATACCATACAATCTCTTTCATACACAGAATATTAAAAAGACAAAAACAAAAAGCATATTTTTGCTGTTTTGTTTTCTTCTTTTAGTTTAAATAAATCCAATAAAAATTAAAGCAAACACACACATTTGATCCTTTAAACAACTATACAAGGTAGAGGTAAGACGATAAGTGGTGTGCACTAGATTATTCTTTCTCCCCATTTTAGAAATGAAGGGACTGAGGCACAGAGAGGTTAAGTAAGTGTTCCAAGGTTATACAGCCAGTAGTAGTTGAGCCAGAATTTGAAGCCACATAACCTGGTTATGCCATCCTTTCTAACGGGGCAACCTCCTGGTGGTCAGAGTCATTGCTTGGCAACTCAGGACTCCAGGTGGTGAGCGTTTAAGTGAACCAAGTGGAAGCTACCTGGCCTTTTACAGTTTGGCTTCTGCAGCCACCTAGTGTAATTTCCTCTATAATCTCTTGGTTGAAGCCGTAACAAGCCTACACAGGTCCAGGAGTACCAGAGGAGTGTCAAAGAATTCATAGCCACACCTTGAAGCCATCACAGTGAGCAATGCACCAGCCTTGACCACAATGTATGATACCCACAACGGTGGGTTGGTTTTAATTTGATGAAATGTCATTATGGTTTCTTATATTTGTTTGTCATTTATCTACAGCAGGAAATGGAAACAAATAAGGTCTTGACTTATGGCAGTTCTCTGTTCCAACTGGCATTCTTTTAACACCTCCCTTAGCTCTGACAATCTTCCAAATGGCATTGGACAAGACTTCCACTGATCCAAGTTTCATTGATGTAGTTGTACCCAAATAGAAAATGTTTTGTTGCCTATATTCAAAACATATTGCTAAGCCAATTTCCTTTAAAATGCTCCTGAATATCTTCCTCTGTGTGGATTATGCAACTACCAAGTTTAAATCTTAAACTTTCAGATACTTTTGAATAATACTCAGTGGAGAGGAAAAAAAAAGTATTTTGTAAGGTGATGTTGGTATGTGTGGGTGTGTGTATGTGTGTTGTTCTCAGAGGAAAATGCAGGTTTTCTATTGTAACTGTAAAGTGCCAAACTAATTTAGTTGAGATCGTCTGAATACAGTTTCAATTTATGGGACTAGTAACTATCAAAAAATTAAGCTGAAAAAATATTGGAAAAACCAATCAACTCACCAGAATTTTGTTTTTGATTAAAATCTGAGTTTGTGACCAGTGTTGTTTTAAAAAAAAAAAAAGTAGTTCTGGGGAATGCCACAATTAGTGTATTCACTGACAAGACTTTATGATGTGTCATGAGGGAACATTTTGATTCATATAGGTAAGAATTTCAAGAGTAACATTTCCTTCTCTACCATACTCTGAAACAGGAATTCCACATGTAGAGAGGCAAATGTTAGTGTGATCAGGCTGGTTCATTTCTCATTTCTTCATGGCCAAGGCTAATTCTAATTACATTGCTGGTTGCCAAATTTGTCTTTTCCTCTCTCATCAAGGTGAAAAAAAAGAAAAAAAGAAAAAAGGAGAACTGTCTGGATTTCTGGATTGGAGAAACTGCTCAGCAACTGGTAAGTCCATATCATGTGTTTTTGCTATGTAAAAGTTTTAGAACTAGAATCACCCAAAGCATAACTAAATTCCTAATGCAGCATTTCTTATGTAAAAGAAAAAAAAAGAATTCTTTTTCACCTCAAAAATCTCTGCAGCTAGCACTGTGATGGGCAAGAGTCTGACGTTACTTCTCTAATGGAAGTCCTCAAGTCCTTCCCCCATTCCTTTGCTCAATTACTGTTAACCTCTGCCTTCCCCAGTAATGTACTTACTTCTAGCCCATAAGTTATGTAAATAACATAGCCTCCTTCCCAGATGGCTTTTACATTGTTGTTTCTGCCATGCTATCTCAGCCTGAACACTCAGAGAGGGCAGCCAATATTTATGTGTCATGATTAAGCCATTCACAGATTCAATAAACATTTCTGCCGGATCCTACTTTAGGTAATGGAGATACAGCGGTATACAAGGGGTGATGTGTATGATTAGTCCGTCAAGGAGTTCTGAGACATCTGTATCTCTGTCTCTATCTACCTCTCTACATATATCAGACCAAATAGGTAAAGTTATGCTGCAGTAACGAACAATGTCATAGATCAATGCCGTGTTTGTTTCTGGCTGGAGTTACATGAAGCCTTTCAAGGATATGTTCACTGCTGTCATTTAGATTCTTAGGGAGATGGATGCTCCCTTACGATGCGTGCTTCCATAATTGTTAAGACAGGAAAGAATATGGTAAATCACACACACTCTGAAAACCTCTGCCTAGAATTGACACACTCCTCAGACTTCATTGGCCAAAGCAAGTCATATATGCATATCTAACACTCTGAGGAGGCAGGACAGCCTATTGAGCATAGGAATACAGGGTCACAGTCATCAGTGTACTGTTTTCACGCCCTATGTCAGGCTATGAAATTGTCAGTCGGTATTATATTTATAGTCAAGTGCAGTGTTCTATTGAAGTGTCTAGTTTATAAACTACCTAATGAATACTGTTAGGAAACAATTGCTTCTTTTATTCCCTTTATTATTTTAGAGGTATACATCACCAAGATCACACTTCTGGAGCCTCTTTTCTCAGTCCTCTGATTCAATTATGCAAAAACAGTAAACAACACTGCTGCCATATATGCTGAGTCTTCTCCAGTCTTGGGTTAATATCAGTTCAGTAGCTTTTAATATTTCCTTTCCTGGTTATACACTAATTGCTTTATGTCTAGACTGAGCACATTGTGTACAACTGGGTCATTTCCATTTCTAAGTTCTGTCATCAGAACACCATTCAGTTGGTGGTCTTGCTCAAACAAGCATTAAAACAGACCAAGCATGGAGAGAAATCCGTTTTGATTGATTTTATTGAAGCTCAGACCGATGACAAGATATCATTTTAATGCTGGCACTAATGTATCAAAAATAATAATTTAATGGACTGTTATTTTGAGACTTTTTTCAGTGTCTAATTCTGCTTTGAAAGATCAGAATGACTTGTGTCTTTTCAAGTGCGTGACATAGCAAGAAAAGATCTAACTGGGCCATAATGTATCTGTTTTGCTAACTTCTTAAAATCATTTCTCCTCATTATAAAGCATCATAGTTTAGGAGAAGTAATATAACGTACGTTATATCATCAGCACACACCACTTACTAACTGTGCACATTCATAGGCCTCAAGTTTCCTTGTTTTTATCACACAAATAATAATAATAATCTCATGGAATTGTAGTGAGGGTGTTTATAAAATACTGAGCACGGTGTTTACCACACAGTAACTAGGCTTTCAAAATTCCTGTTGTCTAATACTCTCTATACTGAAGTAACGAATTTTGAGAATAGCTATTAATTAATGTTTTGAGGAAAGGGGAAAAATTCACTCAGGGATAAATTATTCTAAATGAACCACTCTGCTTCCTTCCCCAACACATGAGGAGGGATCTGGGTGAGGCATATAAGCATCAGCAGTAAACAGAAAACAGGAAGGGAGGGAAAGACACATTGCCAGACTCACGATGACTGTCCACACTCATGTGGACGCCCTGGGAGGGAAGTGGGGAGACAGAGACCGCAAATGAGCCAGGCTGAGGTTAGATCAGTTTCACCCCCAGGATAATACTGCATGTTCCACTGTTCCAGTCACAGGTCACCCTGAACTGAAGCTACTCCAACAGTTTCCTTCTCAAATCTCTTACCATCCCAATATCGTTGATGAATGAACAGGGAGAATCATCTGTTGTGTATGGACAAAGTACATTTTCGTGTCACTGTTTTACTCCAGCACACACAGGCAGACACATACATAACGTTTCCATAGGTTTATTATTTATTTTTAGTGTTGCACTTGTCATATTAGAATTTAATATTTCTAGAATCTAAGCTTCAGGAAGCTAGGTAGGATCTGTCTTGTCTCAAAAGGACTTTCTAATTTTTACTCAATATTTAGAAGTTTTGATACCAAAGAGACAACAATGATGTGAAATGCTACTCATTGTTCAAGGACTGGCTTAAATATTATCATGAAACCATGATTTAAATTGTAGCAAAAAATTCATTCATCTTAAAATTTGTATATTTCTTCTATTTATTTTATACTACTAAACATTTTAGTCATCTGTGTATTTTGTTTCCTACCAGAATATCCATTTTTAGAAAGCAGATATGTACAGTTTTATACATCTTTCTATTCTTCATAGAGGTGTATAACTTAACTAAATTTTTATTAAATGAGTAAAAATGGACATATTTTAAGCATATGAGAAAAATCAGGAAACAGCTTCAAGATCATATTTGGGTAGTCTCTGTCCTAGAATTTAAGATTAATTTGCAAACGAAAAATAAGGTTTCCTGGTCAAATATATAGGAGAAGGTAGCATGAGATACAAAAAGTAAACAAAAATAATTGGACACTTCTTCAAGTGGATAAGTGTAGCCAAGGAATGGAGATGTCTATCATTCATTTTAATGATTAGCTACTGTGATTTGCTAACTAGACTTCCTCTTTGAGAAACAGAATAATAGAAAAGGTAGAGATAAATACAGTGATGGTACAGAGACAGGGTGGAATAAAAATGAGCAGACAGCTCTGTTACATCAGCTATGTTACAACTGAGCACACAAATTGCTGGTGTATTGTTTTCTATTTTGCTCACTAGTTCTGCTCAATTGGTTATAAGCTAGCTAGGACTGAAAAAAGTTATATTAAAAAAAAAAAAAACTAGAGGAGAAGGTATAACTCAGTGGTCGAGTGTATGCTTAGCATGCACAAGGTCCTGGGCTTAATCCCCAAGATCTCCAACTAAATAAATAAATAATTACACTTAATCACCCCCCTGCCAAAAACCAAACAATAAAAACAAAACCCCCCAAAAAGTGGATCCATTCTCTGCAATCCTGTTACTGACACACCACAGAACTTCTCATGCAGCTCAGCCATAAACAAACATCCCACATCCCACCATTTTAAACAAGAAACCATGACTTGGCATTGTTTAAATGCTTAAGTGTAATTGAAGAGTGGAACACACTTTTAAATACTACTTTTTATTAAATCTCTTACCTCCTATTCTACTTATCTAATAGTTTAATTTTTATTTTTAAATTGCTTTTTGTTTTGAGAAGTTAAATTACCACAATGATTCTTCCCTATAATTGTTGACAATTCCCTAAAAATAAAGATGCAGCCTCTAACATTCTTCACTTACATGAGAAACTAGAATGTCCATAGCTTCAAATTTTTCATCTTTCTGTGGGTTCATTTATCCTTAGCTTTCCCTTTGTCTAAGCAACTACCAGTAAAAGACTTTTTAGACCACTCTTCAAGCAGGATAATGACTGAACTTGTTATCCCATACTTTCAAAGGCTTATTTTATCAGCTCTCATGTGATTGAAGCTAGCACTTTAATCTTTACATGTGATTCTAGAATGTTATATATTCTCTCAGAATATTTTCTAACTGCTTTGCCTGATTATGCACAGGGATGTTCAACACTGAAGTTCAACAGGCCATAAATGAACTTAATGTCTTTCCCACAAGCACATTCCTCCTCTGTCTTTTCTATCTCAGCATGCCATCACCACCAGATAATCCAAAGAATCATTCCCTGAATCTGAATTTCCTAATGTTGTCTATCACAATTCCTAGGAGTCTCTCACAATTTTTTCCCATAGTTTACCCCCAGTGCTATTGCTTTAGTTCAGCATTACAAAAAAGCTTCATTATGTTATTTCTTTGTCCTTGAACTAATTTCCCACCTTCATTTTCTCCTCTCAATACTCAAGGAAAGTAACAGTACAGCCCAGGGAAAAATCTTTTGTGGGGCTCTGGAGTTAAATGATACCACCATTCCATCACAATAAATCACCTGTATGTTATTTTGCCTATTGTAGTACAGTTGACGGATAGAAAGTAGCTTGTAGAATATTTCTAGAGAATATAAAAAAATACATAAAAATGCATTACTAGTTTCTTAGACATACAGGAAATAATATAATTGGACCACTTACTAGAGTGGAAACACAACTGCTTGTTTGCCTTTAATCAAAGACAAACATTTTTTGTGGGGGAGGTAGGCCTAGGGGCAAATACCTACTTAATAATGTCCTTCTTTGGAAAACATCTACAATAGAAATAAAAGTTTAATATTCATAAAGATTTAATTTTTATTGAAATCTTAACTTTTAAAAAAAAATTCAAAGTACAGTGCTTTACTATTATACATTATTTTGCATGTTTACTTATATTTTTTTATTTGAGACTCAAAATAGTTTTCTTGGTAGGTAGAGGAAATATATTATGGGGAGATGCTGAACAAAGGGAGCATACTTCTTATCCCTTTAGTATTCTTAAACTTTCATATACTAAGAACTTGCATCTTTTGAAATCCTAAGGAAATATTGCATTTTTACAGCTGTAAAAATGACTGTGCTTCTGATTTTCACTTACATATTAAAATCATACATTATATCACTGATACAATTTTACCAACTGAAATCTTAGAATTTTACTAATTTAATATTATTCATGTAATACTACTTTTTTTCCTCTTACCCCTATCTTGCCCCTCTTCCATCCTTTTTCCTCACTGGGTAACTACTAGTTTGTTCTCTACATCTGTGAGTCTGTTTTCTTTTTTGTTATTTTCAAAAGTTTGTTTTATGTTTTAGATTCCACGTATAAGTGATTTTACACATTATTTTTTTCTACCATATGATCAAGCAATGCCACCCTTGGGCATATATCCAAAAAATAAATCAATAAAAACACGAATTCAAAAAGATACATGCATCTCCACATTCATAGAAGCTTTATTTACAATAGACAAGAAATGGAAGAAAAATATGTATCCATCAACAAATGAATGGATAAAGGAGTAAATGGGATACTACTCAGCCATAAAAAATGAATGAAGTTTTGCCATCTGTGAACATCATGGATGAATTTGGAAGGTATTATGCTTCATGAAGTAAGTCAGAGAAAGAAAATGCTATTTATGTAATATAATTTTTAAAATTACATTTAGTAGCATTTCCCAAATAACAAATGACTCAATTTACTTAACGGTATTAGTTAAATATTTAGATTATATGTAATTGAATCTATTTTTGGAAAATCAACTTATAAAATGATCAAAATTTGGTGTTAGAAACTGGTTTAGGATAGAGGTCCTTGACTCAAACTCTGTTTCCTTCCATAATTTCTACAGAATCATAAAAGGACTCTAATTTGTATTACCATCAGACACTCAGACACTCAACTACTTCTAGAATTCAGGAGGAATTTAAATTACTATAGACTGATAAAACTGGACTGAGAAACACAGTTGATGACCGACCTATCTATTCTGACCAAAACTAAAATAAAACCACAAACCAGGGAGAAAATGGGAACATATTTTGTTTCTCCATACTTATGGCTCAGAAATTGAAGGACGGTACCCAAGTAGTCGACCCTTCAAGGTATAGGAGCTGGAGTTTGAAGAACTCAACAGTGCCCTTCCAAATCATTTCACAAACCACAACTCTAGGCAGGAAGCAGGAGGAGGTTAGAAGCACCACATTACATGTGGAGAGGAAGTAGTCTCAATGATAACTGTAGAATAGGATCATAGGAAACCTACCAATAGATACACAGTTTAGGAATTCTGAGGATTTTTTCTGTTCAATAAGCTGAAGTCTGGAAATAAGAATCGAACTAAATACAAAAGTTTAAAGCAGAGTCACAGTGAATAAATGTTTGTTAGAAAAAAAATCTCAGTATTAGTTATCATTTTGGATTAATGACATATACAGAGTATTTGTCAAGACACCACTCCCTCCTGCCCAGTATAACCTTGTTCTCATTGCCAATAGCATCTGCCCTCCACACAAGTCTAACAAATAGGAAGCTAGTTACACTGTTTTATTTCACTGTATACAGTATTATATTATATATTACATTATATTATATATTATATTATATTATATAGTCATTAAAATGAAGACTGTTTTATGTCACCTAGCACTTGCTTTTAAATTTATAAAAACATACAGATGGATGATGCACCAATTTTAATTTGCCCTTAGATTTATAAAGCACGAATATATAAGTTCATGCAATTTTGTAAGTGCATGAATACAATGCATGTGATAGAAATACAACAATATGTGAATAGCTTAATTCTAGGTAATAAAATAATGCCTAAGTATTACTTCTTAAGTATATCTTTATCTTACAAATTTTCCATACTATTCATATATTATATATAAGGAAAAATAATATTGAACCTAAAATGTACTTTGGAGAAGAATGGTGTTGCTTTCTTCTGCAGAACTGAGAAAATGGAGTAGCAGAGAGGAAAATTAATAAACCAAGGTGACATGGATAGTAGCTACAGAGATAGAAACAGGACTGTGGCTCTTTTATTGTCTTTCTGTTGTTTTTGTACAATATAAAATAAAAATTTAATGATATATCCAAATATGTAAAAATAGATTTTACTCCAGTTTAGACATTCAAACATATAGTAATAACCTACCATGAGCAGGATCTTGTCAACAGGAGCTGACAGATCTCATTTTTATGTAACCTGCTATTAACTAAACAAAAATAGTGCTGAAAAAAGTCTTCCATAGGCTAGTTTTCTCACTGATTATAGGAAGAACTGCAGTTTGAATATAATCATTAAAGGACTGAAATCACATGAACTGCACCAATACATTTTTTTCCCTTTTAACCTGTTAAATTAAACCTATAGTTATCCTGCATGTTTCTTTCCCCTACTTCTAATACATAATGGAATCTTTTTTTCTCTAAAATAATTTTAGGGATTACAGCGTAGCTTTGTGCAACATGCTATCAAGGGTCAGCTGAACTGAAATCATAAAATAGGAAGCAAAATACATAAATTACACTGTTGAGCAGGCATTCAACATAGTTGTAATCATACCATTTTGCCTCATTTTTTAAGTGCATAGAAAAGATGAATTGTGTTCTTTTATAGACAGATTGTTGAAACACAGAGAGAGCTGTGACAGCACTACTGACACCAACCAGGTGTCCCTTGAGTCTGTCTCGCCCTACTCCAAGATACTTGCCTTTTCAGTTTTGTTCTCTGTGGCCCTTCCTTTGAGACCCAGATAGCACTTATTATGAGCTTCTTTTAAGTACATACAAAGGTAATCCAATGTCACGGTTTAAGTTCTCTCTCTCCCCTTTTTCTTAGATGTAGTCCTAAGCAGCTACAAGATACATTCTCTTGTATGCTTTTTTACACAGCCAGAATCCTTTTGACTGCCAACTCAAAAAATATTCCTCTGACTTTCCGTCTCAGAACATTAGAGGTAGAAGTGAAGATAGAAAATTTTGAGTCCAGGTACTTTGTTACAGACTGAAAAAAAAAAAAAAAAAGCCTGAGTTGGTGAAGTAAAAGCCAGTTACTAGCAACAATCTGGAGTCTTTATCTATAGTCCCGAATGGTTAATGTTGTGTTTTAATTCTTTCTTACAGCTAGTTTCACCCCACATGTCTCGTTAGATCGTTGAGGGATACAAAGACCCTACACCTCTATACTCATCATAGCACCTTGCAACAAAATGAGTGCTTACTAAACACTTACAGAATGACTGAGTGAATAATGAACTGAATGAATGAGAAAATGAATGTATAGTCATCTCTTTTCTACAAAAGGTACCTACCGACTTAACTCCTACTAGTCAATCTTCAACTACCTGAAACCAATAGATTTCTCACATACCATCTTAACGTAGTCTCACCTTAGCAAACAATAGTCTCCTTCATTCCCCTTACTGCAAATTTCTAACATCATTTTACAGTTTATTACAACAGATAAGGATAGAACTGGAAGGAAAATAATTTAAGAGTATATGATTGTAAGTTACTATTAAGCCAATCTAAATCAGGACAATGTTTAAAGAAACACGTAAGAAATGTTAGGAGTGACAAAAAGGCAAAAGTGATGAAATCAAAAGGGAACTGTGTAAAACGTTAACCCAATGTTTTGGGGTAATTAAAATACATGAAAAGCACAAGATTCTCATACAATAACAAAATTAAATACAGCCTCTAAAATGATAAGAAATCAGTAAGTTGGGCAAAAAAGGCCTGTTGTTTAGAATCACAGTTTAGCATTTTGCTAAAACAGAACAAATAAAATTACACTTTAAAAGAGAGTAATATAAACAAATGAAAGATGTTAAACATTTTAGCAATTATATAAATGCAAATCAAAGCTACGATAAGATTCTGCTACACACATATTAGAATTGCTAACACAAATATGGACAATACCAGTGCTGGAAAAAATGTTGAGCGATTGAATCTCATATTGCTAGTAAAATTGTACTGACTTTCTGAAAACGTCTGGCAGGTTTTTTTTAAAAATAAAATTAAATATCAATTTACCATGCAATTTAATCAACAATCACACTCTCAGATATTTATCCTAGAAAAATGAAAATTTATGCTCATATGAAAATCTGTACACAGATGTTCATAATAGTCTTATTATAATAGTACCACACTGGAAACCCAAACGTTCTTCTGTGTGTGAATGGGTTAATACTGTGGGGTACACCCATACAATGGAATGCTAGTCAGCAATAGAAAGGAATGTACCATAGATACATACAACAATATGAATGATTCTCAAGGAAATCATGATAGTAGAAAAAGAGCCAATCTCAAATGTTTTAACTGTATAAACTATTTAATGTTCTTGAAGTAACAAAATATGGTGATGAGAACAGATCAGTGGTTGCCAAAAGCTAGGACTTGGGGTAAGGTGTGACTCTAAAATGGAAAAAAAAAGGGAGAATTTCTCTAGGGTGATGGATGTGTTCTGTATCAATTTTGGTGATGATTACAAAAATTTCTACATATGAAACTTCAAAGAACTATACACCAAAAATGCACACATATGAAATCTGAATTAACTGATTAATTAAGATTTAATAGTTGATTAATAGCACATACATTTCCTAGTTTTAATGATTAACTACGGCCATGTAAGATGCTATCATTAGAAGAAGTAGGCTGAATGGGTCACTGGAACTCTGTAAGAGTCAAAGTATTTCAAAATTAAAGTATTAAATATAATAAAATAAAGGATAATTTTTCTCTTACCATTTGCCTAAAACAGAGAGAAATTACTATAAAATTCAACCTGGCTTTCTCCACTGCCTTTGAATTATTTTCCAGTTTGTCTGTTACTATTTGTACGTGAATCTCATGAAAAAAAATATGAAATACTTTCAGTACTGATCATGATATACAGAAGTTCAGTTTCCTACTTACTATAACACTGAATATTCTTTCTGTGATGAAATAGGATAAAAATATTAAAATGGCGAGCAAAAAGTAAATTCATCAAATAGCCGTCTTCAACGTCTTGTACAATTAATATTTTATTTGTAGCTTCTTCTCAGGTTGCATTATTTAAAAGCATGGCTGACAGGAGGGGATAGATTGTAATAGAAAAAAAAGTCATTCCAGATGAAAAGACTGTAATTCTACCATCAAAATAAATAAAATATTGGGAGACAAATCTCCATGGGGTCTCTTGCATGTCTGCCCTTTTTTCAAATAAAGGCATTGCTGGCTTTTGTTCTGTGCCACCTTTTCAAGGATGTATGTGGTGCCAACAGCCTGAGAGGATACTGAGAGTGTCTCCCTCTGGGGCAGAGGGCAGATTTGTTGACTGACCAGAATAATAAAGTTAACACTTCTCTCCAGGGCAAAAGGTTGGGTAGGTTGCTAACTGAGGCTCTATAAAATTGGTGATTTCTTAAACTCAGAGTCGTTCAGCTGTGATACAAACTCACCATGTGCATATCATCCACCTGGGTTCGTCTCTAAAAATGCCCGCGTGGGACTTGAAGAGAGCCAGGGGGACTGATGTAAATATCAAGCCCATGCTATGTGCTGTGCTGTGCTGAATGAAAGTTCTATCTCCTGCCTAGGATACTGTAAAACTCTGAACAAGTTAACTTCTTGACTTGTGATGATGATACAAATCTCAGGTGAAGAAGATTAAGCATTATATAAAGAATTTTACAAAATTCTTTTGAAATTTCAGGATTCCTTCCTGAGTCTTTCTTGGCATAACATGTCTTTCTTTACCCTGTAACAGCAATCCCAGACCAGCCTCATGGGTACAGTCTCTGGATGGCAGCCTGTCCAGGATGAGAATTAGGGGCTTAAAAGTTAATTCTGGTTATAGTTTATAAACCTATTTTTGTCCCTCTTTTACTTGACTTTTCCAGACAAGTCTGCAAGAAGGAGGAGATGACTAGGGGGCAAAAAAAAAAAAAAAATGAAGTTATAGATACTCCAGATTTTGTGGAGATGAAGGGAGAGCAAAATCCAGTACTTAGAAGAGAGACGACATTAGGCTATGGGAGATATGGGAAAAGAAGGGACATTAATGACTTCTCAGAATTGCTCCTGGAACCTTCCTCCATTTAACCACCCTGGTGCTGTTCTTTATCTTTTGAATGAAGTTTGAAATTGAGAGGGAGCACTTTAAACATGCAGCTCATGTTGCCTGCTGTCCTGTGAGTAATAAAGGACTTTATCTTTGACTCAAAAGTATCATTCCTCCTGCCAAGATCTATTGAAACTCTGGCAGGCAAATCTGTTGGCTTGCAAAGAGGACTAACATCTCAGATTATTTGCAGTTCTGATATCAGCACATAATCACTAAAGAAAGCTCAGATTAATTATATTCTGGCTTTTCAAATTTGAAAATATAAATTGGAAATACAGGAATGGAAACAGTAATACGGGGCTCTAGATGACTCAATCAATGTTTTTATAGGCGGTTTATCTCTGAAGTTGACAAGAACACATGTAAGAACGTATCTGATATCCCACCATGCATCCTCAGAGCTTCTAATTCTTGTGCAATCTATGGTGGACAGTTGAACATGAGCTTTGATTTTTCCATATATTGACAGCATCTCACCTTGAGCAAACACAATCGTGTTCAGCAGGTATGTGTAAACCCGGAAAATGAACGTACCAGAGTGACCCTCAGTCAGCAGAGGCAAGAAGTTTGTCATGGTCAGTCCTCAGGTAGACAGTTCTAACAAGCATTCCATATGCTTCTCAGAAAGTTCTAAGGAGAATAATGCTTTAATTTACCACAGCTGTCTCAGTAACACACCTCATTTTGGCTTTTTCACCTTTTTACTTTTTCTCATCTCTCACCCTTCCTTCCTGGAATAATCACCTAAATAGCCCATCTATATACAAATAGTTGTCTGAAGCTCTTCTTTTGGGAACTACCTAATTTAAGGTGAAATGAATCATTTTATAACAGATACATCACATATTTTCACGAAATGAAGTTAAATGTTTGTATCATAAGGTGTAATCTGAATTGAATTTTACAAAATAAGTAAAAACCCCTCAACCTGGTAATACTACTGCTTTACATCGCAAGATGATTCTACTGACGGATGACCACTTGGGCATATGACAATCCGTGAATTTACGTTAGAATGTATTAGGAAGATGCCAGGACAAAATCTTCTTTTATAGAAGAATTATGGCACAAAAAAACCTGCAGTTTTCCAAGGTCGAAATATATTTTCCTTTCAGTCAGTAAGTGGCTATGTTGGGATTCAAATCTAGGTCTGTTGGATTCTAGAGCACACACTTATAGCTCTAATGCAAATACTTAAAACTATCAATATCTAGATTATTCTCAAGAAAGAATAGAAATAAATCTAAGCTATAACTATTAAAATAGAAAGTATAATGGTTTTAAGACAAATAACAATTTGCTAAAAGAGAAGTGATGAGAATCAGAATGTGTAGGAGGAAGCCCAAAGCAGACATCTAAAATGGAAAAATGACAGTTTCTTAGCATATTTTATCTACAGAGTCAAGTGATATGGCATACTTTCATCTGGCGGGTGGGGGGAGGGTGGAGGCTAGCCTCTGCATCAACAATCGCCACTAAAAATAAAAGTCTGATTCAGCATCCTATTTTACCAGAAGTCATCTGACAGCTTGTATCTATTGTAAGTGATGCACATTAAAACAAGATTGCTCTCCATCTGCTAGAAAGTGAAGCAGTGGTTTCTATTGTAACTATGTTTAGGAAGAAAATGAGTCAGTTACTTAGAGTACCGAAGTGCACAGTGAAAGTGAACTATGAGGCAATCCATCACTATTGAAGTTTAAAACCTTGAACCATGGAATCATAGACAAAATTTTGCAGTTCAGACTGTCAAGAGAAAAGACCATGAGAGAAAACAATTTCAATAAATAACAGTAATAATAATGATGTTTTCTTACAAAATAGCAATTTTTATGTGCATCCTCTTTAATTGAACTCCTTTGTCCAGAGGTTTATAAATAATCAGGAACTCTACAGTGAGGGTTTCTGCCTTAAAATCCTGATTTCATTACTTGGTAACTGTGTGACACTCAGCAAGTCTTTTATTTCCCTCCACCTCAGTTTCCTGATCAGTACAATGGGTAGAATAAATGCTGCATGTCTCATTGGCTTTTGTGAGGACTAAATGTCTTATAAAAAAGCATGGCATATAGAGTTACCAAAATCTCCAAAAGAAATAGGTATGAGGACCAAGTAAATCCAACAACCCTGAAACAGTAAATGTGATAATGAGGCACATTTCAGTTACACAGATCCTTTCTGAATAAGGAACTGCTCTTTTGAGGGCAGCAAAGCCAGCAAATCTACAAAATGACGCCTGGAAAAGCATTTCTCCTGCATGGGTGAGTCCTTACTTATGCCTAAAATGTGACTTTCTCCTTACTCTGCGTTCTCTGACAATCTCTCATCCCCTAGTTTCTCCCGTACTGCTCTCTTTGGCAGCCAGTCTCACATTGAGCTTTAACTGTGGAGAAAGCCAGGCATGGGACCAATGGCCCTCTCACTTTCTAAGGCTATTTCCTTCTCAAACTATGACTTGAATGGTAAGGAAAGTGCCAGTGAACTATTTTCACTCCACACACACACAAATAAATAAATAAGTAAGTTAGTGTTTACCCACTCCCTTTTTCTTAGCCTCTACTAGCTATTGTATGTTTAAAATTGAGAGTAAATACTCCTCTGAGATGTCAGCATAGTAACAAGGGCTGACTACGCGTGGGAAATTTGACCCTCATTATTATACTCACAGTACGAGAGGGAGGGGGAGATTTCTTTCTTCTGTCCTTGTAAGTTACACATTTAGGGAAACCACCCAAATACTCTTTAATTGTAACCCTGTGGCACTGTAAGACTTAACGATGCTTTCTAAAGGTGTTTTGTTTCCAGTCAGAGGGTGACGGAGCAGGAGAAGGAGACTGGGACTCACCCAGGATTCATAGCTTAGCAGTATGCAGAAAACATAGGAAAAAGGCATTTTTTTTGGAATTTCTAACTGATACTGTGAAAGCCCTGGATGTCAACACTAAAGCAGAAAAGACACAATTATTCTGAAATTAGCCATCTGTTCCTGAATGATCTGCAATTACAGTCAATATAATCACTCACAACATAGTTCTTCTTTAAAAAATTAATAATTTCATTTTTAGAGCATTAAGCTTAAATGAAGTAGATATAGAGTCCCCAACAGCAACCCCCGCCCGTTTCTTCCTCCCTCATAGTTGCCCTATTATTAACATCTTGCATCAGTGTGTTGCACTTGTTACAATTCATGAAATACTGATGCATTATTATTAACGAAAGTCCAGATTTCACAATATGGTTTACTCTTTGTTACACAGTTATTCAAATGGGTTGTGGCAAATGCATGGCTTGCATTCACCATAACCCTATCACACAGAATAGTTTCACTGCCCTAAAAATTGTTTCACCTGGTTATCCCTTTCTGCCCACCCCTATCCCAACCTGTTTCCCTTTCCCAGTATATCACATTGTTTCTTCCTTGAAACTTTCAGCAACAAATTCTGTGTGTCATTTCTTTTCTTTTTTTTTTTTTTTTTTTTTGACTGAAGTATACTCAGTTTACAACATTGTGTCAATTTCTGGTGTACAACATGTTTCAGTCATATATGTACATAAATTCCTTTTCATATTTTTTCATTATAGGTTACTACAAGGTATTGTATATAGTTCCCTGCGTCATACAGTAGAACTTTTTCTTTATCTACTTATATTATAGTAGTTCGTATTTGCAAATCTCAAACTCCCAATTTATCCCTTCACACCCGCTTATCCTCTGATAACCACAAGTTTGTTCTCTATGTCTGTGAGTCTGTTTCTGCTTTATAAGTAAGTTCATTTGTGTCTCTCTCTCTTTTTTTTTTTTAGGTTCCACATATAAGTGATATCATACGGTATTTTTTTTCTTTCTCTTTCTGGCATACTTCACTTAGAATGATGATCTCCAGGTTCATCCATGTTACTACAAATGGCATTACTTTATTCTTTTTATGGCTGAGCAGTATTCCATTATATATATAACACATATACCACAACTTCTTTATCCATTCAGCTGTCTATGGACATTTAGGTTGCTTCCATGTCTTGGCATTTGTAAATGGTGCTGCTGTGAACACTGGGGTGCATGTGTCTTTTTGAATTACAGTTTTCTTCAGATGTATCCACATATATACCCAGGAGTGGAACTGCTGGATCACATGGTAAGTCTATTTTCAGTCTGTTAAGGAACTTCCATACTGTTCTCCACAGTGGCTGTACCAATTTACATTCCCACCAACAGTGTAGGAAGGTTCCCTTTTCTCCACATCTTCTCCAGCAATTTATTATTTGTACACTTGTTAATGATGGCCATTCTGACTGGTGTGAGGTGAAACCTCATCATAGTTTTGATTTGCATTTCTCTGATAATTAGCTATATTGAGCATCTTTTCATGTGCCTGATGGCCATCTGGATGCCTTCTTTGCAAAAATGTCTATTTAGGTCTTCTGCTCATTTTTTGATTGGGGTGCTTGTTGTTGTTTTTGATTTGTTTGTTTGTCTGTTTTTTACATTAAGCTGTATGAGCTATTTGTATATTTTGCAAATTAGTCCTTTGTCAGTCACATCATTTACAAATATCTTCTCCCATTCTGTAGGTTGTCTTTTCATTTTGTTGATGGTATCCTTAGCTGTGCAAAAACTTTTGAATTTAATTAGGTCCTATTTGTTTATTTTTGTTTTTATTTCCATTATTCGAGGAACTGTTTCCAAAAAATACTGCTGCAATTTATGTCGAAGAGGGTTCTGCCCATGTTTTCCTCTAGGAGTTTTACAGTATCTGGTCTTACATTTAGGCCTTTAATCCATTCTGAGTTTACTTTTGTATATGGTGTTAGAGAATGTAGCTGTCCAGGTTTCTCAGCAGCACTTAGTGAAGAGGCTGGCTCTTCTCCATTGTACATTCTTGCCTCCTTTGTCGTAGATTAATTGACCGTAAGTGCATGGGTTTGTTTCTGAATTTTCTATCTTGTTCTATTGATCTGTGTGTTTGTTTTTATGCCAGTTCCATACTGTTTGGATTACTGTAGCAATATAGTATAGTCTGAAGTCAGGGAGCATGATTCCTCCAGATCTGTTCTTTCTCAAGATTGTTTTGACTATTTGGTATTTTTTGTGTTTCCATACAAATTAAAAATAATTTTTGTTCCAGTTCTGTGAAAAACATCATTGGCAATTTGATAGAGATTGCACTGAATTTGCATATTGCCTTCAGTAGTATGGCCATTTTAAGAATATTGATTCTTCCAATCCAAGAACACAGTATATCTTCCCAACTGTTTGTGATGTCTTCAGTCTCTTTATTCAGTGTCTTACAGTTTTCAGAGTACAGGTCCTTTGCCTCCTTGGGTAGGTTTATTCCTAGGTATTTTATTCTTTTTGATGTGATGGTAAATGGAACTGTTTCCTTAATTTCTTCTTCTGATATTCCATTTTTAGTGTATAGAAATACAACTGATTTCTGTGTATTAATTTTGTATCCTGCAACTTTACCAAATTCACTGATAAGCTCTAGTTTTCTGGTAGTGTCTTTAGGATTTTCCATGTTTAGTATCCTGTCATCTGCAAACAGTGAAAGTTTTGCTACTTCTTTCCAATTTGGATTTACTTTATTTCTTTATCTTCTCTGATTGCTGTGACTAGGACTTCCTAAACTATGTTCAGTAAGTGGCGAGACTGGACAGCCTTGTCTTGTTTCTGATCTTAGAGGAAATGCTTCTGTGTGTCATTTCTATTCATCTTCATGGAGTTGATATATCAACAAACGTACCCCATGTTGAGATACAAAATTCCCGCACTTCATACTCCTAAGTTCCATTTTCCTCAGGGCTGAGTATCCCGTCTTTTGAATGAATGCTGGCACACCACAAACACCACCTACCTCATTCTGAAACTCTCTAGCTTAAAACTAACTCATTGGCAATACAGAGTAGTGGACAAGAGTGTAGGCTTTTGGGTGACATTGCTAGAGTTTGAATCCTAACTGTAACAATCCCTGGCTCTCTAACTATGGGCAAATAAGTTACCTTTCTCTAAGCTTCACCTCTAAAAGAAGATAGTAGTACTAAGTATCTCAGAGATACTGTGAAGATTACATTGATCAATGCAGAGGAAGTGAATGATGACTGGTTCAAAGTAGACATTCAGAATGTTTTGGATATTTATCTCTTTCTTTCGCTAGCTATGGCTATCAAAGAAAATGGGCCCTATCTGCAAATTCCCATTCTGATGTAGCATAAGAAAAATGAGAATGCAAAACTAGTTAACTGACTCTACTTCTCCATATGCAAGAGTCAAATAGTTCAGTGCTCAGGTAAATGATGACAGAGTGACTCAAGGTTCTGGGATACTTGAGGCAATAGAAGAGAACATGCTCAGTAAAATCACCTCCATCATGGAGAAGTTCACACCGCACAGATGAGCTCATTATGAACTCCCAGTGATACATTTACCATCAATCCAAGTGGGACAAAAGGGCAGGGCAGGATGCACCATAAAGTACTGCACTGGATTTTGTCTTTGGTGGCTTCCATATGCTTCTACAATATGAACCTTAAGAATGTTTTATGAAAAACATATAATGCAGTGTCCTTTCCAATTCAAACTTTTAATAAGACTATCTCCCAGAAAATGCTATAGCTCAGACAAAATTTTTGGAAAGTACAATTAATTACAGGTATTTATGGCAGGGACTTTGATCCTTTAAATTGACTTATTACTGGTAAAAAAGTAAATATTCTTATTTCATTTGGGGAAAATGGGATTTTAGTTTTAATCATAATTAATCATACTTTAGCCTTTAATACTATAGATTACAAAACAAAGAAGTCTTATGAGATATTGATATTCACCATTATTCATCATAATGTAATTAATGTTAAATATGCTTAAAATTATTCTTTAAATGAAGCAATATTCAGCTGCCCGATAAATGGCATCTGATACATGACTTCATGAAAAAATGAATTAAAGAAACAGGCATGGCTTAAAAAAGATTTTCTTCAATAAGTAAACTTGAATATATGTATCATCAGTCTGTTTATCCAATTCGGGTACTTGTCTGAGCAACATAAACGCATACAGATAAAGAGTAAGAAGATCTAGAGGAAGGCAGAGTGTTCAGCAGTTCATCCTGTTTTCTAACTGGAAATTTCCTTATCCTCAATCATCTAAACCTATGCCTCTTATTTATTGGAAAGTCACTAAAGATCCTGTAAGGATCTTTCCCTGTGGAATAAACTAGGAATTTCTCTTTAAATTTAGCAACTTTCAAGACAAAAAACAGGCTTAGTAGCCAGTGTCAGTAACTGTCTTGGTAAGGTGAGCATCACCTTCACAGGTGTTACTGAGGCAGTTTTCCCTGCCACCTTTGTCATCATCAGCATCATTATCACCTCCATTACCATCCTTATCCAGTATTCATAGGGCTTTAAAAAAGGACCTTAAACTACCCATCACGAAAAATGCACATATGCTCTCAAGTGGCATGCATTCCACAGTAAATCTTCCCATGACACCGAATCCATACCTCTCTGTTCCATTCTCACTGAAATATCAGCTTTGCCTTTTCCAGTTCTTTTCCCCAAAAGAAACTTGATTACGTTCAGATGGCTATCATTCTCCATACCCCCATCACCGCTAAAGCCCACACGACTCAGGGGAAACTGAACCCACTTGCAGAGCTTGGGGTGAATTCTGATTAATACAAATCCAAAGAGCATATGGGATCCCCTCAGCCACTGGTACTGCTCCAGGTATAAGAAAACAACCTTATTTAATTACTCAGAATGAAGTAATGGATTTCTAGCTCATATTTAGGGGCCAGGTTTCTTTCTTTTTCCTGAAAATGAGAATAAGCAAGCATTTTTCCCTCAGTCGCTGCTAGCAGCAAACTTAGGACCAAGAGGGGGAAAGAACTGGGATGTAGCTGTAGATGACAGAGCAAAGATGGAAGGGACATGGCTCTCTGATGATGTCATTGAGCCATTAATTCAGCCAAGCTTGGATCTAACCAAGCTTGCTCTTCTCCAGCCATCCTCTTAAGAAAGAAAACAAATTAACTTATCATTTAAGCCAACTGAAGTTAGGATTTCTTGTACTGTCAAAAGTATTCTAAAATGTACTGACCTTTATTATATTCTATTTATACTATTTCACTGCCGTCTGTTTCTCTTTTACCTCTAGTTTTTTCCCCACCAACACTCCATTTTGTCTTCTACTCTCAGACTGAATTTCTGCAAACATTATATTTATTCAGAGTATGCTCCAAAACAGCAACAAAAAGGCTAAATAATAATCAAATGCATGTCAAATAATATCCAAAACACTCAGTCTGGAAAAACAAGGCTTTCCACAGACTAGGAGTAGTAGTGAGATCTTAAGACACACAAATAGAAAAAGAATAAATCATTCTGATGTCTGAAAAGAAAATTTCCTCATGGTGTCTCTAGCCCTTCCAGAGAAGACGGTGCTTAGGTTCTAGGAATCTGGCACCAGTCATTTAGTGAAACTGCTCCAGTGTCAAGATGCCTATTATGTTGCTCATTGACCTGGGTAAAATCTATTTGTTGCTCTGAATATGTATTTGCCAAGCAAACTTTTAACAGATGATTTGGATTTATGAATGTTTCAAGAGGAGAGGTGAATTTAATTAAAAAAAAAAAAAACTCATTCAAGGTATAGGATAAACCTAAATTCTGAGCATTTAGGGGAGTGTCAAAAACTCTGGATAAAGATGTATCTACCCAATTTAAAATATATTTAAGAATCAAAGGCTTTGAAATGCTAACCTATTCTACATTTACTTTGTTAGTATCCAAAAGACAAAAAAAGTGTGTGTGTGTATATATATATATATATATATATATATATATATATATATATATATATAAATGGTATCTGATAGCAGTTACAGGGGCAGAGACAGCCATCTGCCAACCAGAAACTTACGCCTCTCCTCTTCCAAAATCTGGAACGGTTGACACGTCCCAGCTGGAAACCCAGTTATCTAGCCCCCTTGCCTCTAGATGTGATTAAATAAGTACATGTCACCTGCAGTTTTAAAACAGCATATGTGCCTTTCCTCTCTAGTCAAAAATCAGAAGCTTCTGAGGTCCTTAAGGATGCAGAAACTACAAGACAGAAGGAGCCTCCATCTCTGAATCAACACGTGGAGAAAAAATGCCTAACAAGTAGGAACACATGCGCTGGACTATAACTTGAACAGTAAGACAAAAAATGAATTCCTATTGTGCTATCCAGTGGCATTTACAGCAGCAAGTGTTACCACAACAAACTCAGAAGGTGGTAGCACAAGTACAGAACTACCTTCATAAAAATCTGAAAGACGTGACACTGGCTTAGTGGTAGGACAGCAGCGGCAGGGTGACTACCGTTCAGGACTGAGGATAGTCGAGGTTAAAAATATTTGATTAAAAAATGTCCTCTGTGATATTTTGGAAAATGTCTTGGAAAGAAAAGCAAGTGGGTATTGAGACTTGTGGATTTAAAGAAAGACGTTTAAAAGTAAAATAGTAGTTGTGTTAGTTATTGCATGCTTACTTTGGCAAGATTATTACCCCCCAAAATGAGTGTAAGTTAGCGTTGCCTGGTTTATATCAAAAAATGAAAGGGAAGAGAACAAGAAACAAGTGTAAAATTGGGGCCTACCAGGTTTGGAAAAGTCAATTGCTTCTAGAACCCAAATAGTAAGAAAAAATATTAAAAATGGCTTTGAGCAAAACAAAAGACAACTAAAACTTCTCAACTTAACACAGGAATTTAGCCTTCAGACAAAAGGTATTTGCTTCCCACTGAATCTCAGGCCTCAGAGTGACCACAAATATGCTCAAAGACAAAACTAAGAAAGTGAGGTGGAAAGAAGTAATTTGATAATTATTTCTAGACTATAACTGAGTGTGATGATTGGTATAGAGAAGCAATAAAATAAAAATTCTTCTAATTTTCAAGGGAATTTAAAACTGCACAAACCATGGCCCTAGCTTACAGAATCCTTTATTTCTTCAAACCTTAAAACAACCTGAAAGGAACAATAAAACAATCTGTGAAATACACAGAGCCCCTGGGGAGGGTGGGGTATCCCCCACTGCCGACTTCAGATATAGTATCGAGCAAAACAGACTAGAAAGACCCCCCCCCCCCACCAGTGGATGCACAGGTAAAGGAGAACGATGCATGAGGGGGAACGTTTCAGGGAAAAGAAGTGTCTAGACAAGAGCCTTCCAAAACGCCAGGGCGGAAGGTCTTCCCTTTCCTTTCCTGGCAGATTTCATTGCTGCTCTGTCACAGTGACTACTGTGTGCTCCCAGTCTTCCGTTTTCTAAATGGGAATTTTTTTTTATTCTACCACTGGTCCATCAATTTACAGAGGGTGTGGAGGGGACAACAGGTGCAGGTATCATATCTTTTGGTTCATAGTTTGCTGTACAACAAGGATTCATAAGAGGGCATGATGGAGAGGACTGCACATCACCTGGAGAGCCTCTAATCTGACCAAACTCTTGTGGATTCTATGTATGGAAAGAAGGGTGCACATGGATATTTGGTCGCCAGGACAGAAAACTGTGGCAGAAATGTCAAAGTATTCATTGAAAATGCATGTCCTGCTTACATCCTACAGTGTGGTCACAGGCAAGCAACTGCCTCACCCGGTTCCACATTTCCCAGATCCCTTTGCATTCAACTGTGTTTATAAATCTTCAGTATTTTTCCCCTTCCACTGGTTGAGAACAGAATTTTCCAGCACCCTATGAGATTCTAGGGCCACAAAACAGGAAGAACCTTGATCCCACGTTCACTACATTAAGTAAGCTGTCTACCAACACCTTCACTGGATACATATATAAGTGTGAAACATAATTTTATTGTATTATGTTGCCATTTTAGAGTTTATAAAAGCAAGTACCAAATAGTTGTAAGACTATTCTATTGCTATTCATTCAAATTTTAGTTTGTATATGCTGTAAAAATTGTATTTGTCTTAATGCAGTCACTTTAATAAACAAATACATTAAATTGTATGTATACATTTGAAATATCTTTATCAAATTAAATTCATAATGCCATAAATAAATTAAAAATACAGCAGGACATTTTTGTTTTCATTAAAAAAATGGATCAGCGGTTTTATCAAAGTTTGGAGGCTCTTCTATCACTGCAGCATTCCATACACTTTTGACAGGTCCCAGACTGAATTTATTAGATGAATTAATTACTTAGGTATACCTTCAAGTTAATTAGATTTCCAATTCTAACTTCCAATTTAAGACCTAGACTGGAGGTTTTCAGAAAGCAGAAATATTTCCTTTTTTATTTCACTTTTTAATCTCATTTTATGCCACACTAAATCAGATTTAAGAAGTAAATATAGGGATTTATTAAATAGTTAGGTTGTTTACGATGTTCCATAGCTGTGCTCAATCATTATGAAGAAGAAGAATGACAAAAACTGTTTGTTCTGTTTTTCTCAAAAAGCATTAACTTATGTTAAGATGTCACTGGGGCACATTTTATCTGCTGTTAATTGTTAACCTAAGCGTGATTTTTAAATTCCACATCTTTCTACAGTTTTATCAAGAAATAATTAACACGTTTCACTGTATAAGCTTAAGCTGTACAGCAAAAATTACAACAGGTTCAGTTAACATCCATCTTCTTATACAGATATAATAATGAACAGAAGAAAAAAATTTCATTGTGCTAAAAATGCTCAGGATTACCTCTCTTAATAACTTTTTTATATATCATAGCACATAGCAGTGTTAGCTGTACTCGTCATGTTGTACACTACATCCCTAACACTTACTTTTCAACTGGAAATTTGTAGCTTTTGACCACCTTTCTCCAATTCCTCCTGCTTCCACCCTGTGCCTCTGGTAACCACAGGCTCTGTAAGTCGTAGGGGTTGTTTTGTTCATTTGTTTTACATCCCACATATTAATGAGCTCGTACACTATTTGCTTTCCTCTATCTGACTTATTATTTCACTTAGCATAATGCCTTAAAGGTCCACTCATGTTGTCACAAATGGTAAAATATCCTCATTTTATGACTGAATAATATTCTCTGTGTGTTTGTGTTTGTGTGTGTGCATCACAACTTCTTTATACAATTATCCATCAATGCTCACTTAGGTTTTTTCCATGTATTAGCGATTGTAAAGAATCCTGCTATGAATACAGGGATGCAGGTATCTTTTCAGGTTAGTGTTTTCATTTCTTTTGGATATATTCCCAGAATTGGAAATTCTGGATCATATGGTAGCTCTATTTTTCATTTTTTGAGGAGCCTCCATACTGTTTTCCATAGTGGCTGTATGAACATTTCCACCAACAGGGCACCTTTTCTCCACATCTATACCAGTATTTGTTATTTCTTGTCTTTTTGATGATGGCCATTCTAATAGGTATAAGCTGATATCACATTGTGATTTTAATTTGTATTTCCCTAAAGAGTAGTGATGCTGAGCATCTATTTTTATGTACCTGTTGGCCTTTCATACATCTTCTTCAGAAAAATGCCTCTTTATGTCCTTTGCCCACTTTTCAGTTGGGTTAGTTTTTCTGCTATTAAGTTGTAATAGTTACTGTATATTTTGGGTATTAGCCCCTTATCAGATGCATTGTTTACAAATAATTTTTTCTCATTCATCAGGTTGTCTTTTCACGTTGTGGATGGTTTCTTTTACTACTTAGAAAATTTTAAGTTTGATGTACTTTCACTGGCAGCCCCTTTCCCCTTCCCCCTTCTCCTTATTTTGCTTGTGCTTTGGTTGTCATATTCAAAAATTGATTACCAAGACACATGCCAAGAAGCTTTATTCCTATGTTTTCTTTCAGGAATGTCATGGTTTCAGGTCTTACATTTAAGTCTTCAAACCATTTTGAGTTAATTTTTGTGAGTGGTGTTAAGATATGGTCTAGCTTCATGATTTTACATGTGAATATTCAATTATCCTAGCACCATTTACTGAAGAGACTATCTCTTCTTCATTGAGTATCCTTGGCTCCCTTGTCAAATATATTAGTTGACTAAATAAGCTTGGGTTTATTTCTTGGCTCTCAATTTTGTCCTGCTGGTCTGTTTATCCAACTACCATACTGTTTTGATGACTACAGGTTTATAGTGGAGCTTGTAATCAGGAAATGTGATGTCCCCTTTCTAAGCACAATTTTTACAAGTGCTAACAAAGACAATTATCTAACTAAAACTGAGACAAGACCAAAGACTCTCTACATTTGCCTTTTCCTTTTGCATGATTAAAAAAAAAAGAGTTGAGTTAAAATTATTTGATGTTGGAAAATATCCACCTTGACCATAAAAGCCAGATTAATTTATCCCAAGCCAAATCACTAAGAATCTGGCTCAAGAGAAAATAACAATTTTGGTTCAATATACTATAAAGCTCAGCAGTCAAGCTGAACAAAATATAACAACATAAAAGCTGAATGTTGTTTTTACTTCTTGTTCTAGTGGGTTTTTTTTTTTTTTGGTTGAATATGATTATAATGTATAGAGTAAAACCCTGAATTTATGTTATGTGTACAAGGGGAATGGTGTCATGTTTTTATTTTTTTGTTTTTAAATTTTGTCCTTTCCTTTGTGGTGTTTACAAAGCAAGATTCTCTGGTTTGTTTTTGTTTTTTGTTTTTAATAACATTTATGCCTGATCCACTATTTACCTCAGATATTTTAAATAAAATCTGTACCTAATTGTTGTTTACAAGTTTCTGAACAACTATAATAACTGTACCCTCTGATTGTAATATTTGATGCATAATTCTGTTACATCCCAAGCTCCATGAGAGAATAGACTGTGTCATTATCTTTGAAGCCCTGATCACATTTGAGTGATACAGGAAAGTTGATCATGTATTTTCAAAAGTAGTAATACTGGCTTATTATTACTTCTTGTTTTCATAGAACCCTATGTAGAAAACAACTAAAAATAAATTTTAACTACTTGAAAATATAAAATTATTATTTTCTAATAATTGCATAAATCCTTCCAGTATGTAAACTAATCTTTGGCAGAGAGTAAGAAAGATTCCACACCCCTTAGAAACATTTTATAAGTGAAATGATAATTTATTTAATATTATCCTTAGAATAATAGAAATATTAGCTTAGAAATATTTAAATAGCTTCCAAAAGTGCTGAGAATCTGAGAGACTAAAGCTCCCATGTTTCTTAAACTATGTTTTTAAAGACATAGTGGAGTGCTCTCCAGAAGTGCCCTGACCCTGACTTCTTCTCAGTATTATATAAAAAGTTAGAAAAAACAAACAAAAACCAACTATCATTTTCCTTAAAAAGTGGTAAGAAAAATATTTTAACAATCTGGGATAAAAGGAAGATGAAATAAAGGGTTGGAAAAAAAATTAAGTCATTGGAAAAAAAAATATTTGTACATCCTCCAAACAGGTTTTGCTAAATCAGAGACCCCTCAGTGCCTGGGAAGAAGAAAGACAACAACAAAAAGACAAAGGGCTACCCGTGACAAAGGACTATCATACTACAGTGTTTGTAGAAGATGTCCGTTCATAATCCATTTTTCTTTTTTCCATGTTATCTTGGTCCCAAATTCACTCCCATGACCCTCTGTCTTCCATGTGCCAATGGTAAAAAATGTCTACGATTGTCTTATTTAGTTTGGCTTGTACCCAGCTCTGACCAAGAAGACATGAAGGAACATCTACTTTGGGAGCTCTTCTGCACATGAGGAAAAAATAATACTGTTTTTAAACTGAATACCGTGTTTCAACATGAGATCCTTGAAACTTCAGTAGCTGTCTTATGAACACAGGGCAATTAGTCTGAAAAACATACATTAAGCACAACATCACAGAATACAGAGGTAGAAGGAACCCTGGTCCTTAATGATGTTGCTGAGCCAATAAATTAACCAATCCAAGGACTGTCCTAAATCGAGATTTTTACATGAAATAATAAATCCCTTCACTAATTAGGTTGTACGCAACTTCTCTGTTACTTTATCTTTGTGAGTGGACAGCATGAATCAGAGTGAGATTTCAGAGAAGAAATCTCTTTTTACACGCACTGGCTGGAAGGTTGGGAAGGCATTAAGTGTAATTACTAGAAACAAACTCTTGAACTCAGTAACTTAGAGACAAGCTTAAACAAACATTGAAAACTTACAGAGTTAAAAAAAAAAGAGAGAAAGAAGGAGAAAAGAAAGAGCAAATACAGATGTAAAGTGTTTTGTGATATCTTGACATTGTGAATTATATGAGTAAAGAACACAAATGGGAGTTGAGTCAATTTGAGTTAAGTTTACAGTAAAGGCTGTGCTGAACATAATAAACCACTCCAAGTTACCCTTTCATATTCCCAGGCTAATTACAATATCACAGAATAAACATTTGTAACTTAAGGAGGCTATAATTAAAGGCAATGCCACACATAATCCTCCAATGAGGAAAGGTCTACAGAGAAATTTGGAAAGAGGTTGAACCTAGACAAAATTCATTAATGAGACAAGAATTTGAGGCATACATAAGACAGCTAATATGGATTTATACTCTTGAACATGACTTTGAACCACTAGCTTCAGTCAAAATAGTGCAGACCATGAAACATATACCTGAATATCCAAGTTTGTCTTGCCTATTCCCATCAGCAACTCTAGAAGGCAACTTTGGTTGACATGTGGCAGGTGACAACTCTCCCAAGACACTTAGTATGGTGGCCTAAGATTGACTGGTAAATGCCAATTTCTTAGGTAATTCTCCATAAACCTAGATCCAGGATTGTTAGACTCATCCAGAGAAAATAGTGTAAAATGAGACTATGCATATAGATATTTAGACAGCTTATAGATAGGTGAGAAGATAGAAATATAGCTAATGCTATAAGGATATCCACTTGAATCTTGTTGATAGAGGTAAGAAAACAAACTGGCAAAATTTTTGAAATAATTAATACAAATTTATAAGACTAAAGGTGTTTTCACTGTACTGCATTAATCACCCACTGAATAAAAGGAGAAGTAGACAAGTAACTCGCTTGGCATTCTCTTTCATACAGATGAATTCAGAGGTCTCCACCTGAGTATTAGTACTATGTTCAGGACCAAGACTGTTTCAAAAATTAACAGACCAAAATATACTTTTAGCAGTTCATTGTGTTCCTTAGCCTTAAAAAAAAAAAGAAAAGAAAAGGAAAGAAAAAAAATCCCTTTAGGCTCAAGATGTCCCAAAGGGAAATTACAGCAGATCACTATATAAACTCAAGAGAATGATTACTGGGGCTATGGGAATGTCTCCATGTTTTACTGAGTTTTCTTCTAATGAAGAGGAATATGCAAGAAGATACCAATAGAGAATAAGTTTACATTATCTTCAAGAAATATCTCTCTCCTTGAACAATGGGGAGTAGCATCTGATTGTGGGAACCAGACACATGGCTATAAGAAGTGGTGAATGGCACTGGGAAATATCTATCTAATCTATCTACATGAATACAGATAATGTTTAGGTGTGTGGGTGTGTGTACAGGGTAGTTCTTTCTTAAAAAGTCAAAACTCACAATTTGCAACCTAACAAAATATGAATATGCATTCATATTAGGAGCAGTCATGAATTGCAGATAAGCATGCAACTCTCCAAGAATGAACTTCTGTAAATACAAAAAGTACATGGGGGATGTCTTTAGATGCTTTCCAACGTACAAACCCATAGAAATTTCAGAACCATCTGTATCCTCAAATCAATAGGTAGTGGTTAATTGTGGAGGTGCAATCTGTAGCTTTAATTTACCCACAGTGTACAGTAGTACTCCCTTATCCATGGGGGGTACATTCCAAAACCCCCAGTGGATGCCTGAAATCATGGATAATACCAAACTACATATATGATATATAGTTATCCCTAGGTATTTATAGGAGAAAAAGAGTTCCAAAGGCCCCTGTGGATACCAAAATCCACTCCCTTACATAAAACGGCATAGTATAATAAATACAGTCAGCCCTCAGATCCACGGATTCAACCAACTATAGGCTGAAATTTCAAAGTGAATCTGTGGATGTGCATCCATGGTTGGTTGAATCCATGGATGCAAAATTCATAGACCTGTAGCTGTGAAGGGCTGACTATGCCTTTTCTATACATATATACATATGATAAAATCTAATTTATAAATTAGCCACAGTAAGAGATTCACAACAATAACAATAATAAAATAGAACAATTATAATGATATACTATATAATACTACAATAAAAGTTTTGTGAACATGGTCTCTCTCTCTCTCAAAATATCTGATTGTATAATGTAATGTCTTTTCCATCTTACCTAATCACTTACTATGCACCGTGGCCGTGACTTTTGCAGTTTCGGGTATACCAGCAAAACTAGCATGATTTTCTTTTTCCTTCTTCACAATTTGATGGATAGAAGATTCATAGCACCTTAGCATACAATTTTTCTCTTTCCTATTAAGCTGAGACCTTTCACCTTTTCATTTAAAGAAAGGCTTCTCCTCTGGCAGATTTGAATTGCCAGCATCACTGCTCTGGTGTTCTTGTGCTATTATTAAGTAAAATAAGCATCATTTGAACAGAAGCACTGTGACACTGACAGTAGATCTGATAACTTAGACTATTAAGTGACTGATGGTCAGGGTAGGGTACACTGGACAAAGGCTACTTCACATCCAGCAGGGACAGTGCTGGATGGCAGCGCACTACTGAGAACAGCGAGCCATTTAAAACTCATACCTTGTTTATTTCTGGATTTTTTTATTTAACATTTTTGGGCCATGGTTGACCACAGGTAACAGAAACTACAGAAAGCAAAACCACGGACAAAGGGGGACTACAGCAGCCTCAGGGGTTTAGTAGCCAAAGGCCTGCAACAACCCTGCTGCCCTACTGCAAGTGCATAATGAGTGCAGGCTGTTACCTGAAACCTGGAGTGGCTGTAGGAGCCACGTAGCAGACATGAGAAGCTTGGTATCTGCCACAAGGCCCCTCCCCTTGCTACAAAACCTCTTTCGTGGGCATAGGCAGACCTGATTCATTTCCTAGCTTCCAACATTCACATAGCATCTCAGATTAGAATGTCATTAGTTATGCTCCCTGAAGGGTCTTAACTTTGATTCTATTTTTAATTTCTCAGCCATGATTAGTTTCAACAATAGTGGGGATCGAGGTGGGTTATGGGAAAGGGTTTATTAACTGTTAAAAACTGTCAATCACTCCTATGTGAATTCAACTTCTGAGACTTAAGCTTCATTCCTCTGGCTCTTGGCAGATGAGCTACTTTTGTAGAGAACAAAGACACATATTTTTGCCTAGATACTGACATAGGGTCATGGATTCACAAATAAATCCCATAGATCACTCGCCATTCATTGTCTACAAGTCAAAGGTCCATCTCACATAGAAAAAAGGTACAGATGGTACTTGGAACATAGTCAGTTTCTGCTGTTACACACGATATAGGAAATCTCCCCTCTCCCTCAATCTAGCCATATCACATAACTCTATTGAATTGAGTTGTTTTGGGGTGCCCCAAGTCCCCCTAAATATTTTTCCCCAAATTTTCAAATTCAGCTTCATCACTAAAATGTATCTTTAACTTTACTCTGTTTTCCTAGTATTTATCATGCTTAGGATTAATTGATACCCTCTTTTGCAACAGTGTTGTAATAATTTGACAGTCATATTAAAATAAATTCTGGTATCAAGTTTAGTATAATGATTTTAATTTAATAGGAAGCTTAGAACCACACCTCAGAATCAACATTGTAAACTAGTTCCACTCTTGTCCTCGGTTACAACCTTCATCAAACTCAAACACTATATGGTTTGTCAGTGGAACAATTTCATACTCAAAAATACACCTCAACTGACAAAGGTAACTACAAAGTGGTTTTATTCTTTACCTTTATCTTCTGAAAGACCTTGGAGGTAATCCAAATACATCTTGCACAACATCAATTATTAAAATAATCTGTCCTCTGCATTTTCTTCCCTATGCCCACAGTTGCTTTATACTTTTCTCCTCTATCACCATATATACATTTCACCTTTATTCCCAGGCCACAGCACTTTTATTTTCTCATTTCCCCTCCTCTTTGTCAGTATTTGATTATGTAACAGATTAGTCTATATGAAGTAAGCCATTTAGTTTGTAGTAGAAAGAGAATTATGCTGGACATGAAAAGATCATCTTTAATGGGGTAGAATGTTGGTCTCATCACTCCATTCATAATAGTATCACAAGCATCGGAAAGATTAGTTATTTCTGAGGCAACATGAAAAGAACTCCACAAATTCGACAACTCAGGAAGTATTAAAGTGCTTTGTATTTTGACATTATCAGGTCTTTAGTGGAGGATTACCATTATTCACATTTTTAAGATAAGAAAACAAAGGAACAAAGAGGCACCCAACATCACACAGCTAGTAACTGCTGTTGCCAAGGTTTGATGCCAGGGAGAGTGACTCCAGATCAAACTCTTAGCCTTCAAACAAGCAAAGCTCTAATAAGTGCTACCAGAAAAGCTATTTTTGACATTGCTGGACTGTGCTCTCTATGCTACTTTCAAATTCTAATGATTCCACAGAACTAATTTTAGAAATTTCTTCAAGGAACCATTGGAAGAAAATATTGCTAAAGTTTGAAAGGAAGAAGAAAATCTCAAGAAGCACCTCTAGAAAAATAGCCTGAGTTAATGAGTCAACGTTAACATCGAAAAAAAGTCAAGAAGATGAATAAACAAACATTGTTTCATAAACAATCTCTTCCTGGCCAATCTAGACTGAAGTCTGGTCCAAGTCATACTGAGAATCGAGAGAAAAATACATCTATCTATTTAACCAGTGAAGAACTAAAAAAATCAATTTAAACATTTTAGAATGATGATAATGATGTAACATTCTTAGATAAAAAGGGAATAGGAGGTTGAGAAAAGTAAAGTTTAAAGTATAGTCAAGTAAAAAACTATTTTTTCAATGTAGGCTTTGGAGAGGTAAGGCAAATTTCCATACCCATTAAGGTCAAGCTCTAAGAGTTAGGTCAGACTTTTAAGACATTCTGATGTTTTCTGAACTGAAGTTGTAGCAGACAGAGCCAAAGAAATATCACCCCATATAATTAGGAAAAGGTAGGAGAAATCTCACTAGTGGCACATTTCTCCTTCAGTAGGTCATGCAGAGTTGTTCTCGCCTCAACTATTCATATTAGTCTTGAGCTGCCAAAAAAGTAAAAGTTAAAGAAAAAGCCTGCTGGGTTTTTCCTAGACAGCATCACGCTAACCCTAGCCAAATTTCTGATATTAAGAGAAAAATAGGTTATTTTTAAAATGTTCTATTATTAACAGGATCACATTTATAAAGAGCAGAGCTTTTCCTTCTCTGATTTCTACAATTCATGGTTGAAAAACCATGCTAGAGAGATAGAGCAAACTCAGAAAAACTCCAATGAAACTATTGTGATAAATGATACATGACAAAATTACATTTAAACAGTTACTAGGCCCAAAGGAATCCAGCAGAGAATAAGTGCAAACAACGTGGGGGTTTTCTACTCCTAATTCCTTTGACAGAAATGACAAAATATGGTTCTTTCATGTAATGACAGGGAGAAAAAGGAAGCTTGAGAACATAAAATATGTTGCTGTTCAGAAAGGGATACAGTGTTCACATGTATTATATTTCAGACTGGCAGTTTTATTTGAAAAGGGTCTCTGGATCTTTGTTTTTAAGAAAGGGGACGATAAGAGTGGTAGAAAGAGGGGAGACTCACAATCGCTTCACCTCTTAGCATTTTTGGCAGACAAGACTGTCTAAAGGCTAATTTTAAATTCAGTTACCATATCCAGGGAAAAGCACGCAAGCAAATATATCTAAACAGAACGCCAAAAGAATGTTGTTAACGCATTTGTACATTTCCAATTCTTCCTTACTACCCTTACCCAACACCCAAACAAATCAGTTTAAATACAACTTCTCTTACTAATGTCTTCTGAAGCATCACTGCAGTCAAGATTGAGTCAAGTAACCATCTGCTGCAAATACAAATAGAGCTGCACTCAAGAATTATATTACACAGCCTTCCTAGCAAAGTTCTTACGTGCAAGCTGTTCTTGTCAAAACCAGAACCATTGTGATGATGCATCTTAATATTCAATCAGACTTTAAGTAAAGAGTGACAAAAGTCCACATATGGATGACAGCTGTTTCTTCAGTAAATATTTTCCCACTTATTGAATGGAGGCTTATGGCAGTTTAGGATACGTTCCACCAGACATTTCAGCCTAACTGCCTGGGGACGATTAAAACAATGACACAGATAAAATTTGAGCTTTCAAATCTTTGCTACAACCTACATCTGAAAAGACACCAGCTTTCCATCTAAAGTTGTTCACTGTGTCATTAATTTGAGAGGATCCTTTCCAAAAAGTTACCGGCAAACACTGAATGTATAAAACTTTATACATTTGTGCCCTCCCCCAATAATACCACAGTGTAAAATCAGAGCATAATTCCTGTATTAATTTTCTAATTATATGAACAAAGTTACTGGAAATTTAAACATGTACACCTATATTTTGACAAAATGTGAAATACTAAGAAAAGACAAATGAGTCTATTAGCTAAAAGAAGTTCAGTGAAGGCCTCCTTTCAACCAGTTAATCAGCTTGCAAAATTGGAAAGTCAAAGAAAAAGTGAAGATGGATTCTGATGATTAATTCAGTTACTCCATGATAATATAGTGTCTACTTATCAGTAGTTAGAGAAAAACAAATTGGTATTAACCAACAAAGACAACCTTAATGTTTAATGAATACCTCTGAACATGGATTATGCCCCTTTTATAAGTCCTACATGTTGGGTTGGACCTACGTTTGCTAATTGTCCATCTTTCAAGTAGCGTTTTTGAAGTTTACAAACTACAAGGCCCACTGCTTAACTTAAAGTCTTGAGTAACTTAGAGCTTCCTCTCTTTAACCTAAAATCACGCTGATGCTCTTTTCTGGTGACCTCAAAGCATTTCTTGGGAGAGTAGCAGGATGCCTGCATCTCAGGTTAGCCCTGCAATACTGATGTGTGAAGGAACTGGTATTCCTCAGCTCCTGCTTAGTTTGTTTTTTTTTTTTCCTGCAATGTAGTTGTTCAAATCAACATTAAAAAAAATTGTTTTTAAGCCTGTTGTCTCATATTCCACAACTTTCATCAGATTCTGTTGTTTTCTCCTTTTTTCCAATGGAAACCATGTCAGATCAAACTGAAATAAAGAAGAATTTCTTACCCTGCTATGGGGTCAACTGCTATCGCCTTCGGATTCTGAAGCTCCAGATCAATCAGGGTGACACATACAGACCCGTTGTAATTACAAACAAAGATCCGGTCACTGACATGGTCCACAAAATAGAGATTTCTCGTGAGCCAGTCAATTGCCATTTGTTGCACATCTGAAAAATAAACACACAAAACCACTGAATCACAGGAGCAAATCCAGTATTATAAGCCAAAGAGTACATAAGTCTGCCCAAATCACCACAGAGGATATTTCAAAAGTATAGGTAGTTTTAGGATGAAAACTGCAAAGACAATTTCTTGCTATGCCAAAATAAGTGTTTAATTATTCTGTAAAATAATGACTACCTCTTGATATCTTTCTTTTTACTACCGAAGGACTGAGGATGGCTTAGACAAAAGGGAAAAGAGTTTCTAAATCCTAAAGAATAGGTATTTACAACAAAATATTTCTCCTAGTTTTTTGCATTTGTCCAAAATGGTTCATTTAACCCAACGGGTGTAACGGGTTCAATGACAGCTAAATGCTTTAGTAAATAGAGGAGTAAATATTTTTCATGAACTAAAGGTAAACCTTTATTTTCAGATCTTCTATTTTTTTTTAAAAGGAAGAGTGGAAAAGGAGAGCTGTAAATCATTTTATTTACAAGAAATATCAAATACTTGGAAATAAAGCAAAAGAAGAGGCGATGCACTCTTTTGATGGCATGTGTAGGGACTGTAAAACAGGACTGCTCAACAACCGATAATTCTGGAGAAGAGTGCTATTGAATAATACTTTTTACAATGATGGAAATATCCTATGTCTATGTTGTTTAATGAAGTAATGACTAACCAACTGTGTCTAGTGAACACCTAACTTATGGCTAGTGTGACTGGAAAACTGAATCTTTTATCGTATTTCATTTTAATTAATTCAATTTAAATTTAAAACAATGTAGGAAGCTAGAGACTCATATGGATAGGGCGGCTCTAGAGGAATGTATGTTTTTGACGAGTATTTTCTACTTAATCAGAACTATACACTGAAATTTCATGCTAAATGGTTGGTATTTCTCTAACAGAAAGAATAATGCCAAAGGTTACTATTTCCTAGCCTGTGAGCCACTGATCATTTTAATACCAAAGTATAAATCTCATTTAAACATTCTTTTTTTTAATGCCTATAATTATGCATTTCATTAATGTTCTTAGATTATTAATATTGGGCTGGTTCCCACAGTGATGTCATAAATACATTTCTGGTTCATATTCATTCATGAATTTTATGACAGTTGTATTTTTATCTATTAGAAATTATAATTTGATACTTCCTTGTTTTAACTTACTATGGATCTATGGTTCACTAAGTAGTTTCCTTCTTCAATCTGAACCTAAATATTCTTCCTACCCTATGCTTCAGAACTTTCTTAGTAGCATGTTGCTACAGTGAACTGATAACCTCTCAACAGAAAGACAAACATAGATGTGTGTGTGATCATTACGTTCGTAATGGTATATATACTGTCAAAGCAAGGTAGGGAAAGCAGCAATTTTGCGGGACTTTCTAGCAATTCCTACAAGGACAAGCAGAAAGTAGATACTGCAATTCACTGGATACAGATTTTCAGCCCATCAATTATAGTTTCATTTCTGAATTACAGATTTTGTGGAAACATAAGCATTTAAATGTTCCACAAATTATAAGGACCAGTTCAGCAGCCAGGAGTTTTAAAAATCTGAACTATTTCTCTGTCTCCAGACATGTGGCGATGTATACTTTGCTTTGTTTTTCCGTCTTTTTGTATTATTCTATCAGCTAGAGAACAGAACCCACTGTTTCAAATGTCTTTTCAAATACCTAGAGTTCAGATAAAGTATGTGCCAAAGTCCATTCAATGACCCATCTCTCATGCTAGGCATGCAGCTGGTTTAGTCTATGTAATTGTAATTTCAGACAAAAGAGCTGTTTGACAACATTCACACCTTCTTTCCAAGCTGGTTCCTTGCAGAAAGATTCTCTGCTACTGAAACAATAGGTATTGTTAACAGCCATCCTAGTTTGAAGCAGAAAGGTCTCACTAAAGAAACTGATAATTAGCCAGACACTTAGTAACTATGGGAATTGGTTTTGTTTCCTTTCCCTATATTTGAAGTTTCTGTCTCCTTTTAGTGTGACTTTTATTAAGATTGGAGAATTAAAGCAATCAAACAAAAAAGTTCAAGTAAACAAGTCGATAGATAGACAGAAGTAAATAAATTAACTAAAATGATTTGAACATTTTAAGAGAGAGGTGAATTTTCTAGACAACAGATTCAGGATTTCATTTCCATTTTGATGACATATAACAAAGTTCATAGGAAATTGCTGAAGGTAACTAGTAATTCTGTGACATTACAAAAAAGTCTCTACATTTTTAGTAAGATCCTTATTACTTTACTGTTACTAGGAAAAGAAATTAAACATGTTCCTGTTCTTATATTTCTCTAGTTGCCTTTTATTCAATCTTTAAGCCAAAGTCACGAGGATTTTTCCCTCACTGCTCCTTTGAAATGGCTACTTTATGGGAACTCAGAATTTCTTTACTTTTTTTTTAAATTGACATACAGTAAGTTACACTGTGTCAATCTCTAGTGTACAGCACAATGTCCCAGTCATACATATACACACATACATTCATTTTCATATTCTTTTCATTAAAGATTATAACAAGATATTGATTATAGTTCACTGTGCTATACAAAATAAATTTGATTTTATCTTTTTTATATATAGTAGTTAATATTTGCAAATCTTGAACTCCCAAATGTATCCCTTCATACCCCTTTTCCTGCTAGCAACCATAAGACTGTTTACTATGTCTGCAAGTCTGTTTCCACTTTGTAAATAAGTTCATTTGTGTCTGTTTTTTTAGATTCCACATGTAAGTGATATATGGTATTTTTCTTTCTCTTTCTGGCTTACTTCACTTAGAATGACAATCACAAGGTCCATCACTGTTGCTGCAAATGGCATTATTTTATTCTTTTTTATGGCTGAGTAGTGTTCCATTGTATAAATATACCACAACCTCTTTATCCAGTCATCTGTTGATAGACATTTACATTGCTTCCATGTCTTGGCTCTTATATGTAGTGCTGCTATAAACATTGGGGTGTATGTACCTTTTTTAATTAGAGCTCCCTCCAGATATATGCCCAGGAGTGGGATTGCTGGATTATACGATAAGTCTATTTTTAGTTTTTTTAAGGAATCTCTATACTGGTTTCTATAATGGCTGTGCCAAACTACATTACCACCAGCAGTGTAGATGGTTCCCTTTTCTCCACACCCTTTTCAGCATTTATTATTTGTGGACTTCTGAATAATGGCCATCCTGACTAGTGTGAGGTGACAGTGATACCTCATTGCAGTTCTGATTTGCACTTCTCTGATAATTAGCCATACTGAGCATTTTTTCATATGCCTATTGGCCATTTGTATGTCTTCACTGGAGAACTGCTTGTTTAGGTCTTTGGCCCATTTTTGGATTGGGTTTTTTTGTTGTTGTTGTTATTAACTTGTATGAGCTGTTTATATATTCTGGAAATTAAACCTTTGTCAGTCACATCATTTGCAAATATTTTCTCCCATTCTGTAGGTTGTTGTTTTGTTTTACTTATGGTATCCTTTGCTGTGCAAAAGCTTTTTAAGTTTAATTAGGTCCAATTCAACGTAGTCTTGGAAGTCTTAGCCACAGCAATCAGGTAAGAAAAATAAACAAAAAGGGATCCAAATTGGAAGAGAAGAGGTAAAATTGTCACTGTATGTGGATGACATGATACTATACATAGAAAATCCTAAAAGCTCCATACAAAAACTACTAGAGATGATTAAAGAATTCGGTGAGGTAGCAGGATACAAGATTAACATACAGAAATCAGTTGTATTTCTTTACACAAACAATGAAATATCAGGAAAAGAAAGTAAAGAAACAATCCCTTTTAAAATTGCACCCTCAAATAAACACTTAGGAATAAATCTGACCAAGGAAGTGAAAGACATAACATGGAGAACTACAAAACACTGATGAAGGAAATTACAGATGACTGAAAGAAATGGAAAGATATCCAATGCTCTTAGATTGGAAGAATTAATATTGTTAGAATGGCCACACTGTCCAAGGCAATCTACAGATTTAATGTGATCCTTATCAAATTACCTGGGACATTTCTCAAGGAGACAACAAGTAATCCTAAAATTTATATATAATCACAAAAGACCCAGAACTGCCAAAGAAATATTGAAGAAAAAGAATGAAGCTGGAAGAAAAACCCTCCAAGACTTGAGACAAAACTATAGAGCTACAGTAATCAGAACAGTGTGGTACTGGCACAAAAACAGATATGGCTCAATGGAACAGAATAGACAGCCCAGAAATAAGCCCACAGACCTACAGTTAATTCATCTTTGACAAAGGAGGCAAGATTATACAACAGAGAAAAGACAGTCTCTTCAGCAAGTGGTGTTGGGAAAACTGGACAGCTGCCCCTGTAAGTCAATGAAGTTAGAACACTCCCTCATACCATACACAAAAATAAACTCGAAAAGGCTTAAAGACTTAAATATAAGACAAGGCCCTATAAACCTCCTAGAAGAAACCAGAAGCAAACATTCTCTGACATAAACCTTAGCAACATTCTTCTAGGGCAGTCTACTCAGGCAATAGAAATAAAAATGAAAAATACGTATTTTTAAAACTTTGGTTTTCATATGCTAATACAACTTCATCTCTAACCAATCTAAAATATCAATATTATTAATCATAAAGTAATGCTTCTTGTTAAAGTTTCAATAAAAAATTCTAAGTATTTGTTGTATGTGTGGCTAGAATCATTTTTCAATACTTTTAACATTATATAATGATGCTTACAAATAAATCAAGTATATTCAATATGAACTATAAAAAATAAACTGAATTCCCATAATTCAAGATAAAAACTTTAGAAAGCACAGATGATTCAGCTTGAATTTATCAAAATAATTACCTTGATGTCCCATGTAAATTGTGTGCATATCATCCCATTGACATGGGGTGGAAGACATTAACTGAGAGACTCAAAACGAAAGCTCAGACTAAACATACAGAATTGAATGTAACATTGAGATGATTATTTGCATAATTCATACATCATGAGCATACTGCCTCAATTATCTGCATTTTAGGAACAAACGTCTTTTGCACAAATTATCTAATACCTGATATAATTGCCAAGGGAAACCTGCATAAATAATTACAACTATAATGCACTCCTTTAAATCCAAATGCCATCTTTCTTTCTGCCAGACATGACTCTTTGATGTCTATAAAGGATGATGAAATACTTGAAGAGTTTCTGAAATTACTTGATGAGAGACAAACAATAGATCAGGTCTAATGGGGCACCTTGGAGAATACACGGGAGTCTTTTGTTTAAGTGAACTGATGACTCCAAGGAAAGATACAAAATCAGAGAAACCACACTGTGATGTACTGTGAATGAAAGTAACGTGACGAGAACTATTCACACACATGCACAAACACAAACACACATATACATGCATACACAAAGTGGCCGCTTCAGCGGGAGATTTTTTTTTTTTTAATTCCCAAAGGAGAACAAAACACGGCAACAACCAGTTTCTATACTGCTGTTTCTGAACTTATAAGTAACAAAGAGAAAGCAAAAAGGAATTCCTAGTAAGAAAGAATTGATATTAATGATTCTTGACAAAGATACAAAAAAAAATTTTGGTGGATACTCAAAATTGGCTCCACTAATCTCATTCTATCTTTTGTCCATTAGGAGAGATTGGAAATCTTAAATCTACATTATCCACACAAACTTGAGGCAAAAATTTTGGATGCTAAATGATGTACACTCTGAATTTTGGAAGCAGAAGTGAGAGTGGAGCTATTTTCTTGTTCGTTTTAACTTTTTGGACTGGCAAGCGTGATGGCTGGTAACATGTTCGCTTGGAGTAGTGTTTCAGTGTCTACCATTCAGCATCCTGGGTGATAAGGGTGTGGGTACCAGCAACAGTGGCCATGGCTTCAACGCAAGCTTCCTGGTCCCTGGATGGCAGCTGTGGATGACCCGTCTCCAGTTTCCAGAGTATCTGGAGGTGGCAGCGGCAGCAGCAGCAGTCGTGGGTCCTTGATTCCAGCTGGCTGTAGTAAAGACCTTAGAGACAGTAGCTCCTAAAGCTCAGTGTTATTCTGGAGGCCATTCCCAAGGCACCGTCTAGGAAGCTCTCCGATTTGTCTCATCCAACAAGTTAAAGAGCACGCTGTATTAAAGTACTTCCTGATTCAAACAGTGAGATTTCTGTTCACTGCTCAGAATCTGGACCGATACTCTGATGTCAGAAAAATTTGACAGAAAAGTTTGATTCCAAACAAATTAGCAATATATTTTTAAATAAACAACACAAACAACCAAACTAAGTCTTAAGGCCAAGTGAGGTATTTCATCTGGATAAGAAGTTATTCTCACCAGTTCTGACAAGTTGAACTGTTCCACCAAGCCACAAGGTTTTGTTGCTGTTGTTATTTTCAATGAACAAAAAGTATCTCCTAACAACATAAAACTAAAAATCAAATCTTCTTTGGTTATAGAAATATTACTGGGTTTTTTTTGTGTGAACATCTCAAGGGTAATAACACTCTCTAGTACAGCTGGGGGCATGCTTTAAATCACAGATTTGTTGGAAAATAGGTCTCATTGTTAATTAGTAGTATGTAGACCTCCACCATTCAGTTTTGGAAATATACTGTAACTGCTGGCTTTTTTTTTTTTTTTAAGTGAAACTGGACTAAATAATTATACTTAATATACACACACATATATACGTGGATAGATACATCTTCTTTAATAATATCTTAAAACAGGGAGATAAAACAATACAGATTAATTCTCACATTAAAATAACAAAAATTGCCAAGAGACGTTATATTATTTTACCAAGTAAATGTTGTCATTAAGATGATAAAGACAGAGTATTTTAAGCACAGACCTCATCATTAGATTTGCAATTCCAGGAAACCTATTTGAGCTCCTCACCAAAAGATTATCAGGCTTTGGGAAATTATTTCATGCTTTCCAGACTCCCAGGAGACTAATGTATCAACCAGAATGCCAATTCACAGAATGTTAATTTACAACTACTGATAGAATTTTCCAGTGACACGATTACTAAAAGATGCCATCCTAACAAATTCCTTCCTAGAATTACGGTATCTGAGAAACCAAATTTGAAAAGTTATTTGAAAAGCACAGAATGAAAGCGAAGGGAATTCCACAGACCTCAGGTTTAGTCTTTCTATGTTTTGTGGGGTACTCAGAAAATTATCAGGGCTACACTACAAAATTCTGCCTTTCTAACAACTGGAATACCTGTTAATGTGTCTTCAACACAATATGTAATTTTTGAATCTAGAAACCTATTTCATTAACATTTAAAAAATCGTTCTCCATCTCATCATTTGACACCATTCTTGGACCATTGAGAGGTTCTGTCACCGTACTCTTGTCTAGCTCATGGAAAACTTGTTGTAATTAAATTGAAGTTACTTGACACTGGCTGCATTTCTAAGTGAGTTCCAGAATACACTCTTCTTTTTGAGAGCTGCAAATGTTAGCCACTATATACAAAAATAGACTAAAAAACAAATTTCTTCTGTATAGCACAGGGAACTATATTCAGTATCTCACAATGACCTTTGATGAAAAAGAATATGAAAATGAATGTATGTATGTATATGACATTGTGCTGTACACCAGAAATTGACACACTGTAACTGACTATACTTCAATAAAAAGAAAATAAATAAACAGAATACACTCTGTTACCACCCTCAACTACAATTCATGTTTTAGCTAGGCTCTTTTCTGGCATGAACTTCACAGGAGACCAAATCTTTGTTGCATATCTAATGCCTCTAAACTACAATACTGAAACAGTCTCTGGTTTTGTCACCAGAGTCTCAGGGCATGTGCTCCCATAACTCTCATAACCCTCTGGGTACAAACTAAAAGTTGTTGGGCTCTTGAGAATAAATAGCTAGAAGATTGTTGTTACCATCTCTGTAACTCTGTACATACACAGCTTTACAGGTTTAGCTCAGAGAAAGTGAATATATTAAAAAGTGATGGGAGAATCCAATCTGAGTGATTTTCCTTAAGACCTCTAAAACAGTATTTCTCAAAGTGGGTAACATAAAACACTAGATATTTGGGTTGTTAATATGTATTAGACATATACACACATTCATACCACATCCTTAGAAACAAGCACTCACAAAAATGCACTCACAGACACACATATAAAAATACCAATAAAGTGTTCAGTACTCAAGTAAAGGAAATCTTGGATTAAACAAAGTAAAATAGGTACTTTACTGAAGGACCCTTCATAATATTTAATAGGCTAATGTATGTATAAATCTCCAATAACATTATACAGATGCAGAATTTCCTAAACTCATGTGACAATGATGAACTCATTTTCTTCCAAGAATGTTTCAGAAAACTGGTGTCCCAAGGAATGTATTTTAGAAAATATACTATACAATGATTAAGATGTATCTACTGTGAGTGATTAGGTGGGAGAAAAAAAAAGAAGTAAATGGGAGGAACACACACACACACACACACACACACACACATATCCCTGCAGAATAAGAAAAGCAAACGGAAAGGAATGGAACGGGAAAGTAGGCTTAGATCTGGGAGGGATTCCAGCAATTCTGTGAACAAGTTCTTTTATTTTAAAATTATTTGTTTGTATACAGTCACACAGTTAGTTAATGACTCAGCTAGGACCGTATCAACTCACCCCAAATATTGTGGTGAGGGAAATACAAAACTTAGTGCTAAAACAAATCTACAAATCACAAGATGTTATAGCCTGGAAAAAAAAAAACAAACCTTAATCAAAAACTGGAATGCTATATATGCCAGTTGTGTTATCTTGCTTAATTTGGCTCCTACAGCTCACTGTCTTTAGATTTGATGATAAGTGCTTAAAATCTTATAAATGTCTTTACAAGATTAAAGTCTTCCAATGGTGAAGAAATACGAGAAGAAAATGTTTGTTTTTACTTGGCATAAATCCCTTAAGATAATGTAAAATAAAATGAAAAGAAAGAAGGAAGATAAGTAATTACAATATTATACCTAAAAAGAAAATAATCAAATTTATCAAATACGTATTAAATCAGAAGTTATTTTACTAGGCTACTTGCAACAAAAGTAGTCTCTCCTTTTTTCCATCTGTTTTCTCCTTTTCCCTCACTTCCTTCTTTCTTCTGCCAAGATAAAGTTTACCAAAATAGAAACATTACTTTCATTAAGTAAATATCATGGATTTCAAATATACTTCAGGAGTTATTCATGATGAAAAGATCACCTTTTCTTTCAAGTTGCAGACTGGTAGATTAAGTAAACCTGCTAAATATTATGTTCTATGTGGTATATGGTACTGTGATGGTATCATCAAGACATTCTCATTTTAATAATTAAAATCCATTAATACAACAAATAGAAATGTGAATCTAGACAAAAATACTGTGAGAATAATGATTTAAAAATCCTGTATGGCAAAAAACAAAATTTGGAGGGGGGGTGTATTTGTATCCAGTGTACGTATAAAATATATTTTATCAAATTCATAGAAAACTGAATATGAATAATTGAAGCTTAGCACATCTCTAATTTCTGCTTTGATGAATTTCAAGTATGTTGCCAAATGACACTAAAATAGTAATTGAGTTATTTGCAGCCTGGCAACTAAACTGACAGTAAAGATCAATTTATAGAGGAACAGAGTACTCTAGAGTTTTAAAAAAATGTTTGCTTTTCTTTTTAACTAGGCACCCAGACAGCCTTTTAAGGTTGTGTACCAATTGTCAATTAGAATAGGTTACTTATGTCAAAGTATAAATTCATCAAATGTTAATGTAAAAAGTAAGGAATAATTTAATACCAATGCCTACCATATTGAGCATATGGTATCATGCAGGAAATTCTGTAAGTTCTCTACCTATGTGCTCTCAGATCAAAATCTCTGCTGATATTAACTGCCTTTTTTTTTTTTTTTAGCTCTCAGTGGGTGGTCAGATCACTTTGTTAAAATTCCAGATCCCAGCAAGAATGCACTGTAATAACTAGCTTCACACAGACACACACACATACAGCAATTATATCTCAGAAAAAGTTATTTTTAAGTTTTTACATAAATTTGCTAAATAAAAGATGAGAAGCTTCTAAGAAGTATAAAGAGTTTAATGAAACATGTATTTTCATAATCAAACAGCAGTTAATAAAAGTTATCTCTGAGAATAAATAGTTACAGTATTCTTAGTATATGGAGCATGTGGTTTGGAATCTTCACAGATGTTTCTTCGGGAATAATGTAAAACTAGTTAGTATAGTCACATTTTTTTTTCCTGCAAAATTCAGATGTCCACAAGATATGCTGATCAAAAAGTCTGGATTCTAAATAGCCAAAACAACAACAATGCAACTTTTGGGGGGGGGTAGGAATGGGAAATCTCGATTGTAAAATATTATTCCATTTTTATCTTATTTAATACAAAATTTCATTAATTTATAAGATTAGGATGGTCATCACCATTTCTTCTTCTTCAGCGTCTCTCAGCTAGGCACTGACCAATGTCTGATCTTTCTCTAGTGAAACGCTAGGACCCAAACTGGTCAATTGCTGAATATAGTTTATCTCTGGTGAAGAATTCATTGCATGAGTGTCTCAGTTGGAGGTAGCTACCATAGTTTCTCAGAGGTTGAGAGATACAAAGAACATCCTGACTCTGCTCTTTACTTCTTATCCCCAAAGCAGCTGGGTTCTTGATAATAACTAAATGTATAGGATTGGGATGGGAAGCACATCCACTATTTTATACACCCAAGAAACTAAATGTAAGATAATCGAAGCTCTTTTCTAAGAAAAAGCTCAATCAGACTGAGAGGAGGAAAAGGGTTAAAATTCAAGCTATGTTGTTCTGTTTGATTTCTGCACTAAGAATTAATTGCCCTCTATTTTAACAGCTTTGGCTCTAGTACTATTTAGTTACCACTGCCTTGGGGGTGGGGAGACCTGGAATGATTCTGATCAAGTTGTTTCCTTTGTCATTAAGGTTAGATCCCAAAATAAAATCTATAGGCACATTTCCTGACCCTGGGGAAGTCAGAGATTGAGCCAAATAAAAGCTAGTGGTCAACAAATCTGGTAATCACAAGGACGCCAAGATTACCATGTGAGGCTATTTTCTAGACTCAGATCAGATCATACTTAGTCATAATGCAGACTGGTTTTCTAAATGTCCCTAGTAATGATTTGGCATGGTCTCTCCAGAAGTTGGTTCTAACCTTGTCCCCTCTAACTCTCCACTCCTCATCCTTTGTTACCTTGGTTTGCTCAACCAACATTTATTCTAGAATAAATAGGCATTTTGCTAAAATCTGATTTGAAGATGAATAAAACACACATCCTTAACTTAGAGTTGTCACCCTTTATTTGGGAAACCGACAGGTAAATACACAGTTAAAACATAATACATTTGACTATGATGTCCAAGGGTCACATAGGAAGGGCTGCTAAATTCAACTGGAAAACTTTTGGAAAGGATATGATACCTTAAAGAATGAATAAGAGATGCTTGGTTATAGGAAATGACAATCTATGGTCTGTGGTGAAGAACCAGAACACATGGAAATAAGAAAATAAAGTGCATTAAATGAAGTGTTAGTACTTTTTTTTAGGTGCAACATATGATTTGAGTAGGGAGAGGCAAGGTGGAGGCCTCCCAGAGAAGCCATATAATGAAGTTTCATTTTATCTTGAGATAAATGGGAAGGTACTAAAAATTTTGTATTTGGATTTTAGGTAATGGAACATCATGACCGCTCTAGCAGAGTTGGAGAGATTGAGGTGGACATCTAAGTTCACACTGGAGTGGGCAGCTACGCTAGTACTCACAGAAAGGCAAATTAAAGCAACGTGAATGATGTTTCACCAATCAGATAGAGAAAGATGACTGTAGAGGAAAATTCCTAAGAATGCAATAGTGAAGCATATGCCTTGTGAATAAACTATGCCAAGTTTCTACGATGATTTCTACACCATTATGTGATACTGTGTAGTCTGAGAGTATTGCTGCCAGGTTCTATAATCATCTTTTTAAGTACAAAGACTCACTATGAGCTGAGACTGTTTAAGACTAGCACTTCTACTATTACCGGTTGATTATTTCGTCCAAAGACTACATTTGTATTTACCATAGGGACACAGCCTGATCATTGTTGTCTGGTCATAACTTAATAGAGGATGCTTGTGAAACACTCAAGACTATGATATTCCTAGGCTGCGCTGGAGTAAGTAAGGACTATTTCATAATTACGAAAGGTCATTGCTTAGTATCTATTAAGAGATCAAGGTTTCTTAACTTAAAAAATTTATTTCATACATTGAAGCTCATTGTCTTATCTATGAACTATTACATACACTACACATATCTACAATTCATGTGGTGGCAAAGAGGTCTAAGTGTAGAATTTTTAATGCACAAAATAAATAGTAAATGCCATCTATTAATATTACATGATTATTAGAGAATTGTTAACTCATGATTAAGAAGGAAGATTGATAAAAGACATACGTAAAGTATTAGAATTCAAAAATTATCCACTCAAGGATTTAATTTAGTGGATCTAGGCAGAGGTTCAAAATGGAAAATGAGCGAAGGTTGATATCGAAACAGGCAAAATAAAAGGAAGATAAAAGCCAGTGAATGGGGTTAATCCAAAAGCAAAGTGTATAAAGAATAAGCAATCTTTTTGTTTTCTGCCTGGCATGCTCTGCTAGACTGGAGCTCAGCTCATTAATGGATCAAGACAAGCTTCTTAAGTCTATACTAGAATCCTAAGAGTGATACTCAAATTTTGCAGAATATTGAAGAATCCTACTTAGAAGGGATGTGTCTACTATACACCTGGGAGAGGACACTGTGGTCTTCAATCATCTTCCTTAATAAGGGATATACCCTGAAAATATTCTTATCAAAGTCAATCATCTCTGTGAGTTTTGTCCTGAGGAAACAGTTGGGCATCCTACTGTTAGGAATCCCATCACTTTTGCTGATTTGGGGTATGTGTGTCTCTACCACAGCACTCTCCAAGAAAAATTGGGGGGAAATAATTAGTTGCTGTAAATGTACTTTGCATAAATACCAGGAGAACTAATTTTGCTTACAAAACACTTAATACCAAAATTTTCTTTAAAGTATGCAAGTTTCAAGCAAAAATACTTGAGTAAATATCAAGCATCCATAAAAAAGAAGAGTAAAACTCAATATGAAATAAAATCTCTAGAAATTTTCCCCAATGTTCCTTTGTCAATATAATGTATTCAGCATATTATTATCAGTCTTCTTCATTCTCTCACGACATTGCTCAGGCATGATTTTCAATATTAAAAGTACTTCTCCTTAGGTGACTGTATCAGAATCATTTGTTGGGGTTTTCTAGATGACACAGCTTTCAGCAAGTCACCTTGTCTACCCTCTTCCAAGATTCTTACACCTCTCTCCCACGTAGACTGCCTCTGAGAGTCACCATTACTAACGTTAGTGTGCCCAATTATTTTGGCTCTCTAAAATGAAAAATATATTGAGACCCACTGGGACAGCGCGGTGTAGCAAAAGCCATGAAGTCTGACCCTGCTCAAACCTATAGTCAGTACCAGCTCTGTGCTGCTGCCTAGTTTCTCATTCTTAATTTTCACTTTAGCACAAGGGGAAAAATAATGCCTCCCTATTGCACACAGCCATTTAGCACTTTCAATAAGTTGTACATATGATTATTTGTAATAGATTTGGGAAATTCTCTGAAGGGAATCTATCTGCCTTTCTAGTGCAGAAGAAAGAACACAGTATTTAGAAGTGCCATCTCTGCCTTCATTTTATCCATTCAGTATTGTCTAATACATCAGTTCTGTAGTTAAAATTTTATCTATTATGAAACAGAAAGAATCTATCTCTCCTGCACACCCCACAGAGATATGGTAGGTATCCAATGAGATGATATGCAATCAATATTTTAATATTACAATAGTAACGTTCACTAATATATTGCATAAGTTTTTAAACTCAAGTCAGTTTGACCTACAGTGATTAATTTTCTCCTCATAGTAATCATTAGAAATTTTAAAAATATTTTTTCAAAAAAGAATGTTTTCAGGTAAATTTAGAGAAAAGAATCTAAAGATAATGAGGAGGGAGAAGCTAAAGATACTCTCTGCAACAGTGGAGACTGACATGTATTCAGGCATACTTCCATCACTTCAGTGCATTATTTTTGCTTACATGGTGCAACAGAGATTTGATGTAATTATACATGCAAGGAATATCTAAACTTCATTATTAACTCACACATTGTCATGACGAATGCAGAGATCAACATATCCATCAGAAGCTGTTCTGTGACACGTTGATAAAACACGTGGTTTACAAGCAATGACAGAGGAGCTGAGCCCTGCTTACACCTCTGTCCCATTCTCATCATTGAATTACTTCCACACATTTAATCACTTTTTTCTAAAGTGACTGAAATTGCATGGCTTGAAACTGACTTCACCAAAAATTATTTATTCTAATTAAAATATTTCCATGGCAGTTATGTTTAGTTCAAAATGAATGCTCTATTCACTTTTAGTGAATCACCTAAAAAGCATCAATCTCTTTATTTTTCTAGATTTGCCAAGAATTGCTTTATAACAATTTTATAAATCACATGCAATCTAAGTTATAAATTTTCTACAAAAATGCTAATGTACAGTTGCTTGACCAACCCTAGATTTACTAAAAACAATCTGTTTGAAAAACATATATTTAAGATCTTCAAAATATTGTATTTTATGTATTAAACATTTATTTCTGTTTAACTTTGTATTCCACTTTTAATAATCTTTGCCACAGATCTAATCTAATCGCAGTTATCAAACATTACGTAGTACTATTTCCTTACCTTTTATAAGGATTAATAACCAATTCCTTTAATTGTATACTACAAACATTAACAAAATATGATTACTGAATTCAAATCACCATTCTACATCTGAAAACTACATTTATCCTGCCTTAGCACTCTTTATATCCTTCTAACTTGACTGCACATTTTATTCATTTCTCTACCAATTTTTATGTTAGTAGCAGTTGTCAGAATAAGTTTTTTTTTCTCTAAATAAAGCATAAAATAAACGGACACATCTTGCAGTTTCCCCTGGCAAGCACAAATAAATTTTTATATTCTTCCGTGGGAAGGGTGCAGAGTAGAAAAAAGAGAAAAAGAGAGAGAGAGGCATGGAGAATGTGTGTATGTAACACTGTGATATGCAGGAAGGACAGTTACTAGTTTGTGAATTTCCGACATGAGAAATCAAGTGAATAATAAATTACAAATTACTTTTTTGGAATATGATGTATAAAAACTCTGATTTACTAGGAAAAAAGTCAACAAGCACAAGTAGTTGCTACCAAGTAGCATAAACCTAATACTTTTCAAGATATTTTAACAAACACTGTAGTTGACAAGCTTATAATTATCAACTCTATTTCTTGTTTCTTGTTATTTTCTTTTTAAATCCCACCTTCATTATCACATTGTGAACTATCATTCAGTGAAAAATCACAGTTCTCGTCTAGGTGATACTGTAATAAGCATTACAGAAAGAATTAAAACTAACTCTTCAATTTGTTGCTTACATAAACAGTGAAACGCTACGTGTATGTGTGTGCATGTGCAAAACACGCAGGGGACACATTTATGTAAGTGCATTCATATTTGCATATATAACTTTTCAAAACCCATTAGTTATGCTAGAAAATCTATGAATCCTGTCTACCGGTCTGTAAATGAAATCCTTAAATGGTGATGTGTAATATAAATTAAAATACTTACTGTAGAAGGACTGAAGAATATTGATTGCCCATTCATCTGTTAATCTTTCTGTTTTTGTCATCTGGATACATTTGAGCTGATTTGAAGATTCTCTTGATTCAATCCAACAAATCACATCTTCACTGTAAATAAAATCCAGAGTATGAATTTCTTTTCCGTTGACTGAGCTCAGGGTTGCCATTTTACTTCCATTAAGATAGAAAACCTCAATTGTTTGAGAATTTGCAATTAACAACATAGGTGGCCTATCCGTAGGCTCTGGAATAAAACATAAAGAGGAAAGTGAGTTTAGTAAAAGAGAGTCACTTTTTTAAAACAATTTTGAATGACATTGTTAGTTATTCCTATATATGCATATTTCACAATTCTGCATGACACTGAACGTTATTCCTATATATGTATTTTTTTTATTGAAGTACAGTCAGTTACCATGAGTCAATTTCTGGTGTACAGCATAATGTCCCAGTCATGCACATATATGTATATATATACATATATTCATTTTCATATTCTTTATTCATTGAAGGTTATTACAAGATACTGAATATAATTCCCTGTGCTATACAGAAGAAATTTGTTTTTTATCCATTTTTATATATAGTGGTTAACATTTGCAAATCTCAAAATCCCTTCCTACTCCCTTTCCCCCAGTAACCATAAAATTATTTAGTATGTCTGGAAGCAAATATGTTTCTGTTTTGTAGATGAGTTCATTATTCCTATATTTGAATGTATTTTAAAAAGTTTAAAAATTGCTTGCAAAAAGTATTTATTAATAACCGATGTATGCTTTAGTAACTAAATACTTCTCACTTCTTTAAGGACAACATGGTCCACCGAGCATTTGTATCTTTTATTTCCTTAGTCATAATGTGTTATCTGAGTGTGAGGACAATGCTATTTACTTTCATTTTTGGTAAATAAAGGAAATGCTGTGAGCTGTTTTTCTAGCAATGATGATGGATCTGGACTGACCTCTCTGCATAGGTTCACAGACTTCCCTTGGGAGCAAAGGCATGCTTTTTTGAGGTTCGATGTATGAGGTCAGAAATAGATTCTCTGGAGCGGAACCTGTAAAGCTCACAGGCTCATACAAAGAGCACCTGTGGTCTCAGCCTCGTTGGCTCCTTGACTGACCCCAGGAGTCAAACAATCACACATTCCCGTAGGGACTAGATTATGCTTACTAAGCCACTTCCTTCCACATTTCTTCTCTATAGTAAGGAAAATAAGATTCTAGAGGTAAAAGGGGCTTGTTCAACAGTACTGCTTTGAACAATGCATCATATTTAGGATTGGTGGGTGTGTTAGGACTGGTGAGTTTTTGACAAATACATACTAATTGATGAGAATCTCAATACATTTTAATATGTAAAGTTAACAATAAAATTCCATATAAAGTTAATGTTGAAAGGATTTAGCTATACAATCATACTCAGGGTAGCTTTTGTGCTCACTAGGAACATTTTTGAGATCTTCAACTCCTCTTTTTTCCTGCCCTACATTCAATGTCAACGAATCTCTCCCGAAGTCAAACGTAACGGGGATTTTACCACTTCTCAGCGACTGCCACTACTATCCTGTCCTAGGCTGCCATCACCTCTCAGCCAGATCAGTACAACAGACTTCTAACTGGTTTCTCTGCTTCCGTCTATGTCCTCCACAGCTTAAGTCCATCTTAACACAATAGCGAATTACATCTGTAAGTGTTAAGACAGATCAAGTAAGTCTTCTGCTCAAAGGGTTTCCATGTCAAACAAAGTCAGAGCCTTTATGATGGTCTATAAAGCCCTACCTGATGTGTATTCTCTTTACTGTTTGACCTCATTTCCTTCATCTCCTTACTACTCTTACTTCACTCTTGTTTATCTTACTCCTCACACACTGGGCGTCTCACTGTTCTGTAAACAAGGTAGGTAGGCTGCCATCTCAGAGGCTCTTCCTTCTTTCTAGAATAACCATCCCCCATAACATCAGAAACTTGACTTGCTCATCGCCTCTTGAGTATTATTTGGATGTCATCTTTCTGGTGAAGACATATCCTACCACTTAATTTTGTTAAAAACCACCACTACCACCTGCAAACCCCTATATTCTCTGTATACTTCCCTACTTTTTCACTTACCACTACCAAACACTGTATATATCTTATTTACTTGTCTGACTTATAACTTTTCTACTTCTGCTGCTGTATCTCTAGCGTTTAGAAAAAGTCTGGGCAGTCATTCAATACAAATTTTCAGAATAAATGAAAAGGACACGCAGAACTCTTGCATATAGTAATATACTTTAGAAACTTCCTGTGAAATGTTACAAAATAACTTGGTTTTCTTAACCTATGCATGGAATCCAGAGAAATACCATCTATTCAGAAAACTTCATAAACATTACTTGATCATTCAAGAAACAGACACTGAGCACTGTAAAGGTAGACAACAGCAAATATACATACTATGACTAACTAATATAAGGAAATACCTAACATTTTGAATGTATTCTCTAATGGTGCTCATCATTTCCGGTGGAAGCAGGGATATCAGGCTCCTTATGTTTCGTTCAGATAGAAGAGCTCCCCAGTGAAGACGATTTTGGGTCTTCCCTCGCAGGCTTAAAATGTCTGCTCTAAAATACATTCCAAGGCCTTCCACGAGTATTTGAATTTTTAATCCTAAGAAATTTCTTCAATCAAGCCATAGGATTCTTCCCTGCTTTCAGAAAAAAACACTAAAAGTGTTTGACTTAAACCAACAAAACAAATGAAAATAAACAAAAATAAAAGTCTCAGTGAGATGACAAACTAATTAGTCCAACAGTTTCTTCCCTATGGAAAACTGACTTCTCCAGGACTGCTTGATATAAACCAACAAAAAAGAAGTCTCAGACATACTATTTCCACAACGAAGAGTACTCTCAGAGGCATCAGTAAAATTGTGAACTGTCTCTGCTTAACACAGCCTTGTCAGGTGACTATGTCTGAGCTTGGTTAGCCACTTGGCTTCTCCCTCAATCTCTTAAAAGCCATTCTGAATCACATAATATTTGTCCTTGCCATTCCTAAGTTGGAGTCTAGACTTGGTCTCTTTTCAACACTGCTAGTTCTGTTTGTTTTCCAGTTGACTGGGGCACTCTTGAAACCTGTTGACTCATGAATTTCTCAGGTTATGACAAGGTCTTAGATGGCTGTGTTATCAGATTAACAAAGATAGACTGACACTAATGTCAGTCCTTACTGTCTTCATTTGCCAACTGAAATGGCCTTCAGTGCCACTGACTCTCATTCAAAAATGAACCTCTACTGCCACACTTATAAGAAGTCCAGATGTAGACAATTTCTAAATGGGCTACTAGTCAGTAAGTGTCAGTATGTCATAAGCATTCTATGAAGAGAGGCTGGAATACGGAGGAGCACTGAGATTCCCTTAAGAAACTGAGATAGAAATGAATTAATGGTCAACACAGGCAATGCTTACTTGATACAAATAATCGACCTATTTGATTTTTGTAGTTTCTTTTTAAGTGAATCAGTTGCTTATTTTAATGCAAAACATACTGACCACTGATTTAAAGATTCAAACAAACAGAAAACCAATAAAGAAAAATTCCGGTGCTTCATAATCTGTTGCAGTTTGATATAATAATGGTGACTTTAAAAATTCAGATGACATACTGAAGGAAGGACACTTACAATGTTAGCTGTGATGTGCTTTACTGAAGTATTATTCATGTGTCTCCGCTAATTATGATTTCCCTCTTCAGACAAATAAAACGTAAGGCCTGATATGGGGGTGGGAGATTCTACTGAAACACTAGAACCCACAAAAATCTTTAAGGACAAAGGATATAAATTGTTTTCTTTTTTCTGCTTCATGATGAAAGCTGGCATTGGCCTAGAAAAGGGACTCTGCCTCTACCTGCACTGAATTGATCTCTAGTGGGCATTATCACCATGAGTTACTATATGCCAATTGAAGACCATCATTAGTTTGGGTAATGAAGATAAAAGACTGATCAGAATGCATGCAATGCTCTTATCAGATGCCACACTTAGAGTTAGGAAACAGTTTCCCCAAAGGATCAGTTAGAAAGGCATCAGATAGTTCCAGTCAAAGGAATATCTACATCAACACTTTATTAGAAGTAATAAATATTAACTTTCTGCATAGAAGACACTGAAACACAAGAAAACACTCAGTCAATATTCTAACTCAGAGACTCGAGACTTAGATTTAACAAACTTCTACAACAGGCTGCCAACCGATTCATCTTAGAGGAGGAAAATTATCCCTGTCCTCATCACGACTCCCCGTACGTCAACAGCAAAAAAAGTATTTTTTACTTCCAAACAATTATAGAGATGCGTATAATTAGAAAGTGATTTTTCCTATCATCTATGTTATATTAATCAGTGCCACAATTTTGAAAACTGATTTGAAAACTGTGAATTTAAAAGAGAAACTTAGAAACATGAAAAATCTCATTTGCCTAAATTGATAAAAATAACTATTAAAATTCCAAGCCATTATAACCATATGCTTCCAAACATACCAAGAGTATACTAAAAATGTACTAATGATTTTGTAACATGATTTTGACATAGTTGATGCTAAATAAGTTTTCAGAGTGAAACATTTTTAAGGTTTCATTTAAACTTTGTATTTTTTCTTTCAATTCTAAGAATATAAAATTCAGCCAGTTTCCTTTCAAGTAATTGGAATTATGGATTCAGATACTTATAAGTAAATATAAACCTAATAAATATTATGTATATAATAAATATGTATGCATACATACATATATAAATATATGTGCTATCTAGTTATACTGTGTTCAAATTTCCTTTAATTAATCCTGTAATTGTGAGCAATTATCTCCATTGAACCAAGTTCAGCAGATGCACCTCAATGCTTGCTGTGTCAAAGACAAAAAAAAAAAAAAAAAAAGAATCTGAGGTTCAATTGGACAAAAGGGCAAAATAGTAACTTCCATATAAAGTCTATAAAATAAAGAGTCAAAGTAGGACTGAAGTGTGAGAAAAGGGAAAACTGTAATCCATATAGCCGAAAGAATTGATTTTCAACCAATACAAGCTTAAAATAATTGAAAGAAAAATTTTAACATTTTTATTTAATTTATCATATACAAATTGCATAGAGTCCTTGAAAATAAGAAAAACAGCAAGTTAGAAATGAGTAAGAAAACTGACAACTTGCAACAAAAATTACCCAATTCCTCATAGAAGTGAACTATAACTATATGAAACAAAATCAAGAGCAATTTGTGCAAAGACCAAATTTTTAAAAAAGCTTTCAAAAATATGCGAAGAACAAAAAGTTGAATATGAAATTTTAAGAGGAATTATTTAGTTTTAAAGAAGATAAAAAAGCATTACTCAAATCATACAATGAATTATAGATCAAAGTTAACCAAACTAAAGTAAAAATGTGGATAAAGTTAATCATATAAGTAAAAAAAGGATAATAGGGTTGAAATATTTTCATTTCTGAAAATATTTGGCCAAATTTGTTTCTCCATCTTTTTCAACCATTTTGTTAATGAAAAAATCTCTTCACTGAACTGAATGATATTTACACCAAGTACACATTGTGCCGTATGTCAAAGGAAATTATTTTATCATATTTTATACAAGAGAAAATAAAATATGAATCAAATGTGGAAACATTAAAGTGCATTAAAAACAGTACTGGGCTAAGGAAGAAAATGTAATTACAGCAACTATACTATAATTTATCTTAGCACTACCTTTTATTGTCATAATGCATTTATGTTGCATTATTAATTGAATGAAAATGAATGTATTTTTTATTTTATTTTTTAGTATTTATAGATATAAGGCATTCGACTAGTATCTGATGGGGATTAGTAGGATAGTCTGCCTTCAAGAAAAATATAATCTAATAGAAAAATTAACATATATATATATATATACACACAAAGCTCTATATTTTTTAAGTCAGGTTTGGTAATGAGTAGAAGATGTATAGTAATAAGAGTTCCAACGAATGGTTAGCTATATCTTGCTATGGTCTGAATGTTTGTGTCTTCCCAAGTTCATATGTTGAAACGCTAACCCCCAAAGATGACGGTATTGGGGGGTCAGGTGGTTCTGTCAGTCATGAAGGTGGGACCCTTATTAATGGGATTAGTGCCTTATAAAAGAGCTCTCCCTGTGCCACATGAAGATACATTATGTCTGTGACTCAGAAGACCATGCTGGCACCCTGATGTCAGGCCTTCAGCCTCTAGAACAGTGAGAAATACATTTCTCTTAGTTGTAAATCATCCAGTCTGTGGAATTTTGTTACAGCAGCACAAACGGACAAAGTCGTATCTGTTTAGTAGAGTTAGAAGCTGCTGTATGGTGATGACATTTGATTTCAGCTTTGCCTTAATGGAAGAAAAGGAATTGAACATACAGAGGTTACAAAAAGAGAAGAAAATTGTAAAACAAATAAAGAAACAAACAAAAAAAAAACCAGAAAAAGAATGTCAGGTGAGACAGAGCTTTGACACAAGCCCAGATGTGGGGGAGACTAAGATATGTTGGTAGGATACTGACCACAGTTTTTCAATTTCCTGAGTGTACACCATGCATGAGTGGTGGAGGACATTCACAATGGTAACAGTAGCTCGGCCCCTCTGAGCATATTTTAGGAGTCAGACACTGCAATACATGCTTCATAATTATTGGTTTACTGTACACTGACAACATCTCTATGAATCAGCTGCTAATATTATCCAGATTTTACAGATAAGAGAACTAAGTTATTTAGAGTTTAAGAAACTTGCATAAGATGACACAGCTACTAAGTTAAAAGGACTGGATTCAAACTTACAGAGCTTGTAGTAGGCTGAGGAAACACTGCACAGGTCACTGACTGTCAAGATGATAGACGTATTTTTAATTTTGGTTAAACAGTGGAAAGCCAGTATAAATTTTGGAAAAGGAGTACAATGAGCAGAAATATGCTTGAAGAATAACTGAGAAATAATACATAGGATGCTGTATGGGCAAGGAGAATATAGTGGGACAGAGAAGTTTCCCATTTAACTTTTTAAACTGTATTTGCTTTTACTTTTAAAATGGTGTAATCTAACTCACATTAGGTGGGAAGGTAGTATGTAAAGTCTTATTTATACATTGCTTTGGTGGTAGTATTCTGGAATGAGGCTAGAAAGGAGTTGGATAAAAGAAAAGGTATTTTTGTTCCTGTTTAGACTGATGCGGTACAGAAGGAAAGAATGGTCCTATGTGCCAACATTTCTCTTGGAAGCAAAGGCCTTTAGGAGAATGTAAGCCACAGAAAATCCTCAGAGGTTCAGGAACATACTAGATTTCACATGTGTAAGCAGAGTTGTGTATTCATATTTTCAATTATAAAGAAAGTAACCCAAGATTATTATTTAAAAAAAAAAACTTGTGGACACAGGTATTGGATATCTGGATTACAGAACAGCGAAATGTTATTTTAAGTTCTCAGAAAATAGGTAATAAGAACCTAAAATGGGTGGCGGTGTGTTCCCAAGTAGAGGTTGGTTGGCATTATAAAGTCAAAGTTCTAAATTGTAATGACTCTTTTATGTGGACAATAAGGAATGCGGAGTCAAGGAATATGTGGAAATCTGAGATTTGGGTGATAGGGAGAAAGGTGATGTTATAAAGAAACAGGATATAAAGTAGAATCAGTTTTAAGAGAAGATGATGAGTTTAGGGATGGCATATCAGTCCTGCATTGTGTTCTGTAATCTTGTCTTGCGCATAGTAAAACCTCAGGTAAAATACTGACCAACCTGAATTATAAACTGTAAAATGATTTAACCTTTTTATTTAGACATAATTAGTGAAATGCTGGTACCTTCATTTAGAGGATGCTTCCACTTGAAAGGTGATTGAAAAGCAATTAAATGCTGTTTTTTGGAAATAAGGATCATTTTAAAAAACACAATGAAAGCTAATAACATCACACCACACATATACACAATGTCTCATTTTGTAAATCAGCAGCTCTCACAATCTGCCTATTTCTTAAAGAGCTGACTCACCAGATCAAGGAAACATTTCCCCTATTACCTGGAAGGCCTTACTTGGCACATGGTAAGTGTTCATCAAACAGATGACACTTGGAGACTTGTTTGAATACGGATTCTCCAACGATTTTAAAGATATTTTACTGATTTTTTAAATTTAAGAGTGACAGTATACTTCAGAAAGTAAAATGACACAAATAATGCATTGTGATTTTTAATCAGGAAAATGAAATAAATTATACTGAATTTAATTAAACCTATAATTTGATTTAATTGAAGGGTTATTTTGGTAAATCTCAAATTCTCAGAGTACAAGTCACTCAAATTTTAGGTAACGGAATCAATATTAACATCAGCAGATAGTATGGGGGTGGTCAATCTATCTACATTAGTCACAGAGAGGTGGCCAATGGCTACTTTTGAATCTCTTAGTCATCTTTCTAATTGTGGCAAACAGAAGCTTATTTAGCAACAGAAACACATTTTTCCCAATTCAGACATGTCCTTCTAAGTTATAAACTGGTAATGATTGAGTTTGTATGTAATAGATATTGCCTCACTTTAAAATTGCTTGTAAAATATTTCCAGTTTGAAAGCATGGGTCCTTTAAAAAGCCACTTTTAATTTGTCTCCTAAAAAGAAAATACTATCTCAGTATTTGCATATTTATAGATTTAATAAATATTTATTGAGCATGACTAGCTTTTGCCAGGCACTCCTCTAGATGCTAGAGATACAGCAGTCAACAAAACTAACAGAGTTTCTGTTTTTGTAGAGCTTACCTTTTAGTGGAGGAAACAGTCAATAAGCAAGTAAAGAAAAACTACTTAATATTGTTTGGCAGTGTTAAATCCACGAAGAAAGATAAAGCATTGGTGGAAATGTAGGTACAGGCTGGTCCTTAGAGAGAGTAGCCCAATTTAGGATACATTTAAAAGTTTAAAACAAAGAGTTTGAGAGAAAGAATGGAGGGAAGGGAGACTCCAATGTTTTGACTTGGACGACTAGGTGAATGGGGTCACGTTTACCAACATGTCCATCACTGGTGAAAGCACCATTAGGAGAGTGAAACAAGTTTGGGACACATAGAGTTTGATATTTCTATTAAATTTCCAAATGGAGATATTAAGTTGGACCTCAATTTTCAAGTGAATCTGGTGTTCAACAAAAATGTCAGAGCTGGTGATAAGAACTTATAAGCCTCAGTCTCTAGATGTTTAATAAAACCATGGAAAAGGATGTGTTTTTAAAGACATGGTACAGGATGAGAGCACTTAGGAAATTAATAAAGCAAGAGAAGATGTCCAAAGGATTGAACACTGAGTCATGCCAAAAATACTGGCAAATGAGGGATCATGCAGCAAAATCAATGGATACCTGGTAGGGTAAGAGGAAAACTCCAAGAACGTGCTGCTTTAAAAGGTAAAATATTCCAGGAGGAGACAGATTCGTTGTGTGCCAAGGACTGATCATCCAGTAATTAGGCAACTGGATGTCACTGGTAACCCTGACAAGAGACGTGTAATTTTAAGAATGTTAAGACCCACTGAAGTGGGTTCAAGAGGGAGAAGGAGGAATTACAGAAAGAGACAACAAACTCTAACCTTTTTATAAAGAGAAAAGAAAAGGGGAGTGGTGGACGGAGAGGAATATGGTTTTAAAGAAGGGTGTTTTGTAGCCTATTTATGACATCCTTGTATCCTGATGGGCATGCTCCAGGAGAAAAGGAAATATTGATGATACACGTAAGAAAGAAGACAACCGTATGAGTCAAATTCTTGAGCAGGTGAGAGAAAGTGGGGCTGATGCACAACTGCAGGGACTGGACTTCGGAACAAAGTTTGCTCTTCGATTCAAATAAGAGGAAGACGGAGGGATAAGTTCTAGAGTCAGACAGATTGGTAGATTTAGTAGAGTTCAGGGTGAGAAAGTTCTCTTTTCATTGCTACTGTTTTGTCCAGGAAATAGGAAACGAGACCATCATCTTAGAATAAGGAGGAAGGAGGGAGACATACAAAAATTCATTATCTAGACGTAGAAAAAAAGGACACTTAACCTGTTTCACTGTTTTCTGACAGGGCTGCCCAACGACGTACACACATAACCTACATTTAAGGTCGCAATTTTCTACTTCGCTATTACAAAGACAGATTAGTTCTAAGTAGTCAATGGTGATTATATAGCGACTACTAGCTACTTTACTAGGCATATTTCTTGTAATTTGAGGATATATTGTTTTAAACCTCTAAAGTCTATTAAGACATAATTTATCTAATAATTTGGCAAGTATTATCTTTCATAGAAAGCAAAGATGAAGGCTGTGTGAGTCCTAATGCTAAGAAGAAATGCCTGCATAAATTTAAAAATGTATTCAATACAATAGATTTTCTCTTCTCAGGACTAAAATGGCTCTAAGTAGCTTTACTAGGGAGAATATGCAGAATATTAGTCATCAAAGTCAAGGGCAAGTGTGAGCTCTGGGGGAGGAGTGCTCAAGAGATTTTCTCTTAACTGCTGGGATTACTTTGTTGACTGTGATTGATACAGGGGATGCCTTGCAGGCTCTCTGGGGAAAAAAAAAACATTCTTATTAGAAAAAAATACATTTTTTTCCTCAGGTTTTAAGCTTTGGTTTTCTGAGGATTTCAATAGCTTTATACTTCTAGTTTTCCCAAGCAGAGTAACAGAAAAGTTATATATGTATGTTCAGCCACGTCTAATCTGAAAATTAAACCACTTGTAATTTCTATGAATTTAAATGTGCCTCATTTATTTTTAGTGTTCATTATACTTGTCCAACTGTAAGACAAAAAAAGGGAGTTAATTGTAGAGCGTGATATGATCCATCACATATTCTGTATTGAAGATTTAAGTAACAGTTCAATAGCTATTCTATAAAAAATTAAATAAAATGATAGAAATTTGTACTTATATGTTGTGGCTTTTGTGAAAACAAAGATTACTGACTGTCAAATCTGGAGCCCATAAATGTGGCCATGTAACTCTTCATACCCAAAGACATCCGCAGCTAGACTGCAGCTAAGATGTTAAGCGGCAAGCAAAATGGAAGACACGCGGTTTTTCTCTGACTACGGGTAAATCAAAGTTGTCATGACACATAAAGCACGTGACAGATAAGACTGTTATCGACCTTGCAACTTTGCGGCTAGAAAAATAGATTTAAGATGTCAAGAAAGGTGCTAGCCTGTGAAAATGATGCCCTCTAGAAAAAAAAAAATTTTTTTAAAACAAAACACCAAGAAAGACTACCCATGAAGAGTTTGACACCTCAGTACCAGCGAACTCACTAACAGCGTGTGGGTAGAAGAAAAAGTGTGATGTTTAATTTGGGTAATGGCAATTCCATCAGAAATCCCTGCCCTGTCCTGTCATGGATTGTGATTTCCAACTGAGTAAAGGATCAAAGATGATGCAGGGTGGAAATACTCTAAATAAATAGAGAAATATGTTCAATGGCCAGGTTTTCAAAGGGAGTCTACAAAGCTCCAGTATTTCTGTACAATAGAGGCGTGGGTAATACTGTCTGATTGCAGCTGGTGTGGCTTATTCTTCAGCTACGGTTACAGAGCAAACACACACTGGGACCCCACGTTTGTCTGAGAAGGCCATAGTGGGGAGCACACATTTATGAGATTATGCAGAGCTCCCCAACCACTTTATGATGTCAATACTACAGTAAAGGCAGCTTGAGCCCTAAATAACAGGATGAAACTGGCACAAAAAAAACTTACGAACCTCTTCCAGGGTTGTGACTTTCCTTTTATTGATATATCAATAAATCAATATCAATATTGACTTACTATCAATATCCCAGTACCCTTATTCTGATTCTTGAACGTTTAGGAAATGGCTTAAATCATCCAACAAACATTCACCAAGCACACGCTCTGTTCCAGGCACTGGCTGCTTCCGTCACTTACCGCTCACCATCGTGCAGACACTCTCCTCCAGGCATACATGACCGAGCAAAAACAACAAATCTGGATTTCTACCCTGGTGCTGGTCTACTAGGCTCGCTCCGAGCTCAGAGCTTCTCATACACCAGCATGTCATCAAGTGTCATTCATTGTTATGCCTCAATGAAAGGACAAATTGTGCAGGAACTAGACCTCTGGACTACCTAAAAACAGGAAAAACTCTGAAGAGTGAGTCTTCATGTTGTCAAGGCATAATCACATGGCATTCTGCGGAAGGCTATTCTTAGCCAGATGGTAGGCTGAAACAGATCCAATCCACCAGTTCCTTAAGTTATCAAGGTTACTAAGACTTCCTATGTCACCCTTCCTAAACACTTAAATTTTAATACATAGTGCTTCTGTTTTTTAAAAAGGCATCTATATTATAATAACTGAATTCCAAGGATTACAAGTGGCTGATGAGACTAAGATATTCTGAGCAAGGACTCCTCCCTTTCCACACAGGAACCTGCCTATTCTACCCCAAGTAGAACCAGCCCCGACAGAAAACCACAGATGATTCCTCCAGTTTACGAAAGAAAAATTTAAACTACATATTAGCAGACGATAATACAGTTTAGAAGTAGGACCCATAGGAAGTTATATTTTGTTTTATTTGTCTTTCTTAAAAAAAAAAAAAAGAATTGTAGCAAAGAAAACTGCAAGTGGTTTGAAAACTCCCTGACACTGTTTAGAGGTGTGCTTCCAAGGACCAGACAGGGGTTATAATCTGTATTTCTTACAACTCTGAGAACTCCATTGCTTGAACAGTCTCCCGTCACCCTCACCCAAATCCGTGAATAGCAAAGCATAAACTGTAACAGAATCGCACACTGATTCAGTGGGAGGCTCTCTTCTCTCACTACTCTGGTTGCTGTCTGGCAAAGAGGTCCACTCTCCCTCACCTGGGGCCATTCAGGGCAGTGCTTCTCCGCTGACGAGCACAGAACTATGTAGTGCTCTTGATTTTGCTGTTGTTCGGTGCCATCAGTAGAGCCCGACAGCTTCCGTAGAATTGTACACTGCGGTAAACGCCTGCCTTCAACGAGGGGTAGAGTCCAATGAGCCTGGACTTATCAGTTCATTTAAAATGGCCAACAGTTCGTAAGTTAAACACCGCTAGGTTCTGCATGAGCCCACTCTCAGCCCTGGGTGCCCATAGTTAACACACACTTCTGAACAAAATCAGTCAAGATCAGTGAAAAGAAAGTTAGTTTAATTAAAAAACAACAAAAAACCTTTTCATCTTCGCATGTGATAAGACATTATTAGAACCCTAGTCCCCAAGAAAAGTACATATATACAGGATGTTTTGCAGGATATTTGTAGATGTTTTGACAGCTACTTTCAATCATCTTTTTTCATACAAGTCCTAACATTTAATTTAAAAATTACTAGTTTTTAATGTGTGTCCCATTCCAGAGTAATGAACACTTCATCATGACATCATGTTCTAGTATGCCTCCTCCTACAGTTATATCAAGTATGCATATTTAAAGTTATTTTTGTAACATACATTGTAGACTTTCTTCTGTTTGGAAATTAGTTTGGTATCACGTGGATAATTGGAATTGATTACCTTTGAAGTTTCTCCCAACTCTGAAACAACTGGATTCTATATTTCAGTAGTCAGGTTAATCTTACTAAATGTAGAAAAGGAAAGAATGTGTACTGCATAAATTATCAAGAATATAAAGGCCTCCCACCTAACATTAATCTCTTCCTCAATCTGCCACGGGGACTAAAGTCCCCTGCCCCTGTTAGCGTTATTTCTTAAAGTTGCTCTTAAGGCTTATGAATTTTACTTGGATTCAGGCATTATATCACAAAGGAAGGACAATCAATTAACTCAAATTAATTTACCTAATTACTATCAATTGTCATACCGAAAATAAGATCCCCACAGGCAAGCTTTGGGGTGATTAGTTGGGGTGCAACCATGATACTATTTTGTGCTGAAGCAGCTCATCGCCTTTCTCAGCAGCTTCCAGCCCACTGACTTTGCTATCTCCCTGCCTTCATATAAAAGGCTGCTTCTCCTAGGAACTTCTATTTTCCCATCTATCATCTAGTAGGGTCTTTGCAGAACTTCCCTTGTGTGTTCAGTTCTAGCTGCCCATTATGTCCTTTGGGCTTGCTATCTTCAAATGGTTCTTTTGTCTAAAGCCTCGCGTTCTATTACATACATCTACTGTTTTGAGTTAGCCCATTCTAACCTTCCCCCGTTTCACACAATCCCAGCTTCTGGGATCCCTGGATCTCTGGCTTGATCTGGAGGGAAAGTCAGATTCCAGTGTCTAGTGATGTAGAATTTCAGAGGAAGGGAACGGGCTAATCTAAGCAGCCAGGTAATGACAAAGAGGAAAGTCAAAGCCTTAAAAAAAATACGGTTTAGTTTTAGCATTTCCCTGGCATCCTTCAACGAGAGCAATACTACAGTACATAGAACTGTTGTAAAAAAATTTTAAACCTGATGAAGTTTTACATATAACAGAGGCAAAAAATATACTCTGGTACATCTGTTATAAAGATGAGAAAACTGAAGCAAAACTGATAGTTTTCCTTTTGACTTGTACAAATGCACTGGTTCAAATATCCCTGTGACCTTGACAACTAGTCAATACACACTATAGACTTGTACCCATTTGCTATAATACTAGCAACTCATTTTCCTAAAACTACAAACCACAGAAACACTGTCACGGAAACTATGTATTGTTCAAACCATGTAGGCCAATATTTTTATCAAGCCAACCACCCTGAGGTGAAGGCATTTATATATTCCGTTATCAGTGCTACAGCCATCAGATCTCCTTATGTAACATTTCATTACCATGTACCACCCCTCTTAGGTTATATTCTTTTTTTGTCACATACCCCTCCATGAATGAAGAGCGGAAGTGCTTCTTCGTAGAGAGTTTATTACATTACACTCTCCCTGTGTATTCACAGCAATATTGTCTGGATCAATAGAAACAGCAAAGAACAAGCTTTCTACTTGTTTAGTCTGTCAGTGTTTTAAATCAGAACTCTCAGTGGTGGCTTAAAGAGGAACATATAACTTGACCTAATTTTTCTGAAGGATTGCCCCGAAAAATAAATAGGGCTTGGTAGACCAAGTCTGTAATTCAAAGAAATAAACTAAGAAGTAAAAGAGTTTCTCTCTTTGTATTATTGTATACAAATATGTTCTGTAAATAATTAAACACACGATCCAGAGAAATAGTTGAAATTATAACATGAAGTTATGTTGTAAAGCAAAACAGAAGTTGTAGTTGGCAAAGCAAATCCAATGCTTTTCTGAGTTTGGCTTCAGGAAAGAGAACCCCATCCAATTTTCTAATTGTTAATAAAAGGGAGTAGGGGGGCATTCATTAATTGATCAAAACATCATAATTTGAAAATGCATGACATGAAACCAGATTTGGGGGAAATTAGTCTATACCAGATAAATACCATATATAATATCTCCCTATATTATTCCTAAGCTAATTCTGCTCACAAAAAGAATTAGTGTTATCCCATCGTTACTAGCACATCTCAAGGCTATTTCATTAGCAAGTCAACAGTACTTCCCCAGGATTTCCTTAGACTGAACACTATGTAAAAACTACAGGCTTTATTTGCAGGTAAGCGGGTTAAAAGGAAGGCACTTTTGAAGCATGAAATTCAAACACTTAAGAGTGGAACTCTCATTTTAGTAATTTAATTAGAAAGAAAAATTAATTCCTTCTTTTTCATTCCTTCCATAAATATTCATGAGTACCTATATGTCCCAGGCAATGATCAGAACTGAGTAAATTACAGTAAACAAAACTGACAAGTTCTATACTGTCTTAATTCTTGTATTATTCTAGGCAAATTAGATGATAAACAAACACATACATGAGTTCATTACAAATGGTAATGCTGTAAAGAAAATAAAACTGAAAAATCATACAGCGATACAGTAGGCATAAATAAGTACAATTGGGAAATAAGATAGTGATGGAGAGGGTTCACACCACTGAACAGAATGACCAGAGGAGGTCATTCTGAATGTTGACATTTTAGTCGAGACTTGAATGATAGGAATGTGAATATCCTAAGGAAAAGCATTACAGGCAGATGAAACAGCAAGTAGAAAGACCTCAAGGCAAGAGCAAAGTGGTTGAAGGACAAGGAAACCAGTGCAGCTGGTGTGTGATTAAAAAAAGACAAGTAGCCGATGAGATGGAAAGGTATGTGGTACCAGACCATTAGCCCTCAGAGGTGCTGTGAGAAGTCTGGGTTGTATTCTCAAGGTGAGTGAAAGTCACTGGGAGATTTTAAGCAAAATAATGACATGGTCAGGCTGATATTTTAGCAGAGAACTTCAACGATTATGTGGAATACGGATTTGGGAGAGAAAGCAGAAGTTCACAGAAACCAGTTAGGAACATCTTACATAGTCCAGGAGAGAGATGGACAATTCAAACCAGTTAATCAGTTTCTCCTGAACAGGTGTTTGTTCATTAGAAACTCCCTGTAACGGAAGGGGTTTTATATACTGCGCAGTGACAACTAAAAGCAGCGCTCTGGATCTCTAAGTGTGGATTAGTGAATCAAAATGGAGGAAGAACCTATTTCTTCAAAGCCTGTATTGCCCTACTACATTTCTAATGAAAAGAAATTGCAAAAGAAATAAATTCTGGAAGGACAAACAGCGAGACAACTCACCATTTTTGGCTTTGCAAGACCTGTTGTCCGGCTGCACCAGGTAGCCCTCCACACAGCTGCAGGCATAGGATCCACGTGTGTTTGTGCAGGTCTGGCTGCAGGTTCCATAAATAGCACATTCATCTTGATCTAAAAGGAAAATTGGCATCATTCCTAAGCAGATTTATTGTTGGGCATTATTTTTTCTCCCTGAAGAAAACATTTTTTTCCCAAACTTTGGAAATAGATTATTTTTTTTTTAAAAAATGAGTGAAAGAGCCAATTCCAGTATGTCTTTTTGAAATCACACTAATGGAACATAAAATTCATTGTTGTTTAACAGTTACAGAGATGCAAGATCAAATTTAACATCAAATCTTTTACTTTGAAAGAGAATGTGTTGACATTTTTAATAGCAGGCTAAAAGTCCTTGGATATTTGTGCAAAGGTATAAAATGTCCTCCAATGAATGTTTGCTGAATAGTTCCAGTGTTTATGACACTTTTTCACTATTTTAACAAAGAATTAATCTGGCAACATGATTTTCAAGAAGAAATTAAATACGAGTTTTGAACTAAGCTACACAAACCACTCTCTCTAAATCACAAGGAGGAAACTATTAGGTACTTGTTGAAAAGATAAAATTTATCTTAATTTTTATTTTATATCTATGGTTATCCTTCTATTCCTTCCTTCCTCTCCCAATATTTCCTTCCTCCAGCATTTTGCTCAAATCTCTGTAAACAGCAGGTACTTAATGATTCTTAACCAACCAGGAAAATTAAAAAAAAAATCTGTCAGCTAATAATTTAGACAAATGTCTACTCAGTCCGTCGTGTTTACCAAGCACTATACTAATCCCTGAAGAAACCAAAATTGATAAAACATGGTTTCAATTTCTAAGTGAAACAAGTCTAGTGAAATAGAATTTCATTTCTATGCATTTCCTTTTAACAGAGGCATAGTGTAGTTTTGATAGAAACATAGACAAGTAAATGAACCTGCTGGATGAAGGGAGAAGGTCAAGTGAAGGCTGCATATTGAGCTCAGCTTAAAGGACAATTTAGACTTCTTCAAACTAAATAAAAAGGGATCCAATAGAAAGAAGCATTCCAGCTAAACACAACAGCATGTGAAAAGCCATCAGGATGATACGGTAGGGATTTCAGAAGCGTCAGGAGTCAAGTGGAGTAAGGGTGTGTAGAGGAAGTGGTAACAGATGATAATGGGAAAACAGCTTTGGCACTGGATAATGAAGTTATTTGTATGCTAAACTAAAGTGCTGTATGTGATATGTGGGCACTGGGAAAGCATTAATTAGATGAGCTTTATGATCAACTTTGTATTTAAAATTAAAGCCTTATGAAAAATGGATTGGTAAAGGTAGAGAACAGATTCTGGAAAATTACTTATGTGCTAATTTCATATAAGAAATTATATTCTGAAATCAAACTTTTGAACTAAGACAGTGGCATTGGAATGGAGAAGAGGGAATGGACTCAAATGTTTAAGAAATAGAATAGACAACATATGAAAACTGGATATGATGGAAGTGAATGGTGGTCCAATTTTATAAGAAGTATGGACTTGAATGGAGATACTAGGGGAGGAGATAATGAGTTTGATTTGGACGTTAAATTTAAGGTGTCTGTAGAGCATCCTTGAGTAAGCTTCTAATAAGCAGTTAGATGGGACCAGTAATACAGGCTGAGATCTGTCTTGGAGTATTTAGGATAGCACATGGGTAACAGTTTAAATAGTAGCATATGGATAACAGATTTAAAAAAAAAAATAGTAGAGGCTTAGATCCCACAGAGAGAAAGGGAAAGCAAGAAAAGCTTAGCTAGAGCAAAATACTGCAGGATACCAGCGTGTAAACGGCAGGCAAGAAAGAGGAATCCAGGAGCCTCCTTTGAAGGACACTTCATGAGAAGCCTAAAGAAAGGAGTTAAGAAAGAGGAGCTTTTCAAGGATATCAGAGTGTTATATGCAATGAAGAAATCCAGTGAGATAAAGATTGAAATTACCATTTGGATATGGCAGGTAGGACACCTGTAGGGACCCTGGTGCAGTGAAGGGGAAAGGGAATACTGCTGCAAATGCAAGACAGATCTTCACTGGAACATGCTTTTGTTTCATGGAGTCTCTAAATGGGATAGGATAAACTTTGGCCTATTCACAGAGTTTGGTCATTGGAGCTTGGGGATACTGAATTCGAAGAAAATATGGGACACCTGGAACAATTTTTGAGGGAGAAGTTGAGGGAAAATGACAGAAAAAAAGGAGAAGCTAACAAGACGGCCCACGGCTATGATGTTAAGTGGATTAAACTGCTTGGGTATAATAAGAATATTCTTCAGTCTTTGTCCTCAGTTTCTGGCATGAGGTTCCTAACCTTGTAATTTTCTGAGCTAAAGGAACACCTTTTGTTATTTATAATGAGCCCCTGTGAAATATACTAGAGTCTATGCTAATGAGGTGACTCAGGGATGGGGCCACTAGATAATCTCAGAATGGGGCTGGTCACCAAAAAGACCAAACACATGGTTAGAGAGTAGGAAGTCTCAGTCCCACCTTCTGACCCCCCAGCTAAGAAAGGCGTTTACTAAGGAAAAGCAAAGAGATTGCTAAGTAGTCACCCATGCCTTTGTATGGTATTAATTTGCATTTTTCTCAGATTTCTTTAGCTTTATGTAATAGCCTGCACTCAAGGATGGCTTGTTTGAATTAAGTAGCCTCGGGGATAGAAAGAATAGTATTTGGAGAGAAGTCTACAGTGATAATGTGAAATAAAATCTGAGCAGGTAAGATCAGCCCTTAGTGGCAGAAATGATGATTCTCATCTATTTTCACCAATTTTTTCAACTTTAATATTGCTTGCTATTTAGTTTTTCTGATATGATTATGCTATCCAGGAAAACAATACAATTAATTATTTCTTTTCTGTTTTCTTAGTCAGAATGCACTGCTGTGAAATTGATTTAACTCCACAAAACTGGTCACAAAGAAAATAGGCATGTTGTCACTTGTCATGCTGCCTTCTTTCTCCCTTTAAGGACAGAGAATATCCTGGAAATACCTTTGGGAAGGCATAAGTGATGTTCAGACCTGGCCATCTAGGAGTGCAGAGAAAGTAGAAAAAGAAAAAAGCTCCTCATCTACTGGGGAACTTCGATAATGACCACTGTGTAACTCCTTACTAATGTTCAACAGAAGAAAGTGACTGTGATGATTTTTTTGGATTTAAATGAGAGACTCAGGAGAAAGAGACCCATGCATAAGGAGCTGAAAACCCTGACTCCTAGAGGAGTGAGGCACAGCAAAAGAGTGAGAAGGACACAGGGTAAGCATATTGGCTGACTTTGTGTGAAGGGAAGGTGGTGTTTAGAACTTGAAACTGTATGCGTGTCCAGAGGTACTGGTTATATCCAGCTGACTTTTGTCATTATAAGCAGTCTGGTGTTACCAGATCTTCTGATTTTTTTCAGAAAGTCTGAATTTTTTGTGTGCAATCTTCTGATTTTTAAATGTTGGCATAAAAATGATGTCAGTCAAATATACCCTTATGGTCAGATGATGCAGCCTTTGGGTCTGATAAACATCTGAAAAACATACATTTTTTTTTATAACACTCATATTATACAGAAAATGAAAAAAAGAACAAACTAAAACTTTAAGCCCCAAAGTACATTATAAAGCAATGAGCCTCCTCAGGATAAGAATAAGTGGGCTCCAGAGATCTGTGTTTTACTCCCAAGTCTATTCTGAAAAAAAGATGTGCAAACTTAAGTCATTTAACCTTGCAGTCTCACTGTTCTCACTTTTGTCATTAGAATTTTGAAAAATATTCTCTCTGAGGATTTTTTCAACTTGGAGATTCTGTTTTAAGGTAAAAGTGATAATAATAAAGCAAAGCTTTAAAGTAATCAGCAAAGCACTCATTTCTTCAGAAAGTATTCTGTTTGTTAGTGCTGGTAATGCACATGTTCCTCAACTTTAACATAGATTCTATATTTGATGTATCCTATATATAGATTCTAAATATCATATAAAATAATGTATTATTTATATTGTGACTGTATCAGATTTATACAATCTGCTATACCCACAATATATATACACACAAATACATATATATATTTGCAGTCAAGAGAATGGAGAAGTGACCTAAAATAGTTCAGTGTGGCAGAGTAGTATCATTTCAGAGAGTAAACATCTGCTGCAGAGTATTCACAAAAGCAAAAATTAAGACATTAAAAATAAATGAATATTTTATGTTTATCATTATTGCTATTACTCAAATACCAATTACCAGAATTATCAATGCAAAAGTTGTAAAGAACATTACATGATTAGTATTAAGCTAACTTCGTTAATAACAAATGTCTATTACACTGCAGCTATGTAACAGGCATAAAACATTTAAGTTAAAACAATCAAATCCAAAGTTCTAACCAAGCGATTAACCAAAACATGTTCCATTGTTGATGTGCCCCATGTTTGACATCATTGCAATATGAATTGAAAATTGACTTGTATAAATGCTTATCTGTAATGTTTGTGTATGTGGTTTTGGTTGGAGTGACAACTTTTAAATCTCAAGAAACAAACAAAAAAGTTAACATGAACGTCTTAATTGGGAACACATGGTAGGTACTTGAATATATTTTATTAACTTTCTTGTAACTAAGCCTCTGTTAAAAAAGAAAAAATAGAATTACATGTCATACTTACCTTTACAGCTTCTTCCATCCTCTTTTATTTCAAATCCATCCTCACAGTAACATATTGTACTATTTCTGACCATTGCACATTTATACTGACAATTCAACTGCTGGCAATTGGGTAACAGTTCTGTGGAGGAAAAACGAAGGTATTAGCTCTATACAAGTGTGCACACATGTATATTGCTTAAATTTAAATGTTTTTATTTACTTAGTACATAACCTAATAATGTAGGTTCGATTGGTTTCCTAGAAAGTTTCTATGATTGGTTGACAGAACAAGTAATATCTAGTCCCTCTAAAACATGTTGGTTTACATTTGTTTGAAGTATTGTTAATAAAATTTCAGATCAATCTGTTTAGTCTTTCACTTTTTAGCTTATTAGGTGTGTTCAAAGTCACAAATCCTTTCAAGTTCTGGTAAATTAAATTATTTCAAGAGGAAAAATGTCAACTCATTGGTTGATTTCACCATTTATGCCTTTTCTACCTGACACATTAATTGATTTTCTATCTTTTGAAGGCTTGTTTTGATTTATCAATCCATGTATATCTTTCATAGCAATCAATGTGAATATATGCCATTTCAATAATTTATCTTTCATTGATGGCAACATATTAGACAAATACTGGACATAATATATTTCATTATACCTGAACTCCTTCGGAACAAATACATCACTGAAGCTAAAGTTAGCAAACCCTCAGAGCAAATTACAGTTCAATATGATAAATGCATGAAACAGATGAAGTGACAGAAGCACATTCATTGCCCAAATGATTTCTAACAGGAATATGATTTGCTAAACTAGAAAAATACGTGGATAGAACGTGTAACTGATTTTGCCGTCTGAAAATAGGGATACTAATGGGTTGCAACAATTCCACCTCCTGGGGAGAAAAATAAGGGTTTTAAAGATTAAGGTTAAATGATTCAAAAAACTGGTATTTGCCAAGTTTAACTGGTGCTTCAGAAATATTATATATTTTAATAAAAATATATGAAAAGTCCAATGTGGAAAATAGAACATTCCAAGCTGACAATTTGGTATTTTACTAAAAATTACTTATCTACAGTATTTGCTTAGCCCAATTACTTTTCAACCCCTTCACGCAACTATTTTATTTTTCTCTTCTTAAAACTCTGAATTTCCTTCCTAATGGCCACTCACAGATGATGATCCTGCTTCCTACTTCCCTGAAAAAGCTGAAGCAATCAAGAGATTTTTTTTTCCCACAAATTTATGCTTCCCATTTACACACCTCTGCATATCCTTGTCCTTATTGCTTTTCAAACTTGGTTTAACTCATAATTAAAGCTCCAACCCCAGTTCCTGTGCACAAACTGCATTTCCTTTCACCTACTCAAGGCTATCTTCAGTATTTCTCTACTTCCTCCCATAATCATTTTTAAAAAATGTATATTATATCAAACTAGACCCCCATCTCTTTTTGTCAGTTAAGCTTCACTGGAACACAGTCATGGCCATCTGTTTACTCATTGCCTATGGCAGCTTTTATACTATAAGCACAACCCAACTAGTTGCCTCATTTAATTAGTTGACTGGTTGCCCCACAAAGCCGAACATTCCTACCATAGCCCTTTACAGAATGCTTTCTGACCCCTATACTAGCTCATTCTCAGTATCAAACATGCTCTGATTTTTCCTCAGATTAAAAAACAAAAAGCCTTGATCTCACCTTTCCTACTACTCACTGTTGCCCAATTTCTTTGTTCCTATTTATAACAAAATTTACAACATAATCCTTACAGATTCTCTCTTCCTCTGTTTCTGTCTTAAGCCCACTCCAGTCAAGCTTTCACTTGTACTGCTCCAGAAACTGCTCACATACAGGTCTCCAATGACCTGGATGCTGAGAAGTGCAAAAAGGCCTTTTCTCCAACATCATCTTACTCGACCCATCAGCAGCCCCTGACACAGTTAACTACTTCTTGATATACCGTCATCAGTTTGCTTCCAGAGCTCCAGATTTCTAGTTTTCCTCCTATTTCACAGCTTGCTTTGCACAGTTTCACATTTTCTTGTCAACGTCTTATGCCTGAAATGCCCCAGGGTAGAAACCTGGTCTTTTTCTCTTATCTATCAATACGCTACTAGTAAACTCATCAATACCATAGCTTCCCCACTAACTAGAACATAACTACAGTCCCATAACTTGAGAGCAAGGTGTGCCCTCTTCAACTTCTAATGTTCACTGCTCTGATTACAATCGATACTTTGTATTCCATCTCTTACTCTTTGAAAAATCTGGAACAATTTCTGCTTCCTTGATGAATTCAAACAATATACAAATCAACTATCTGATTTATATGTTTGGAATTGGGGTCAATGCTAATCATATGCTAATAGAAATGTTAATATTTATATAATGTGCAAAGACCAGTCATTTGGTCTATAAAAATATATTATTAACTTAAAAATACAGGAATACAATTTTTTTTAGGAATTATGATGTTTTTGCTTTGTATGGTAGTTATTTACATTTTGGTTCCTGCCACCAGTATCTATAGCTACAAATTATGAAACTAATATATATTATAATAATAATAATATATTTCAGTGTGGCAGAGTAGCATCATCTCAGAGAGTAAACATTTGCTGTATAATATAAACATTAGGTTCATAATGTATTATGAATATATTATAAATATAATATATATAATGAATATATTAGGAACTAATATATATATTAGTCAAACATGCATGTATTATTGTAATTTAAAGTTTTCAGATAAGGAAACTGATGTTTGATAACTAACTTAAAATTATACAGTAAATATATGATGGAGATGGCATTCAAAACTCCAAAACGAGGTCAGGCTGCCTACAAACAAAGCCTATTTTCTTTTCTTTTCTTTTTTTTAATGTTCTTTTGTTTTGTTTTTTAAACTTTTTTTATTGAGTTATAGTCATTTTACAATGTTGTGTCAAATTCCAGTGTAGAGCACAATTTTTCAGTTATACATGAACATACATATATTCATTATCACATTTTTTTCCCCACTGTGAGCTACCACAAGATCTTGTATATATTTCCCTATGCTATACAGTATAATCTTGTTTATCTATTCTACATTTTGAAATCCCAGTCTGTCCCTTCCCACCCCTCACCCCCTTGGCAACCACAAGTTTCTATTCTATGTCTATGAGTCTGTTTCTGTAAACAAAGCCTATTTTCTTAAAAACGCCTCTATTCCCACTGTACTGTCTGGTGATGGCTGAAACCATGATGTATTTTTTTTTTCATTCTTGGTTCAGTAGTGTGCTATAGACACAAGCATGTTTCATAGTTTTTATAGGATGAATGAACCAATAAATCAATAAAATAGCTTAACTCTAAGATGAGGATTAACACTCTCAGGTGTCATTTTTAGTCCATTAAATTAAACTAGGTCCTAAATATAGTTCACTTACATCTTTAACTTAGGTAACTGAATCGTCAAATCTTGTTTGATTATGGTGGAATCAGTCCAAAATTGCCTTTACTAAATATACTTCTTTAGTTCAACATTGATTGAACACCTAGTCAATGCTAAGCACTCTGTCGGGGTTCCACAGATGCAAAACTGCTTTAGACAAATTAACGAATTACACCATGAGTGTGGAAGTGGGTAGGGAGCACAAAAATGTAAACAAAAGCTATAATTCATAGCAGAAAACACAGACACTAAATAAAAATGCAAGTGACATTATCTGGAAAGAGAAGAATCCATCCAGAGGCTGGAAATGGAGGTGGGTATCTGGAAAAAAGTTGTGAAAGTTTAATTTAAGCTAAAATTTAAAAGATAAGAAGAATTCAGGAGACAAAATTTATAAGCATGCATTCCAGATAAAGCAGACAACATGGAAAATAAATTTTCAGGTAAAAGCAGATTAATTCTCAGATTAAGTAGAATTTTCTGTATTGATAATGGAAGTCATTGCTGGTTACAGAGGACAGAAGTGACATACTCTGACTTGCATTGTTTGAAAGTGGCTAGCAACAAGGTACAAGATGAGTGAAAGACAGTGAAGAAAGAAAAGCTATCTAAAGGGCTAGAAATTAGGACAATGGATACTCAGATGAGCGGATGGCCAAAAACTTGGTGAAAACATAACAACACTGAGTTAACAGTGCCAATAAAATAAATTAAGAGTAATAGAAGGACTGGAAGTTTAGGGAGAAATATTAAGTTCGCCTTGACTTTTTAAAGTGTGGATAAGAAAATGGCCAGGAGGGAGGTGAGAATTTGAATCTATTTAAGAAGAAAAATCTGGACTAAAGATACAGGTTTGGAAGTTCACAAAGGTATAGTTGGTAACTAGAGCCCAAAGAGACAATCATCCCTTACCAAAAATACTTATGATATAAATCAAACTCAGAGAAATTTTTACATGTGAAAGGCAAGAAGAAGAAGAGGTATCAACAAAGAAAACTGAGATATAATTAAATATACAGGTGAAAAACCTAGAAAGCTTCCCAAAATTTAAAGAAAAAAAAGTTCATAGAAATAATCAGAGCAATACATGTTAAATCTCCCTAGGAATTTACTCAGATAAAGCCTAAAACATGCCCTGGGTTTCCTAATAGGATCAATTAAGACCTTTAAAAAGGGATTCAGTGGAGCAGAGGGGATACAGATGATAAACTGTAGTAAGGGGGTGGGGCAGAAAGAGGAAGAAAGAAAGGTTTCTCACAGAACAGACAAAGATGCTATAGGATGAAGAGAAGGAAGATTGGGATATGGCCTAATTTATTTCATCTGTGCCTTAGGGAAGGCATATTAATTTAGTTCTTTACATGCACTGTTTTTCCACTTAATCCCTATAGCCCAACTCCTTTTCCTTGTCTCGATCTGAAGCAGAAAATCCATGGTCTTTTGTTTCTTTCTTTCTGCTCTCTCCAATCTTCAAACCCTTGGAGTACGAAACATGATGCATGCTAAAAGGTTACCAAGATGAGGGTAATGATGGGAAAAACTGAAGAGAAATAAGAAAAAAATGGGTAAAAATAATTATGAAAGACCAGATCTCACTCATGGTTTTGTGTAGTATGTAGGTGTCTAGTGGTTGAAAATAGCAAAAGAGACCAGGGCAACTTCGCTTTTAGTCTAGTGAATTTATCCTGTATGAGACCTTGTGTGTGTGCAGAGAGCTGACAGGGAGACAACTAAACAGTATATGATAACAAAAGGAATGGTAAATACTGATTCTTCTAACAAAACACGAACTAAGAAGAGCTAACAATATGAAAAACTAAAATTTAAAAGTGGCTTGAATCTGTGAAAGCAATACTAATTACTGGAATGTGATCAATTTAACTGCACCATTTATGCTAAATTGCATGCAACACTATAATGATTATGCACATAACTAAAAGTACATCAGATTAATTTTGTTAGAAAGCTTATTTAAGTAGAACAGAAACTTTGCACTTAAATCATCAGTCTTTATAAAGTGCTTTTCATGAAACATAGTCATTGGTTCATGTAACATTATCACTGCTTTGGATCTTAGACTGAAGAAGGAAGACCACTAGTATCTAAAGGGATTTATGCAAAGCAGAATACCAATATGTAAACATGGTATCTGATCTGTGTTCCTCAGCACTATCATTAAAAAGTATATTTTTAATTAAAGGAGAGGAGCTACTATTTTAGAAATTGAATATAATTCAATTGGTGAAGATTCCCCAACACAGACCCACTATAATTCTGTGATTTTAAGAAATCTTTTTATGTTCTTTTCAAAACTGCACAAGAGAATATTATCAAAATGTGAGTATACTTTCTGTATCAAATGCAAGTTAACTGTTTACAAGTAGTGGGTACTTGTGAGACATCTAAGCTTCTAAGTCATTCTTAACTTAGGAATAGATTTCTGAATTTGTATTACTAATAAATAGTAAGAGGAATTCTAGGATAGAAAATTAATTCACACCAAGTCTAACTCTTTTACTGTTTTTTTTCCTTTTTTTTCGGAGTGTGGTATCATATCACAAATATGGCTTTGAACTCTGGAGCCAGAATACCTAAGCTCCAACCTCGGTTTAACTAATTTCAGGCTATGTGAATGTGGCAAAGAATAGCGAACGTTCACCAGTCCTGTTTCTTCTTTCTGGGCAAATAAAAAGATGGCATTTACTGGCTGACATGCAGTTAGGTTGGAGCCATGTATCTGGCTTTTAGACAATGGTAATATGTACAGAATTAGTTTATGTCACTTCCTGACCGGCCAGGAAGCATTATGACAGTCTCTCTCCTCACTTGTCAGCCCTTTGGATGCAGGGAATCCAACAGATGACTAGTAGGGCCTTGGGTTGGCAGAGATCCCTAAGAGCCTGAAACAGCACATATGGAAAACTTCCACCAATGACCCAATTAGGATTGTGATTTGAGTGAAAATTTGGAATTTTGTTGCACTAAATCCCTGAGGTACCAGGGCTGTTTGTTACATAATACCATGGTGATGGGCCATGACTTAAGTTCTCTATACCTGTTTTTCCTCATCTCTGAAATGGGGGTAATAATAGAAACTAACTCATAAGGTTGTTGTGAGGCTTGAATGAGGTCAGTCAGGCAAAGCTCTTAAAATACTGCCTGCATCCTAGTAACTCTTTTTATTATCATTGTTTATCACTGTTTGTCAATTAAAGCTTAATCATCCATTCAGTACAACAGAATATCTATCATCAATATCCTTGTCATAATTTCCATACTCTTCAAGCAGTTTGGAGCTATGCTTCTTTTTACAACAGAGTTTTCTTTTTTTAAGCTTTCACTCTTTTATTTTTGGGTGTTACATAAAGTAGTTCTATTTTTTTTCCCCTAAATCACTACTGTATTTTTTGACATCTTTTGAAGAAGGGTTTTTTGTTTTTTTTTTTTGAGAATTCTCCTAAAATCTTTACCTGAATGCAAAACCCCTAACAGAAAGGGAAGCATTAACCACAGGAAATTTTTCTACACTGGATGATTGGTTCCTACAACATGTGACTATTACTCTCTGAAGCAATCAATGTCTGTCCACATTTGATGTGCTACCTAAGAGTAGCCATACCAGTAACACAGGCATGCAGTTCTCACCTAATACTTGTGCTAGACTCCATAGTCCTTAAGAGATTGCTGTGCTCCTGAACAGCACTGAAATTTAGATCACATTTCCACAATGTATGCAGGTTTATGATTTTGGAAACACCTTCAAATAAATTTTGCTAACCTGCCTCAGAGTAAAAGCAGGGCAGTAGAGATTGGTGATTAGAAGTTGGTAACCAGATTTCTGCAACTACAAGTCATTACTTTTAGTTCTCTACCCTCATGAGTTTTGTTTACATAAATATCTCTAAGCCAGAGAACCGCTGTTTCCAATCTTGTATATGTAGTCATCAGATCATCAGTGGTTCAGTCAATGGCATCATGCTGGCTGCCTTTCTGACCTACACTCAAACAATTTGCATTAATCATGTATGGAACTTGGTAGGACAGTTAACAACACAGCTGTGCTATGTTCATGTGCTTCTAGGTTATGTTTCTCCTTGAGAAGAAGTCAGAACTTTTATAAACTCTTCAGAGATAGAAAAAGTTATAAGGACCTTTCCAAATACATAAGGTATCTGAGACATTATTTTACAAAATTTTGGTAATTACCTTGGCTCCTTGAATTTGGCTTATATAAAATAAGCCTTTTAACCAACAATGATAATCATGGTAATGAGAAAAAAAAATTCTTTCCTGATGTAGTACATTAAAAAAAAAAAATTCACTCACTTTTTGCCCCTGGAGACTGAAAAGCTGATGCAGTTATTCACCATGCTAGACAGGAACTCACATCAGCAGGATGTATGCCTGACATATTTAGAATGGTGATAATTTGTGTCACATCATTCACCCTCTCACCCCTGTTTCCTTAGCCTAGTAAAACGCAACGTGGGCTGCTTGCAGAGATTAGACTATTGCTTATGACTGCTAAGGGGTATTTCTTCAGAATTCTTTGCTTAGTGCTAAACTACAGTGCTGGCCTCAAATTTTCAGCGTGTTCTCATGTAAGAAAGATAAAGCATTAGGGCAATTCTTTTCTTTTATTAAGTTCTTTGTTACACTTTTGTTAGTATGGTATAATTTACCCACAGTAAAATTCATTCTTTGTAGTGTACAGATTTGTGAGTGTTGATAAATGTATATAGTTGTGTAACCAATACCATCCTCAAGATACAGAAAAGGAATATTAATCCAAGTATTTTCCTCTTTTCTTTCACTATGAACTCATTTCTCCACTGCCAGGTTTTGGAAATCACATACCTGTTTTCTGTCTCAATAGTTTTGCCTTTTCCAGCATGTCAAATAAATGGGATCGTCCAGTCTGGAGCATCTTTACTGAGCACAATACGTCTGAGATTCACCCATATGATTTTATCAGTAGTTCTCTCTTTTGTTTTGCTGAAGAGTATTCCACCGTTATGAATGTATCTTAGTTTGTTTATCTGTTTCACACATGATAGACAATCAAGTTGTTTCTATCCTTGGTTTATTAAGAATAAAGTTGTTATAAACATTCACATATAATTTTTGTATAAATATAGGTTGTCATTTCATTTGGCAAATCTGGGATTGCTGGCTTATATCCTAAAAGGATGTTTCCCTTTACAAGAAATTATCAACATTCTTTCCAAGGTGGCTGTACCACTTTGTTTTCCCACCACGAACATATGAATCTTCCAGCTCCCTGCTGTCCACCCAGCACTTGTTATCATCTTTTTATTTTAATTTCTTTAGCCATTTTAATAGGTATGTAATGGTACCTCATTGTGCTTTTAATTTCCATTTCCTAACGACTAATGACATTAAACATCTTTTCATGTGCTAACTTGCCAATCGTATGGTATCTCTGGTGACGTGTCTGTTCAATCTTTGCCCATGTTTACTATTCACATATATACATATATATGTATTTTATGTACAAGTCCATTATGAGATACTTGATACTCCCCTGGTCTGTAGCTTCTCTTTTCATTCTTATTAGTGTTTTTCAAATAATAATTTTGTAAAGAAAAAATTAATAATTTTGATAAAGCCTAATTTCTCAGTATTTTCTCTTTGAATCATGTTTTTAGTGTCAAATCTAAGAAATCCTTCCTAAGTCAATCACTCCTTTGTTTTCTTTCGTAATTTTATAGTTTTAGATTTTTGGTCCATTTTGAGTTACATTTCATATATAGTATATATAAGATATGAATCAAGGCTTTTATGGTTTTGTTTTTATATTTTTTATTTTTTTGCCTTAAATGTTCAACTGTTCCTGCACCATTTGTTGAGAGGACTAATTTTCCTTCATTAAATTATCTTTGCACTTAAAAAAAAAATCAGTTGACTACATACTTGTGGATATATTTTGGTACTCCTATATTTCATTAATTTACATGTTTACCTTTTTCTAATATCACAGTGCTTTCACATAGTAAACATGAAATCTGGTAGCATCAATCCTCACACTTTATTTTTGTTTTTCAAGACAGATTCAGATATTCTAGGCCCTTTACATTTCCATGTAAATTTTAGAATCAGCTTGTCAGTTTTTATGAAATCCTGCTGAGATTTTAATTGGAATTATATTGAACATATAGATTGGGGAAGATTGAATCTTAATACTATTGGGTCTCCTAACCCACAAATATGATATATGTACATTTCCTTGGGGCTTTAGGAGGCTATTCTTTCTCCCTGAGTTTCCAGCATACAGATATTGCATGTATATTTTTCAATTAATACGTAAATGTTTTGTAGTTTTGGCTTATTATAAGCACTACTGTTTATTTCAATTTCCAATTGTACATCTCTAGCATTTAGAAATGATTGATTTCTATATATTGACCTTGTATCCTATGACCTTGCAAAAGTGTCACACACAAAAAAATTATAAATATCAACAAGGAAAGAGAGGACATCACTACAGATCCCACAGCTTTAAAAGGATAATTAGACAAAAGTTGAACAGTTCTGTGCCCTTAAATTTGACAACATAGATGGAATCGACAAATTCCTTGAAAGACATAAGCTGCTGAAGCTCACTGAGGAAGAAATAGGTAATCTGAATACTCTTCTTTAAATAAATTGCATTTATAATTAAAAAACCTTCCCCCAAATAAAACTAGGCCCAGATGACTTCACTGCTTACATTGCCAAACATTTAGAGAAGAAATAATACCAATTCTATACAAACCTTTTTAGAAAAGGAAAAGGAAAAAAAATTTTCTAGCTAATTTTATGAGGCCAGAATTACCCTAATTCCAAAGTCATACAAATACATTAAAGAAAATTGTAAAACAACAATCCTAATGAATACAGATGAAACATTCCTAACAACCCAAACCTAGGAATATGTAAAAGAGTAATATATCATGACTAAGTGAGGTCTATTACGGTAATACAAGGCAGGTTTAGCATTTGGAAATTAATAAAGGTCATTGTATCAGTAGACTGGAAGAGAAAAAACGTATGTTCATTCCAATAGATTCCTAAAAAGCATTTATCCAAAAATAATACACATTCATGATAAAAAACAAAGCCAAAAATACCCTTAGCAATATAGTAATAAAAGGGAATTTTTTCAGCCTGACTGAATTATTTTGCCCTAACATCAGGAACAAGCCATAAGAGGAGCAGGAAAACTGCTCTTACCACTCATACTCCGTAAAGTGTTGGAGGTCCTGGCCAGTGCATTAAGGTTGGCCAAAAAAACCCCAAAAAGATTAAAGCATACAAATTAGAAGGAATGAAATAAATAAAACTGTGTCTAATTTCAAGTAAGACAATTGATTATATCAAAAATTTAAGAAAAAGTCTACTCCAAATCCACAGAACCAATTCTATTAAAAAAATAGGACAAACCTACTACTTCATAATTTTCATTTTGCAAAGCAATATTTCCTAAGGATTTACCACTCTTTTAAAAAAAAAGTCCTAAAATTTAAATGTACGAAGTGGAAATTGTAGGCCGATCATGAGATTTGAGAAAATATTCTGCGGACTGAGTCTAATGTTTAAAGAGATTGTACACTTTAAAAAATAATAATACACATACGTGTGTGTATGTGCATACATTCAACACACAGATACCCCATCTTTTGACAGATGTATATTATTCCATTGTAAGGATATGGATGATTAGTAATTTAATAAACCAACTACATGTTGAAATACATTTAGTTTGTATGATAAATACAGCTGTTTTAAAATATCTTTACTCTTCCTTCTATACTGCAGAGTTGTTTCTAGAAAGTGGCTACTCAGCCAGAGACTCTAGGTCCTGACCTGAGAGTGTACTGCACCAATGCTAAGAGATTTTCTCATTTTTTGTTATATCTACAAGTTGCAGGTTTACTCGGAGAAAAAAATTATAATCATCGCAATTCATTCATTAACACTGTATGGAAAACTGCTTACTTTGTGTCCCCAAATAAAGTCACTTCTAGCAATTTAGCAACTTTAGGCTCTGACTTCTTAAGAAACTTTTTATTGCAAGGGCATTCAGAGTTCTAAAATTCAAGTACGTAATACTTTTAAACAGTTTTCATTACCTGGAAAATTAAAATCTAGATATCAAGGCACAATCAAATAAGAAATTAATTTCTTTCATTTTATGAAAAGACAGACTTCGATTTGATACCCACTGATAAAATTTGCTAAATAATAAACCCATCATCTGCAGGTATTAGCTATTAGTGGGGATATTGTTTAAGAAAAAATGTTTACCTCAGTTTTATCTATAAGACCATAAAAGAAGATAAAACAAAGCACCACATGCTCCTGTGGGGCTCTCTTCTCAGATCACATTAGAGGATAATGCCGTAACTGACTTCATAGGGATGGTGTGAGGTTTAAACACAGTGATTCAATAGAAGCACTCAGCCTCGCGTCTAACACAGTGTAAACACGCATTATATGTTGGCAGTTACATAATTATCATTATAATTGCCAGCACATCTCCACCAAAGGAATCTAGTAATTTTCACCTCCATCTTTTATTTATATGGAAGAACAGGCCAGGCTCATACGGTATCTTGAAATGTACTCCAGTCTTAAAGGTTATAGATCTACTTGTAATATCTCTTACCAGACATTCAACTGTGGACTAGTTTCTTAAACCTTTCTGGGCCTTAGCTTCCAACCTAGCAAATGTCTTGGTAAGTTTTTATAAATATTAAAAGACATAATGAGTGTAAACATGCTCTGTAATTTGTAGAGCATCATATAAATTCTGAGCTCTTGACTGGTATAGGGAGAGCTAAGGGAGAGGAAGTGGAGGGTGCTAGGTGTGTTGGACTGGTATAATATCATCAAATACCATGGCTTAAATCTTGCTTCAGTGGTATGTATTTGATTTTGCAGTAAGGATGCTATGCTAGATTTATTAATAATGAATCAAAAGCAAAATCAGGTCTTTGCCTTGTTCAATATATTTAGTTGCAATCACAGAGAAACTAGGCTTGAGGGAAAAAATTAGCCAAATTTACCACAAAGGCCTAAGAAAAATATAATTACCAAGTAGAAATTGCATATATCTATTCAGGGAGTTTTTCATGCCTAGAGGTAGAGGGTGAGAAAATGAATATATAGTGGGAAAAGGATCATATCTATATAAATTGTATAAGTATATTGCATTGCTTATATGAGATAAACGTAATAGGATGGAGGTGGTAGTAGCAACTGAGTTAGAGGAAGTGAAGCACTGTGGATAAAGAAACCTCTTTTGTAAAAGGAGTTCATAACTTCTAGCAGCTTCTGCATATTTAGTAAGTGAGAGGTACGTGTGACTAAATTTATTTGGAAAGTAAAGATAAGAGTCATTTTTCCCTTCAAAGGACAAAGATCATTCTCTTAAATAATCATATTAGTCCCTGATCATAGGAGGCAACAATGACTTTGGGAAAGCATATGTTCAATGCAATGAAAATAAATAAAGGCAAGTGCAACACAGTGCCCAACACATATTAGATCAAAAAAAAATGTGCTAAACATAGCCATGAAATGCACCAATCCACTCCTGCACTCCGCCAAATCCTTAATAAAATAAAAGTGTTAAGAAAGGCTCAAACACAAAAGGGTAAAGATAATGGGAAAGGAGACTACAACAGACAAAGGATATCAACACAAATTTAAGAGCAAAGGAGGAATAAGTGAGTGTTGACTGACTTGGCCTTTATGGGACTAAGGAAGTAAAATTTAAGCCAAGGGCTGAAGGAGATGAGACAGATGATGACGAGGGCTGCTGTGTTCTGAACACACAGATTGTTCACTGCACAACTCCAAGGGGCATTATTAAAATAAAATTTGATATGAATAGAACTCAAGTTGTACAACAAGGAAGCCCTTGAAGGAGGGCTGATAAAGACCATTTTTGAAAAACCACAGCTACCATCATCACATAAGGGCAAATGACTGAGTGTTTTGCTACTAACATTTGGAAAATGAAAAGGATGTTTACTCCTGTCACTGCTGTTCAACATTTTACTAACCAGGGCAATTAGAAAGAAAAAGAAATAAAAGATATCCAGATTGGAAAGAAAGAAATAAAACTATCTTGATTTACAGATGACATGATCTTGTATATAGCAAATCCTAAAAAACAAACTTTAAAAAAAATCTATGAGAAATAATACATCAGTTTAGCAAGTTGCAGGGTCAAAGGGAAAAAAATACATCATTTGTATTTCTATACACTAGCAATGAACTATCTGAGAGTGTAGTTAAGAACAATTCCAAACTGTTCCATGAAAGAATAAAATATTTAGGAATCAACTGAACACAAGAAATACAATGCCTGTACACTGAAAAATACAAAGTAACACTGAAATAAATATCTAACTAAATGAAAACAAATCTATATTCATGGATTAAAAGACTTAATGTTGTTAAGATGGTGATACTTTCCAAACTGCTCTACAGGTTCAGGAAGTCCCTAGGAAAATCTAAGCTGTCTTTTCTGCAAAAATTGACAAGATCATCTAAAATTCATATGGAAATGCAGACCCAGAATAGCCAGAAAAAAAATTTTAATGAACAACATTTTACAGAACTTACATATTACCATTACAAAACTTACTGCAAAACTACAATAATCAAGACAGTGTGGTACTGTCATAGGATAGACATGTATGTCAGTGGGATAGAATTAAGAGCCTAGAAATAAACTCTTAATTAACTATCTACTCTGCCATGTTGTTGAATCAGTAAAACAGGATTTGAGATACCTAAGGCTACAATCCTACTCAAAGGAAGGAAGACTAGAACACCACTGTGCCTAACATGGTCAGGGTAATCTTCTCCCGCCACTGATTTTTCCTTACCTAGGGTATAATCTATACAGGAGGGGCAAATGAAACCATGAGGCTTACTTTTTCAGATAGTAGTTTGATAATATTTGAAGCTTAGGAACTAGCAGGCTTCACAGCTCTATATATCCAATTCTAGGAGACCAACTGACAAACTTTTGCCCAGACTTGTATGCATCTTCCTTGGGAAAAATATACAGGGTAGGCTGAGCTGGTCTCCTCTCCTCCACTTCACTCTCTGCCCTTGAGATCTGCACTGAGTTCCATGAATGATTCCATTTCACAGTCACATGCAGGGAACTCACAACCTGAGAGGGAGGCTGGAAGCAGGCATCTGGTTTCGTTTTCTTGGAGGAGAGGGGCATAGCCATCTACCTGGGCAAGAATTCTTTAAATTAGCTTACAGATAAGTCAAAGGTCCTGCCTAACTTGTGTCAGGATCAATGCTATTATCGTATTTCATAACATCTCTGATTTCCATAAATGGACAAGGCATTTAAATTGAATAGTTTCTGGGATGAGAGTTATCTTAGACCCCACCTGTTTTATAGCAACCAAGCAAAATAAATTCATTTAACCTTTTATAGCTTATCATGAACGTAATTTTATATTGTTCTGTCATATGTATTTGGGGAATTAGGACATAGTCAGAGAAATGTATATTAGAAATTCATACACATATTACAGAAATTCTCAAGGTATATCCTTCTTCTCCAAGCCACCTTGGAAAAGTACCCAAAGATAGGTATTATGAAAGCAATTATGCAGAGTTAACTGTCTTCTGGGAAAATTCAATTTTGTTCTTTGAGGAATAAAAGTAGTTTATTAGGCATATTACAAATGAGAAGATAACCGAGTGAAAGCATCACAAGGGCAGGTACTCCTCTGTATGATACCCTCATTGTCTTTGCAGAATACCTGACATATGGAGGATGTTAGTAAGCGTTTGCTGAATGAAAAGTGCGTTTCTAAAATGTTTCATTTCCTGTTTTGGAGCCTGGAAAAGTCAGTCCTCTCAATGAGGACGTGGTTGATCCCTTTGTCTCTTAATATCATAAGCTCTGAGTTATTATTTGTCTTATTTCATGTGAAAATCCTGACATCTCTATCAGATTGAAAGCCCCTGAGAATTATAAAGATCACTTTATTTTACTGTATTTATGTGTAACTTCAATTTCCAGCACAATGCTTTCTTACATTAGTAACTCAATAAACGGTTGGAGTTTATCATAGTAACAACAGCAACAAACTTGAAAGCTATGGTTTTTAAAACTGGAATCAGTGATACATGGTAGTGACACAGACATCTTTGCTAACTGTCAAGGAGACTTCATTCATTTAAATCTTATTGATTACATACTATATGTAACACACTGTGCCAGATATACCGTGATGATCAAAAGCAAGTTTCATCCTGGGCTGTTAATCTACCGGAGAGACAGCCAAGTGACAGACTGATAATATTATTAAAAAAAAAAAAAATGAGAGGAACTTAGTGCTAGAGAGTATTAATAAAGACACTGGACCCAGTCGGGCATGTCAGCAAACATTTCCTCAAGGAGGCACTACAAGCTGAGATCTGAGTTATTAGGGCTTAACTTAATGGAGAGCAAGTCACCTAGGGAACTTGTTATTATGTGGGTTCTGATTCACAAAGTCTGGGATGGTACCCGAGATTCTGCATTTCTAACGAGCTCCCAGGTGAGCCTCATGCTGATAATTCAAGTATCACGCTTTGAATAGCACTGATTTTTGGAACAGAGAAGTAATAAACTGTTCTTAAAATTTTTGGTGAAGATAAAGTTAATGTCTCAAGGCAAACCAGACAGTCTACCAACTGAAAACTATCGTTTCCATTAACAATTCATTTGTTTTCTATGGACGTAAGCTTGTAGATCTCGGGTTCCTATCTCATCCACTACAAGCAGGTACACATTTCTACAGAGCTCAGCAGTGAAACCCCAAGTGAGCATGTGTGAATCCTTTTAATGTAAGAAAAAACTGAGTGTGGTCAATTTCAGAATTTATAGAAAAAAGAGACATTGGGAATCTGTGTTACCTTTTAACATCTCTTGTCACTTTTTCAAATGCATATTTCCTGAACTATGTTGCCTTTTCCCCAACTGACCACTTAGCCCCAGAAGGCCAGGCTGTAATAAAGTAAGTATGAACCATCCAGCTTCAGTGTAGCCAGCTATTTAATTTCATGTAAATGTAGAAGACACAGCCTGTACTGGAGTATTCCCTCACACTCTATAGTTTTGAAAAGGACTTTTTATGTCCCTAATATTTATCTCTGCAATGATGATCTAACATATACTAACAGACAAGTTAAAAACTAAACAAGTAAACAAAAAGCTTACCAGAAGCAATCAGCATAAAAACAAATACTTTTTATAATAAAATTTTTATAGAAAAGTTATAGTTTTATTTAGAACAGAGAACATTTAATATATCATCTTGTTTAAAGTTCCCCATATGAAAATATTAAAAATGATTCACCCTGAGAATAACTGCTCCCTGGTGAAACTGTCTTTTTGTACATTACTTAACTTTCTATATTTTGATAATAAGCATGCTGTACTTTGTAACAATAAAAAAGTGACTTTTATTTAAAAAAAAAAGTAATGTAGGCAGTTTCTAAAATCCACAAAACTAAACAGAATGGGAACAGTGGTTTTCATTGTGGCCAGCTGGTTAGAGTTTGCCAAATAAAGATCCAGCCCATATTTGTATTCAGTCTTTAAAATGACAATGCCACAGCATTTTTGTTCTCTCTTGCTGATTTATATTTCCATGAATTTATCTGATCTTATCATAATGCTATTCATTTCAGTTTTATTATTCAATATTCACTCTCAAGACACCAATGTCTAGACAGGCCTTATCAAACAGTGTTCCCAGGGATTTTTTTCACCCTAGTTCATTTCCCCAATTTTAGAAGTACATTTATTTTATAGATTAAGCTCTTCACTTTAATTTATCCTAAGCCTTATTTTCTTCAATACAGAAACTTCTAGTTTTCTTTTCTGACAGCAAAGGGTACCTTGATTGATAGAATTCAATTGCTGGGTTCAAATAACGCAGCTGGCTTTTATCTTACATTGGTACATCTTTTTATTAGTTTTACCTATTACATGAGAAAGAATATGACAAAAACATAATGATCTTAGGTATCCCACCTGGGCCCATAACTCTGTCTAGATTATAGAATGTAGACATTGCAGGAAAGAATAGGAGAATTCTGGATAAGAGTTTCCATGGAGACATGGATAGAAGTAGAAAATTAGTTCAGTGTAAATGTGCTACTTACTGATGCTAAACAACACAGAAGGGCCAGGATGGCCTGTGTTTGATCACATATGCTTAACGTAAGATTAAAATATGCTAATAACATTTTAAATTATAAAATGTTTCAACATTTGATAAAATTATAGTATCTCTTTATCTTTCATAAATTGTAGAGAGAATACTATTAACCCAGACTCTTGAATCCAACCAGTAAATTTACGTAACAAGAACTCTGAGCAGATTCATATTCTGCACTGTGACGCAGTGAGAAAGAGATAGTAAACGCACCGAGAAGCACATAAACAGGGGTTACAAGGCAGTATAGGATCGTAGCTAAAAGCACAATCTTTGAAGACAAACGTACTGGTTGACATCCATAATATGCTACTTACTAACTGTGTGAGCCACCCTGACGAGTTTTCTTTCTGAGTTTTGTTTTTTCTTTAAACAATTTCACACTAGGGGGGAGGGGTAATTAGGTTTATTTATTTATCTTTAATGGAGGCACCGGGGATTGAACCCAGGACCCTGTGCATGCTAAGCACACACTCTACCACTGAGCTATATACCCTTCCCCTCTGAAGAATTTTCTTGACCTTTCTAAGTCTCAGATTTCTCATCTATAAAGTTATCATAGGAGTAATACCCCTAAAAATCTTGCAGGAAGAAAAACTATCATAACATTAGAAAAACACCAAGGATGTTCTGATTCTTGGTAAATAGTAATTACTTTTCTGAAAATATTTTTTGCTGTCTGTGAAGAATTTTTTTCAAGGTATATCATAGCACTTGTAAAACTTTCTTGAGTCTCCGGAATTATCTCGTGGTAACTGCTCATCATCATGACGTGCAGGATCTGAAGAGCTATGCACGGTATCTGAGTAGAATACAGTGGTGGCTAAGATGTTAAAATCAGAGCTGAAACTTACCCTATGACTTCCAGTTAGTAGCTGGATGGCCTTAACACAGTCACTGAGCCTATTTGGAACTTCCTTTTCAGAGGCAGAATGAAGTTACTAGGTATTCCTGCCTCGCGGGGTTATTAGTAGGACTCAATGGTAGAATATGCGTAAAGCACTTGCCACAATTCTCAGGACATGTAAAGGTAGTCAATAATATAAATAAAATGCTAGTCTTCAACTGTTCAGGATACATGAGACTTATATTCTGCAAAGCAAATCTGGAGAATAGATAATAAATCCAAATGAGTCAACACAATAAAAATAGCAGGACTGATAGTATAGCTCATATTTAAAAAATTAATAATGATGAAAAGTCTATGAGCAAGGTATTTTTCTACTTCTTGATATGCCTTTCATATAATATATATATTATATGCACAGTTATATAGTATCTCTGTCTCCCAAGAGCGCTAAATCTAAAAGTGGATGCAGTTATAGATAAATAATTAACCAAGCCTTTCTACATGATTATCAAGTGGACTGTATTACTAGACGTGCTATCAAAGTTCAGAAGAGGGAGAGAGGACCATGGTCCAGAGCAGCTTGGGTAAATTTCACTAATGTTATATAGATTATTGAAGTAGTCATAGTTTCTAGAAATTTTTCACTGGCATATGTAAGACATGGGAAGAAAAACAAATTGTTCAAATAATTACTAGATATTTCTGATGAATGTAGAGGTTTAAAAAATGTAAATGGTTGGAAATAAAATTGAAAGGGAACTAGGGCCAGTTACCACAGTATAATATTTAATATATTATCATCATCATGGATGGTTTAATTTATCTGTCTCTTCCACTAGACTGTTAAGTCACTGAGAGCAGAGATTCTGCCTTTCGTCTCATTATCCAGATGCATAGCATGATGCCTGACTTCTTTAACTATTCACTGTTAATGTATTCCACTTTATCCATACAGTATCTGTACTAATGGCATTTATAGACTCAAGGGATAAAGTAAATAAGTAATTACAATACCAAATGGTATGTGTTATGATAGGGGAAATACAGGGTTCAGGGGAAAAATGTATCAGTGGTGTTTTGGAATATTTCCTTAAGTAAATCACATCTAAGTTGAGACCAACACGCTAAATAGAAATTTACCAGGCAGGGTGGGAAGAAACAGTGCCCTATAAAGGAAAACTGGATGTGAAAAAGGTCCAAAATTGAGAAAGGACACATCATAATCAGGGAACTAAGGGAAATCTGGGTTGACAGAAACAGATCATAATTGTTTGTCTCCTTAACACTTTCTTCTTATGTTCCTCAAAACCTGTTTTCTTTTGGCCTGTATGAATTTTAAATAAATTTATTTTCCTATTTTCAAACTACACTTCTTCTGCTTGTGTGTGCATGTGTGATGAGAAGCAGAGATGATCAAGGGATACAACATATACTTGAGTTTTCACACTCTACTTCGTTAATGTTTTACTAGTTCAGACAAGATGTAGCTATCTCACAACTTTAGAGATCCATCTACTCTTCTGTCCCACCAATACTTCATGTTATAGCTGCCCAGTATATTACATCTACACATATTATATATCTAACAGGACATCAGATGTCTATGTATTTTACAGAAATTAACAGAAAAAAAGTATGTTCTATTTACTCAGATATCAAGACTAGATGAAAGGAAGTGACGTTACTCATAATTAAGAATGTATGAATAGTCTTTTTTCTTGCTTCCACATAGCAGGAGAAAAATCTATTTTCATATATCAAAGTTTCAAATGAACAAAGTGAGGAAAGAAAAGACTAGATAAAAAAATAACCTAGGTAACTTCTTAGGTAACTTTTATTTTATCTTCATTGCAAATCTTTGTGGGGATTTTTTTTGTTTTGTTTTTCCCCATTTAATGGAGAATGAATGCTTTGCGTGCTTCTTTTTTACTCTATTTATAGCATAGATCAAGGCACTATGATAGGTGCTTTAGGGTGGGGCAGGCAGTGGTCCCGGAGCAGAGGTGAAGCCAACATCCCATTAACAAGGAGTTCAGAACCTTCTAGTTTTCTACAACTGACTGTATTCAATGATCTGAACTTGTGTCTCTGACACATTTTAATTTTTTTCTAACTTTACCTACTTAGGATATTTGCTTTCAGCTAATAAGATGTGCATGACTCTCAAATGTACATATCTTGTATCTGCAATCTTTTCTGCCCTAGCAGAATTCACTTCGCTGGACCAGAGGAATAAGCAGGGCTTCAATCTTAAGGCCTGTCTCTCAGGCAGAAGGAAGGTTTTCCTTCCTGGTTCCTCGTCACCTCTGACCCAGATTGGTTATCACTAGTGTGCTGTGGTGCTCAGTTCCAGGACCACTACCAGGTAGCCTCCAACCTCACAGGATCTAAAACCCTTGCAACTTCCCTGTTTGAACATGTAACTTGGAAATGAAATGATCATTATTTTTCCCTTCACTGCACCTGGAGAATATTTCAAATAACACTTTGAAACGATATAAAATTTAGATAAATAAGTAGCTGCGGATCTTTTAAAGAATTCAGGTGCATAAAAAAGGTAATCTGGATGCATAATAATCTCACATAAATTACAAAATGGTATTGGAATATGGAATATTAGTTCTGTAATTATTTACATTTATTACATGCTCTTATTAACTGAGTTTACTTTTGAATTTCATTTCTAACATTGAGACACATATTCGTCACACAGTTGCAGGCATTTGATTACACTGGCAAAGAAACGGGTCTCTGCTTCAGAAACAAAATATAACCTTAGAATCCTCCCTTTCTTATATACACATAACAGGTTCTCTCTCTCTCTTTTTTTTTATGCTTTAAACTTCTGAAAGGAGGTGACCAACCGGGCAAAGACAGAACAGTAAAGCGCAACAGGAACAATGAACAACAGGTTCATGTTTGTGGGGACACAGACCCTCTCTGGAGAAGCCTGCAGAATACCTGAGTATGTGAGTTTTTGTTTATTTCTCCCTACTCTCATCTTATATATCTGCCATTTATTAGTGCTAACAATATACCAGATACTGTTCTTTTCATGTATATTTGCATTTTATTTTCATTGCAAATCTATGTGGGGATTTGTTTTTTGTTTTGTTGTTCCCCATTTACTGGAGAAAGAAATTGAGGCCCAGAGAATTTAAATAATTGGCCTTTTCCACAAAGTTCAAAGTGAAAAAAAAAAATAGAATTCAGGCCAACGTCTGTCAGATTTCACAGTCTTTACTTATGATCATTCGATAAAGTTCTCTCTCCTGCTTCATGAAAGGAACACAGAGAAGAAAGAGGGTCTAAAGAAGTGATTACTTTGGGTGAAGATCTTTGTGTTTGGAAAGCAATGGCTCTATTTCATGGTGGAAATATCAATAGACATGAAGGATTTAGCAGATTAGATGATTATAATAGAAATAATTTTAAAACTAAAATACCATCTACCAAGTGTTCTAAAAAATTTCAGAAAATGCTAGTATTTATTATTTATATTTTAATTAAAATATATATGTGTTTTGGATTAGGAGACAAGTATTAGTTTAATAATGGGTTGTTTATATGGCACATACCTTTACTAATAAATCATGGCTATTGTTCTTTGCTTTTATTCAGTGCTGTATTTATTATAGGGTATGAGGCTATTGAATAATAATAAATTCCACAGCCTTGACAAGCAGGAAAGTACAATTATGAGGAAGCACTTTTATGTGGATAACAGTTCTCGTTCAATTGATTTCTGTTGGAGAGTGTCTATACACTAAGATTTAATTTGAAATATTGGGATCTGAAAATATTAAACAGGTATCAGTGGCCCAAGAGGAAACAAACACACACACACACACACCCTAGAGATAGCTTCCTCAGATTTATGAAACATGGAGATTTCTAATTTTCATTTTGAGATTGTGTAGGAACTTCATCATAAGAGATTTTACTAGGTGGCAGGTGATTAATTTCCAAGCCCACAAAAGAATAACCCCAAATATTATCTTCAACATGAGCCTGCCTTCTCACAAATGTAAAATGTCCTGTTTCAAGCCAAGTGAAACAGAAAAAAACCTCTAAGGAAATTTATTTCCATTTATGAGGATAAGGTATTGTCATTTCTCTCTTGAAGACCACTTATCTCGAAGGCAGTGTTACCACTCTCATTTCTGGGGCTACAAAAAGAAGAGCGTCTTGAAAGCGTAATTTTTAAATCAAAACAGAAACGCGAAGAATAAGAAACACTCCTCTTAGAATTACATACAACTTGCAGATGAGATATTCCTTGCCTCAGACAGCAGTAACAGAGAAAGTTTCCACTCTATAGAAAGCGCATTTCACATTTTATTAACATAATTTAAATGTTTTACTTTTTGAGAATAAATCATGTTGAATAGTATCAATATTAAGGTATTTTGCTTCTATGGACTGTTTTATAATTTTTCTAGAGCCTTTTGTTTTTAAAAAAAATCCACTTCCACTTTGACATCAACAGCTGTTCAGTTGTTCCAGTTTTATATCTTGAGTTTTTACTTAATTTTCTCATGTCATTCTATTGCTTAAAAATATTAGAAATCTGTTTTCTATGTTCCATAATGATTGAAAAGATATGGAAACCAGTCACACATTTTAAGGCTATATTCTAATTGTGTGGTAAAATATACTGCCCATTATACCAAATTAGCTCATTAAAACTAATTTTGCATTAAAATTTTTCTATTTATTACAACATCTCTTGATTCAACAAATATTGACTTAGAGATCCCCCTACAACACACTGTGTGGCAGGTGTTCAGGGGGTGGAGAGAACCGAAGCTGTCCCTCTGTTCACTAGTAGCTCATACAGTGAGAAAAGATGAGAAATCGACCCCCCCCTCCCCTGACAAGCAGTCATGAGGGTGCCTGGGGGACACAGAGGAGAGCTACCCAACTCCAAAGAGAACAGAATGGAAAAGGGAGAAAGATGAATACATTCACTGAGGGGAAACCTAACAATTACTACCTCAGCCTGATGATCAAAGTCAACATCAAGAGTCATAAATCCTGCTTGCACTCTTTACGTGCTTGGATGCGATACAGTGAAAATGGCACTTTCCTTCCGTTGTCTTTCTCCCATTAACCTATAACCCCAGTATAACCATGAGAAAATCATCAGGAGGATTCCAGTGGTAGGACATCCTTCAAAAGATCCAATCAGTACTCCTTACAACTGTCAAAGTCAATAAAGGCTGAGAATCTACCATAGCCAACAGGAACCTAGGTACACATGACAACTGAACACAGTGTAGCGAGTCCTGGGTGAGATCTTGGAACAGATAAAGGGCACTAGGTAAAAACTAAGGAAATCTTCATGAACCAGGAAGTTTAATTAATAATAAGACATCATTATTTCAGTATCTGCATGGTAAATATTCACTGCACTGTTCTAAAAAAATAGTCTATTAGAAAATTGAGGTGCTGTGAAGCAGAGTTTTTTAAAGGACAGAAGGTGTCAGAAGAAGAGAGATGTAAGGCTTTCTGGTATGAAGATATCTGTCCAGAAAGAAGAAATGTATAAGTTTACAGCAGAGAGGGAGAATGACCACTAGGAGAAATAACAAGTAGGTTGATATGACTTAAGTTTCGTACATAGCAATGCACATTTATAACCTTATAGTTTTCTCACTTTGTGCTCAAAAATCTGTTATTTTCCTGAATTTATCACAAATAATTGTGGTTTTGGACAGTCACTTGTTCTCTCTGAGATCCCGATTTCTGTGATCCTCTATGAAACAGGGAGAATAATGCCTGTCTTGAAGGGCTGCTACAAAAATCTGACATCTTCTATGGCAAGTAGCCTAGCTTTTGGATATTTGATGGAGTAAACTGAATCACTACAATGCATAAATGGGAAACTGTGCTGCTCAGAACAATGAAAATGTATCTTGGAAATCACTTTTATATATTTAAATTATTGATACCAATGATTCCTACATTTTTTTTCCTAGCATGTAGTTTTACTTTACTTTAAATTAGTATATTCTTTAAATAACCCAGTACCCAAGCTCCAGAATACAGTTCAGTTAAAAAGGGGAAAAACTTATTTTAAAAAAAATTGAATTTCTTGTCCTCCCCTGTAACTCATCATTGATCTGAAAACTTAAGCACAGGAAAAAAAATGTAGAAAATTTGTATTTAGTAACAGGTATGTCTGTGTTATTTATGATAGACAAATTTTAGAAGATCAGTGTTTATCTTCAATAATAGGTTAATTATGAAGCAAATTTTTATATATACACACACGTGTGTCTGTTTACAGGTATGTATATTTTGCAGTCATGATTTAAAATATATGCAGCAATTTGAAAAAATATATTAAAGTCAAAAATTAAAACATGACATCAAATTAATATATGTAACCAAACTCTAAAGTTATGGTTGTATTTAAAAGAGCATAGGAAAGAACACTAAAAGGGCAAAAACCAAAGAAGATATTACAAATTATGGGGTCAGAGGTAATTTAAACATTCTTCCCTTTCCCAATATTTTTCCTATGTGTTTATACTGCTTTTATGATTTAAAAATTCAGAATATGTGTTATATGATCACAGACATCTGAGTCCAATATTTAAGAGTAAGAAAAATTTTACTCTGAGTTTGTATTAATACAGACATATTCTGCCTTAAAAAAATAAAAATTTAAATAAACTCAGTAAACTGTTTTAATTTTATAACAGAACTTATCATAAAGTACCTTAAATAACCACGTTGCTGTGAAATCTAAAAATCTGACTTTCCAGAATGATGAAACATTACAATATTTTTCAGAAATATAATTTATATAAGATCATCCCTATTTTTTATAATCTTCTTTGTCCTCAGTGAGACATCCTACTTTTTTAAAACTAAATTGTATTTAGGTAAAATGGATAATATTTATTCACTTGTCATTTATGTAAAAATAACTTTTAAAATTACATTTAAGTGGTTTTCAGTTTCCTGTTGGCTTCAGTAATTTTATAAATCTGCTTTTCCAAGCAGCTAATATTTTTAGTATTACATCCATCTTCAAGGATCTATGTTCAGTATTTCAATAATGAATGTTGCACTAATTTTAAGTTATATTTCTTTCCTAGGGTTCTAAAATCTTCTATTTTCATAGTTAATATGTATTATATATATGTACTGATGCATTTTGTCAAGCACCTTACTTTTGTGATGTTCCCTTAATTATAATGAATGCAATTCCTAGGCCATCTCATTTCAAACTGGTATATCTCTTAAGATTTTGAGCAATTCTAAAAATCCTTTTTTTTTTCCCCCAGAAGAGATAGTTTTGTACACTGTTTTGTTTATGCCCTACTATACTGAATATATAAAATTTGGCTTGGGTTTGAACTCATCTCACAATTTAGGAAAGGAAAAAAAAAATCTGTCAATGGTCTAAACTAATTTTATTGGAATCAGGAGCAGTCAATAGGGCAATGGCTTGCTGTCTCCTTGACATCTCTTTAGCATCTGATTCCTCTGATCACTAACTCTACCTTGATCTGCTTAAGTGAGGCATGAGATTCAGGAGGACAGGGGCAAATTAGCTTTTACTTTATCTTTATAGGAAAGCAATTTCTAGATGTCTTTTTCCTGAGCCATCTCCTGTCAAAAGGAAACTGACAAACCGCTACCCCCAACTTCACTGTGAGGGAAGGAAAAAAAAAAAAAAAAAGGGAAAAAAACCTGTCAGGAATCTGGCCCCTCATTCCTGACGAGCTTAATTTTCTGCTGCAGACTTCACAAGACTTCTTTCAAAGTACAACTTTCTAGAAGCACCTTAATGAACTGTGTTCCTCCATCAGAACTCGTTACCTGAGCCTGTGTTCTTGGTTCTTTTCCACTTTTGATACAAAGGTTAACTTTTCATAGTCGAAATGGAAATTTTGGCTAAGGAATGACTTTAAGTTTGCAAAAAACACAACGAAAAACAAATGTAAGGTAGTCATTATTTTGTATAGTCATCCTTCAGTACCCATGGTGGGGTAGTGGAATTGATTCCAGGACCTCCCTCTTCTTACATACCAAAATCTGTAGCTGCTCAAGTCCCTTATATAAAATAGTATAGTATTTGCATGTAACCTATGCACATTCTCTCATATACTTTAAATAATCTCTAGATTACTTATAGCACCTAACAGAATATAAATGCTATGTAAATAGCTATAAATACAAAGTAAATGCTATCTAAGTAATTGCTTGGGCATGGCAAATTCAAGTTTTGCTTTTTGCAACTTATTGATTTTTTTTTTTTCCTTAAAAAGTTTCAATCATCAGTTGGTTGAATCCACGAATACAGAACTAGTGAATACACAGGGCCAATTGTACTAGGTTCTCTTCAAGGTTAAGCATGAAGGGGCAGGACCTGGCCTTTAAAGCTTCCATAAAAAATCATGGAATTTTTTAAAAGTGTAAAACTGGATTAAGATAAAGAGACTTAAATGATAAACTATCTTAATCGTCCATTTTAAAATGAAGAAACAGAAGCCAAGAAACGTGAAGTATACCATAGTCATTCGGTAAATCTGTGAAAAATAAAGGCTGCACAAAACTGCATTCAATATGTAAATCATGTTAGATTGACTCATCCAATAGTTGTCTAATAAATCATAATTTGAAAAAAATAACATCCAGCATTTATTGAGCAATTTCTCTAAGTCAAAATACTTAATAAGTAGTGAAATATTAGCCTTTACAAACCACTGTAAGAGATAAGAATTTTCATTATCCAAATGTTGCTTATGATGAAATTTGGGCACAGAGAGATTAAGTTACTCACCTAGGTCACACACACACATTTTGCAGTAGATCTGGTATTAAAAAGGCAGCCTAATCCAGCAACTGGCACTCTAAGCTACTCTTCTCTAACTACCTGCAGAGTTTAACCTCAGTTATTTAAATCCCTAGAATATTAGTTACTTGAGGACAGAGGTTTTGTTCTACTTTGTTCACTGCTGTTTATCTGCTCAATACCTAGAACAGTGATTATGATAGCTGCTCCATACATTCCTGTTTACTGAACAGACATGGCTATATACATATGAAACAGCATTCAGTATGTGCTGTCACAGTCCTTTGCAATTCTTGGTTTCAGAGGAGCACTGGGGAACAATTTTTTTTTCTTTTTTGAGAAAAAACATAAAGATCAACTACCTATTAAGGATGATATGAAAAGAGCCCTGGGTCAGCATTATTAAATCTGACTTTGATTTAGATAAATAAAGCAGGCTATTAAGTCTAAATTGACATGTCCCTTTCTCAACAAGGCCCTCCCTGAGTCCTGTGCCTATGTCTGGTACTGATATTTTTGAGTCATAAAATACTATACTTTCCTTTACCTGTTTTATCAATGGTTTTAATTATATGGCAATTTATATGATTATGTTTTAATACTTACTCCCTAAGAAATTGTATGCAGGACAAAGACCATGTCTCTTTTCTTCAGCGATTTGCAGCACCTAGTAAAGTGTCTGTCATAAAGTAGTTATTAAATAAATAGCTCTTCAATAAGTGAATTACCAGAAATAAATGACTATGAAGCATCTGGAGTTGCACAGTGAAGAATTTGGTCTTGTCCAAAGACAGGTCTCAACTTGACTCTTGTCCTCTGGAAGGAAACCTGCCACACCTGATAGAAGTGTTTGTTTAGGGCAAGGGCTGGCCCCTACACAAAGATTAATTATATGATTTAGGGCGGGGCTTGGGATATTGTGATATCAGGCTGACCTGGAGACTGAGTTCGGCCATATGGTCAATCAGGACACATAATAAAAACTCAAGAAAAATTCTGGACACTGAAGCTTGTCATGTGAGCTTTCCTGGTTGAAAATACTCTATTGTCACACACTGACGCTAGGAGGGCCAGCCTCACAGGGTAAGAGAGCAGAAGCTACACATCTGGAATCCTCCCAGGCCCTGTCCTATGATTGTCTTCCTTTGCCTGATTTTAATCTAAAGCCTTTCCCTGCAATGCATTGTAACTGTAAATATAAGTTTTCAGTGAGTTCTATGAGTCCCTATCATGAGTTACTGAAGTGGACAGTGGTTTTGGGAAGCCCCCCAAATTTGCAGTTAGTGTCAGAAGTGAGGTGGTCTTACAGAGGATTGTATCCTCAATCTTCACAGCTTAGCTAACTGGCAGGAGGCTAAATGATTCCTATAGTGCAATGCTCAGAGTGGACAGTATTACATCCTTACAGTGTGAAATGGGTTGCTGGCAAATATGTGTGTTAATTTTGCAAAAGTCATTTAACTACTAGGGTTTCAATTTCACTATCTGTAATTTTTAAATAACACTAGAGTACTTCATAAGTTTATTTTGAAAAATACATATTAAGAAATTACTGATTGTCCTAATAGCACAGTATCTAGGTATCATATGATAGAAAATACAGTAACACTATTTTAAACGTGTTGTCCCCTCTGAAAACTGGTACTTGAAATTTAACGATCATATTCATTTTTACGTAGCTTTGTAATTTAGATAAGCTTTCTCTGTGGTCAGAGTAAATTTTCCATTTATTTAGAATTTAGTCAATTTAAATAGTTGCAGAATCATAGGGCATTGAAATACCACCCATCTTCCTCATTCCTGACAACGATTATATGTAGAATATCTCAGAACAGAATGAATTCATATTTTTAAATATTTACCAAAAAATAAAATTCTAAAACTTATCTAAAAAAGTCTGTAATTAATCAACCTTTAGTATTCCTGTGTGTTAATCTGTAAAATGAAAATAGGAATAAAACACTTATATCACATGGTTTAATTACAATATTTAGTTGATGGGCCCAATATTTTAATGTTTTTAAAGGCTCACAGGTAATTCTAGTGGGCAGCCCAGCTTTGGACTCTGTCCCCATAGCAATAGACGCCCAAAAACTAAGAGGATCCCCAAGTCATTTGAGCAAATTCATACAAATTTTAACCTATTTTCCTTTGGCTTTTAATCAATTGAAGTTACATTTTGAGCTGGGGGCCAGATCTGAATGTAGGAAAGCACCTCTGTGGAAACACTCATTGTATGACATGAGATTATAACTAAGTTGAAACTAATCAAGAGTATATGATGTTGATGTCTCAAAAAAAAAAAAAAAGATTATTCTACTGGAAGGAAGCCTTAATAAAAATCAGTCAGACAATAAGTAATTTTCTTTTTTCTTTTCTTTTCCTTTTTTTTTTTTTTTTTTTTACTTTTCAAGTGAAAAATGAGTCTGGGTATTACTGGTATAAATGGGAGATGGGTGTTGTGGAAGAGTGGGGTTTTGACATAACTTGAGAGAATCAACCCTCGCAATGTTCCACTACCTTACCTGCTACTCTACACTCTCTAGGGTAACTCTGTTGTCACTTAACATGACTTCCCAGGGACTCTAACATTTGTCAAAGGATGCCAGAGATACATGAGTATTCTGAACACCAAAAATATATATTTTACATAAATCAGGACTCTGTTTCTGGTTTTTTATGTTGATCTCTTGACAAGTTATGATTACAATAACAGAATTAAAGCTATGTGTTTATAAACGTGAGGGCTACATACAGAACCACACTGACGTCAAGGTGCTGAAATGTCACTCTGTGAAGCCTCATGTGTGAAAACAGTTCCACCTCCCAAAACATCTCTAGGTAACATCTCCGTAAGGCCCAGCGAGTGCAAATCTAATTCTGTTCTACACTATACAGAGTCTCAGTGTGTTTCCCAGTGTATGTAACATCTCTCTGAGGCATACCTCCTTATTCTCATTTTCCAAATACAAAAGCTGAGGCCTAGAGAAATTAAATATCTCCCAGAAAACACTGGCCACCACCAGAAAACAAGTGGCCAGTTTGAGTCTGTAATAGCTCATTTCTTGAACAATGCTATCACCCTAGGAGTGTATTACTGATTATCCATCACATACATACATTTCCATAGACAGATGCTTGATACTTTTCCAACATACTTTACACTCTGCAGACATGTGAGTAGCCTGCATCATTTTTACAGACATCCCACACCACTCAGTGGTTTAACATTAGGCCTCCAGTGAAATAAATCAGTAGCCTAAGAGAACAGATCATTTCTGGAAAAGTATTTCTTACAATTCTTACTTATCAGTTTGATATCTGGGGGGAGAGCTTAGTCCCTTAGTTTGTGCTGATTCACTTGGCTAAATATAAAAAGGGAAAACAGCTATGACACTAATAACAGAAATCAAAAACTCACACAAACTGACAAAACAAAAATAAGTAGTTGACGTGTCTGGAAAAAAATCAAAACAGGTTGATAATAAAGGTGTGAGCATCTCCTAGGAAAATTTAAGTCCCCCATTCTCCCTCAAGAAAATAGTGTCTCACAATTAGAGCTTTGCTATCCTTTTAAATAGCTGATATCTGAAATACAATAAATACATAAATAATAGCAATGCAAAAGGTTAGACGTTTTATAATTCAAAAAACTTAAATGGCTCATAAAGAGAAGTGTAATTAGAACTTTGGATAACCTACTGATTTTGCACAACTTATCAAAAGTATTTCATTTCCTCAAGTCTACCCTCCAAATTAACTTTGCTCTGCAAATTATATAATTGACCTCTTTCAGAATTGTAACTCCCTTTTCCAACTGCTCACTTTGGTCAAAGAAAATATATAATTTGTATCAATTATAGTGTAAATACAGGGGAGTTCTATTGTTGTAAGAAAACAATTTTGTTCTTTTTATTATCTCATGCTGACCTCTGCCATTTGTGTCATTTTCTATACTCTCCTTCAAAGCCTTTCTAACTAAACCAAAGTCTGTGAAGTTAAGTAACTACACCACACATCAAGGTCAAATCTATTTGAATTGATTATATTATGCTGATGATCCCTGTTATACATAATTTAAACACTCCAGGTAAAGTGGCAATAGCCCTACCTAAAAGAACAGCTAGTTTATTAGTTAGGGAAGAACAATCGCAATCCAGTAACTAAATTTTCACCACACACTTTTAATTGAAGAAAGAGCAGGAAGACATTGATATTAACAAATACTAAGAATTTGGTGAATGATCCTTAGATCTCTGGTATTCATGCAACCAATCAAAACCCCACACACCTCCCCTCCTCCCCAATACAAAGGCCCCTGTATGGCCCTTGCCTCTTGTTTGCAGAAAACCTGAAATCTCTCAGGCCTCCCTGAGTCACAAAGGGCAGGTTAAAGAAGTTAATGATTACGACAATAGAGTCACAGACTCAGTGTCTCATGCACATTCCTGAGTCATTTTACAGATATTGTAATTGCCAGCAGAGGGAAAAATCTAACCGCATGGTGACCAGACTGTAGCCACAGCATAAGTACCGAATCTATGGCCAGCACAATTCCAAGAACTGGCCGTAAGAGAATGGGATTAACACCACCGATCACTACAATCCATATAACTTTGTGGAAAGCAACATAATAGTAGTTTGTTCTGCCTATGTATATAAGTGGCCAGCTAAAACTGTCAGCAAAGAGATTCTTCAAACCCATGTCAATATCTTTCACTCTAAGACCTCAACACCCTTTCTCAGCATGAAGCAGTTACAGAAGACAGACCTTCGTCTTAATCCCATAGAAAAGTTACATGCATGACATTTATGGTGGTGAGGGGAAAGAACTGTAAGAAGCTCTTCGCAGGAAACCACCCTCAGCAGGAAGCCCCTTTTCTCATCACTTCAGCAAAGCTATACTGTAACTAACCTTAAACCAGGCACCCCCATGCTCTACTCATCTCTGGTCCAAGCACACTTTTCATACCTTTTGATCACACAATACTTAGCCTAACCTGTTGGTTCATTCTGTGAATCAAGGAAGTAAAAATGGAGAATAAGTAATTAATGGATGACCAGATAGATCTCTTCCCTAGCTTCCCCTTCAGTCATCTCGCGAACAAGACAGCATCTAAAAAAAGATCGCAAGGAGTCGTTGACAAGCTTGCATGCGGTGGGAGGTGGCTTCAAGTTTGATCCACTATCTCAATGATGAAATGAGATTACTTACTCTTTCTGATTTAAAAATTTTATGGCTGAGCAGAATCTTCAGTCAATTTTGGGGCAACATGAGTCCACCTTCTCCCTAGATTGCTGGCCTTCTGATTAAAAGCAACTTTTGTCTCTACCAATATCTGCCTCTTGGGTATTGACTTTCAAGCAGTGAGCAGCCAGCCAGACTTGAGCTTGGTAACAATCAGAATGTCACCAACAAATGTTTGCTGAGGACAAGCAAACTTAGATTTGTTCTGTATTTACCTCAATACTATACGATAACTATAGATCTATCTTCTTAAGAACTAACAACTCAAAAGCAGAAATCACATGTTTTTGAAAATTGACACAAATACTTCTTGGATAGTGAACACTTAGAATCTTTTGCTACTGAGAACATATTCCTCGTTATTCTCATGATTTTTTTTTTTAATCTAGTGAAGCTCCCTTCTACTTTAACATGTATAATATACATCATGGTGACTATAGTTAATAATATGATACTGTATATTTTAAAGTTGCTAAGAGAGTAGATCTTAAAAGTTTTCAATACAAGAAAACAATTGTAACTCTGTCATGATGAGCATTCACTACCTATTGTGGTTATCATTCAGTAATATATACATATATGGAGTTATTAAGTTGTATATCTAAAACTAATATAATGTTATATGTCAATTGTAACTCAGAAAATCAGATTTATCCTGCCTAGTTCTTTTTGATTAGCTAGGATAGAGGCATTTCTCTTTTTCTTGGGTAATAATAATAGATGAATCCCTTACTAGGATAGTCTTTTTTTCCCCCTTGATTAGGTAATTCCTTTAAATATAAAATGTTATACATGCTACATTTTTGCTACATACATGCTCCCTAGAAAATTTTAAATCCTCACTACTTAATGAAAAGAATAGACACTTGAAAGAAAACTTTAAATGTATCAAGCACATTGAAAACTTTGGAAAGATGCGAAATAAAATGGAGACATTTTAAGAATCAGCAAAACACAGTTTGCTCTGTTCTACTTCTTTTAAAATAGGCAGTGTATATTTCCCTGAGGGAATTTAGATCAAAACCCAAGAGTGAAGAAACACTCTTTTCTTGCCCTTCTTGTACTTTTCCCTGGTTTCTGAATATTCTTGGAGTGAGAAAACATCAGAACTCAATTAACTAGCAGTATAGCTTCCAAAGGTGGCACTTCAAAAAGAAACAAAAACCACTTTTGGAGCATTTCATGGTCATTGGAAGTGGGTACTTATGTTAAAAGCAGAAACATGCATAAAAATAACTCAGAGAGCCAAGGTCTTGGTGATGACCTATGTGCCACAATCTATGTGCAATTTAGCATTCTTTCTACCTTTACTTCCCTCTAATACTAGGTGGTCCCAGTGTCTTATTTTTCAAGTTTCACTCTGGTTGTTTTCCTTCAACAAGGATTTTTTTTCCCTCCCTCAATCTCTCTGCAAGTCTCCACGCATCAATTCCAAAGTAATTGTGTTTTTAACTCTGTTAGGACACTTCTCTATTCATTAGCTTTCTCATTAAAATTTTACTTGTTGCCCTTTGGGTAAACATTAGGAAAACTGTTACTTTTTCTCCACATTTTTATGTTTTCACTTCTGCTTTAGTTAAAGACAAAAGCTGCTGAACAATGACTATTACAATTCCTATATTCTGTCTCATGAATTCTAAATAAAAACATACTCATAAGAATTTTTGGTTTTAAAGATCTTTCACAAAAGGCTACTTGGCCTATCTCTGTCTTCAGATGAGACATTTCCTAAGACTCTTGTCTTTCGAATATTTTAAGATATTCTTTCTGAAGCTCTCTCCAGGGCTAAAAATTCTCTCCTACTCTAACGACCCAATTTCGTGGTCACCGACTCTCTCATGTAATTGCAAATCAACCACATTTGGCTAAAGATGTGCAATTAAAAATGTATTTCTGAGTCACATAGTCATATAGTTAAAATGGAGACTCTTTCTTCCCTTGAAAAGCAAAATAAACTGTGATTTAATAGAATTTTAAAGACTGATCTACAAGACATCTTCAGGAAATTTTGACCTCTCCCCAATAGTCTGACTAAAAGATTACATATTGTGGAATAAAAATAATCAATCATAAATGGAGAAGGAAGAGGGGGAGGAGGTGAAAAGGAGGCCGGGAGGAAGAAGAAGAAAGAAAAAGGGTGAAAACTGGTTGTTAGTTAATTCCTTATGCCACTCAAAGAAAGACGTAGAAACTGTTATGATATTGTCACAACGAGCTCTGGACTTAGAATCAAAGAAGGAAGACTTAGCCTTATCTCTGACACGTATTTGATGAGAGATATAACCTTTCTGAGCTTTGAATTACGTGAATGTGAAAAACGGCCATAACAGACACTACCACTCACTACTGCTTGGAGCGCTGAAGAACTACTGTATATCATAAGTGTGCTGACCTGTCAGCTGTTATTATTACATACAAATCCCTCTAAATCCAACCCCTAGAACACTTTTTAAAAAATTACTTCGTTTAAAAAATGGTGTAGTGAACTGAGAGAAGGTTCTACGACCTTGATGGTCCCTCACATTTGATCAGAGACTGAGTTCACTGGCCTGCTGCGTACCCTACAGAGGGCCTTTCAGATTTATTTTCAGTTCCCCCTGGGGTTACCCGGTATTGCAAGACTCAGAAGATGGCTCTGTGAAATGCAGAAAATTCTCCAGCTGCTTCTCTGCCTTCCTCTCACAACCCTACATTCATATCCACAAGACTTTCAGGCTGCTGTATTTGTTTCCATTTGTGGCCAAGATCTCACATAAAAATGATTTTCTCCCATAGGGCTCAATGGTAACAAACTTTAAACTTCATTGTTACCACTGCTGTTCCTTCCTAGGGAATTCAGACAAGAGATCAGATTGTGGCAGGAGAATCATCTCCCAATAATTTAACAAAGCCTTTATTCTATTTGAACTTAATGGAGAGCTAATGATTTTGACAAGAACAATCTCCTGTTTTTAAGTAGCCTTATGAGATTCTTTCCTATTAAAGTCAAGCTCTTTTGATTGCAGGTGTCACGTCTCCCACAATACTAGCTATGAGTTTGCCTTTTCAAGTGAAAAATGAAGTTTGAGGGCTTGATTGCTTTGTCATTTAACACCATTACCACCATGAAAAACGCTTTCTCCTCCTAGTCAGGCTAAAACCAGAAAGCAATGCATTTTTCAGCTCAGAGTTCTCAATATTCCTTCCATTCCCATCATATCACTTTGAAAGAGAGCAGCACCTTTGAAGGAATACTGAGGAAATAAAGTAAAAGCATTTTAAAATGCAGCACCCAGAAAACTGAAGAGTCCAGGGCAAAGGAAATACCCTTGAAAACAGTGATTCATCAGTCATTGGTATGGACCAGTTACCTTTTCAATCCCCCAGAGTTAAAGAAAAACGTATCACACATACTTCAACAGATGTTCTGGGCATAACGAGGGACACAGAGGAAAAGGGGGAAGTGGACAACCAGAACAAGACCATCGGTGTCCGCAGTAAGCAGAGCCTGCCGCACTCCTCAGCTGCCGTCCACCACAGCCCACAGAAAACAGCTCGCAGGAAGCGCTGCGCAGCTGGGCTCTAGGGATTAGCAGTGCTTGTGTCGGGCCAAGTGCAGTGATGCCCGTTCCAGTAAACTATAATCTAGAAAGTGGCTCCACAAAAAGGAAATTGTAGGGATAATGAAGAGGTGCCAAATCTGGAGCCTCCGAAGGCTTGCTGCACGCATGGGGCAGCGACTTGGGAGGGACACAAGAAGCACTCAGTAAACAGCTCTTGCTTCGACCTGACTGAATGGGCTGCCAGGCAAAGCACTGAGACATTCCATCCCTTTCTAGTCTCTGGACCTATGAAGTTTTCCTTTACTGCACAGACTTAGGTTTTTACTAGTGTCTCTGTGTTACTCAGGTAGGGTTGCCCACAAAATACCACAAACAGGAGGTGCTGAAACAGAAATTTATCCCTTCACAGTTCTGGAGGCCAGACGGCCAAGATCACGGTGCCAGCAGGGCTGGTTTCTCTAGGCCTCTCTTCCTGACCTGGTTGGCTGTCATCTCACTGTGGCCTCATATGCTCTTTTCCTCTTCTTACAATGACACAGTCATATGGGATTGGAGCCCCTCCAAGGGGCTCTTGATTCAGACCCTCAAAGACCCTCATTTGAGTGAGGCAGTCTTCTAACTGATCTACATGCCTTGACCCTACTTGTTCCACTGTGACGTCTTCACTTTACCACCAAAGTTACCTCTTAAAACCCAAATTTTATCATCTCTCTCTTATTTCGGTCTACAGCAGCTCCCTAGTGACCCCTGGGATAAAATTCAAACTCTTGTCATGACATGATCTTCTTATAAGAACATCAGTTATACTGGATTAGAGCCCCACCTTTATGATGTCACTTAATCTTAGTTACCTCTTTAAAGTCCTGTTTTAAAGCCTGATTCCCAAATGTAGTCACACTGGGACTCAGGGCTTCAACATATGAATTGGGGGGAGAGGAGAAGGCACAATTTAGTAATAACAATCTGCTTTAGAGATGATCTCCAAAGCAGAATTGCATATTGGAAAGCAGATGTACTTGGGTGTCAGAGAGAATGGTGTGAACTCTAACTGGCTATTTATTATTCTAGCTTGACCTTGGGCAGATATCCTTCTCTGTAACATATCCTTCTGTGTAAAAATGGGCTATTAATAACTGCATGGCAGGTTTATTGTGACAACTTAGGAAGATCAAATATGAAAGATATCCTAACACTTTACTTAGTAGCTGAGAGTTGTAAAAATTTCTCTCTGATGTTTACCTTTTAGGTGGTGGGGTCTCAGCATTACCCTGAAGGCTCAAAGGGCCATTCTTTGTGGCCTATATCTCAAACTGCTAAAAATTATCATTTTAATAAATCTGAGCAATTTTTGCACTGTGGATACCTCAGGCTATCAAAAACCACTAATAGTTAACTTCTGATAGTTCCCAGATTAAACATGAAATTTCTAAAGAGGATTTATGTTGATCAGCTGGATTCATCCATTCTATTATTGAAATATTTATTTAACAGATGTTAATTAGATCAGCTAAGTGTGAGGTACTGTGCTAGGAACTAGATGAATACAAAGATTCATAAATTATATTGTTTGTTCTCAAGTTAGAAAAATATTATGAACACAAATGTGCACATAGCAGTAAGAAATTATAAGGGTTCAAGATAAGAGCTGGCTTATTAGAATGGCGTGAAGAAGAATCACTTTATATATATACATGATCTGGGGCTGGTTTTCAGAAAGAGATCAAATTTTAAACTACTCTTTAAATATGGGCAATTTTAAAAAAACTGGTAAGTGGTGGAGAGAGGCCAATAAAGGGAAAAATAATTCTTTAAGACTTTTTCCCACTTTAGATGTATAAAAGGAGACTTCATTCTCTTTTTCATGTGGCAATTTCAGAAGATGCAGACCCTGGCTCTCTCACCCAACTTTCAGGAAACGGAAATCATAATAAAGGCTTGGAAGAGAAACAAGAAATATTGCAGAAGAAATTTGCACATAGAAATAAGAATGCTATTTCCAAGGTTAGTTCAAGTAATCAAGAGCTCCTCTGAGAGATGAACTTTGTACTAAAACAACTTAAATCTCATCTGTTTTTACTTGTGGAGGTTAAGTGACTTATTTTACAAATGCTTCATTTAAAAATCTGCTGATTAAAGCTCCTGCTTTTAGACCTTGTAAAGTCTAACTGGAAAAGGTACCCATATGTTTTTATTTATTTGAAAACTGAATCACATAATGAACTTATATTCCTTAGAATCCCAAGGGGATAACAGCTTTTTAATATTACTGTAGCTTTCTTATAATGCAAAACAGTTCAGCAAAATTAAACTGTTTCATTTTTCCTTCTGCCTAACATGACAAGGCTTCATACTGAAAGATCAAAAGTTGTATTATGCCTTTCTCTAGAGCAAATAACATTGACACGTACTTCAACAGTGTTCTTCATTCTAACATCTAAGAGCCACATTGTATACCTGAGTAGAACAAATTGACATAATTTTATAATACAATATACAAATGTGGTTATTCTTGAAGGTAAAAGCCTATTTTTCATGAACTTGTCCTAAAATACCTGTATTCTTTACCTGTCAACATTGTCATATCTGGCACGTTATGCAATGTCTAAACGGTAATTTTGTTTTCTACTCTTGGGTAAAAGTATCCTTGGGACATTTTCATGTGAGGCGAATCTGAATAAGCTGAAATTCTGAGGAGGGCTTTTTGTTTGTTTTGGTTTTTTTTTTTTGCTTTTCCTTTTTTTTTTTAGCAGCATTTTGTACAATGTATCAGGTACACTGAAGGGAAGGTAACACATTTCAGTGAGAAAATGCATGCACAGTTATGTCAGACTAGGATCCTCATGGAAGCTGCACAGTAAGCAAAAGAAAATTCTTCCAAATTAATCTGACCTTGAAGAGGAAGCATATTTTTACTAATCAATGGTAACCAACGTTGACTGGGGATTAGCCCGATTTTTGCATGTATATTCAGGTGGATAAAACAGTCGTCAACTGTTGTCTTCCTGATCAACAGTCTGTCATTGCCTATCAAATTGGAACCCACAGTGCTTTGCTTGTTTCAGTTTTATGTAGCCACATGTAATACATGAGTCGAAATGTCTTGCTGGGTTATAAGAAAAGGAGATGAAGAATTACAACACAAAGGCTCAATGATAATATAGGTTAGAAAACCTAAATCCTAAGCAGCTAGATTTTTAACTTCTATGTGAAATAACATCTCCCAGTTCTAAGATATTATGATCTAGAGCGGTGCTTCTCAAACTTTAATGAGCACACAAATTACCTGGGGGTCTCGTGAGAAGACTGAATCTGATTCAGTAGGTCTGGGATAGGGTCTGAAATTCTGCTTTAGGAATGAATTCTCAGATGATGCCAATGCTGCTATGGACCACATCTTGAATGGCCAGGTTCTTCACCACAAGTTTATACAATTCATCATGATATTTTATAACCATCTTCATAGCAAAGGAAATGTGGCCCCCTAAAATAGCCATATTAGTGTCTGCCAATTCATTTTGCTTTAATTTGGTAATGATTATGCCAGCCTTTTGACTCATTGTGATTAACCTTATAATTAGATTTTCTCTTAGAATCACTTTTCTTCATGAAGGTGCAGAAAATAAATAAAATAACATAATAACAAAGAGAGTATATGACTATAAGTTCTTGCAGGTGGCAAAACATTTGGTGAACATTTAGGATTAAAGCTTTAAATGGCCCATTCTTAATCTTGCGGGATATAGGAAAAAAATAAAAGTGATTTAAAATCAGTGATGCTAGCTACTGTGGGTGGACACTGCTACATCATTTGGGCCCTCCTGTTTCTTGCAGCCAGCACAAGCAGTGATCAGGGTGCATGTGACCTACAGAAACCTGCAGTGTGGACCTGCCTATGCAGCTGTATATTGGCAGTTTGTTAAGATGCTTTATGAAAAGAGGTGTCACCAAGTAACTGGCTGCCCAGTGCTCTTATTCTCAAATGAGAAAGTCATCATCTTCTTGACATTCTACTTGCTGTTTCAAGTAAAATTAAAGAAAACATACGCATCTCCACCCACACCCACTCCTCCATTGTTTAGTATTCAATGATTCAATGGAACGACATTAAAGTTTTGTTTCATGCAGATAAAGAATAACAGTGGCCTTGTACACTGTGTGTTTCTGAGCATTTAGAGTGAGAATTGTATTTAAAAATACTCTGTCTAAAGAACTTCATTTTCTGAGGCTTTAGAAGACACAGAATTATTTTGTCATAGCTCCCTTTCTTTTCTTAAAACTTTGCTCTTCATTGAAAACTGTTAATCCATTAAACAAATATTTATTAACTTTATTTACTTATAAACTTAATTTATTTGTAAAGTATGTGGCATAAAATATTATGTGGTGGATGACTGTTAGGAGCTGAGAATTGAGGGCACTACGGCGGCTCCTGATGTCACAGACCTCAGGACTCTCAGTTAAAGCCTTTAGGAGTCAGGCCTCACCTAGTTACCCTGATCATTTCAGCAACCCTTAGCTGTTTGAGTTAGTACTGAATAAATTGTTTAAAAAGATAATAAATGGCTTGGCTCGCAAGACTGAAAATTCCAGAAATCAGGCACAGTTCTGTTCAAGAGAAGAATATCATCAGAACTCAGCTCTTCTACACGTCACAGCACTGACTTTTGCTGTACTGATTTAACAGTTACACTCTGTAAAAGATTTCTGAAAAACTAAAAGTCTAGACAGTCTCAAAAAAAAGAATGTCATTTCCTTTTCCAATACGAAAACAAGCGTGTTGTTTCTCATTGGTTGTAAGTGGCTCCTATTCTCATCTCTGAACAAAAAGCTCCGGTCACTGGAAATATAATACTGTGACCGGCCAGACCGGATCCACATGTCCACCCGTGAGGCCATCAGGGAGGTAAAATCCGCCAGAGGTATGTGGATTCAGAGTTGTAGTAGCCATTAGGGGAGCATAACTGACGACTGAGACGCTGCCCGCTTAGGTCTACCGCTGCATCCATGCAGTGACCATGCTTCTCGTGTGCTGATGATCCCAGAGAGTTACTGAACCCAGTGCAGGAGCAGGGGACTGGTGCAGTCCTAGGAGGCAGCGGACACACCTTTAATGGGTGACACTGGCTCACGTATCCTCTGTTAGCTTAGCTGACCCTTTCTTGGAATGATGTTACAATCTGGGACTCTTCCTGCTCCATTCCTCTTTCCTCACCCCCACACCATACATGTCGACTGATGGCAGTCTGAAAGTTCTCTGTGCTTTTTCCTGCCCTCCTCCAATAAATCTCTTGCATGTTTAATCTTATTTTACTGTCACCTTCTTGGAGAACCCAGAGTAGTGCAAGAGTGTATAAAATTGTGATTTTCCAGGGGAAATTTGAATTCTATTGGCAAGAGGGTGGTGAACAGAACTTCAGAGGCAAAAAAAAAAAAAGAACTAAGGTGTATCTATATAATGATCTCTCATAGTTTAACTATTTTTTCTATAATACATGTTCTTATGAATTTCTTCCAAACATCAAACAACTTTTGCTTGAGTTGTATCTCCCTGAAATTAAAAGTTCCTTTAGAGAGAAGATTGTATGTCTTCATTTCCCTAAAAATGTTTTGCAACCATAGCAATGATAAGGGGCAATATTTATGCTCGTGAAAAAGATTTTCATGTATCTGTAAGTTACCGTGGATTACTAAAATACTAAATAACCCTTATTTTATCAAAATACGTATGATGATGTATCCTTTCCAGACTGTAAGGTTATCTTGGCAAGTATTTTACTGCATCTTTCTTACTGCTCACACCTGGAATTTTCTCTGTTGAATTTGAATTACTGTAGGAAGTGTCAAAGTGTCAAAAGAAAAATTCCTGGAATATAAAAATGAAAATTCCCTAATCCTTTCACACCTCTGAAGAATATAGATGAATGAACAGTAACCTTTTTTTAATTGGTCTTCTATGTCTTAGACAATATGACAGTTAATTTTAGAAATCTTTATTTTAATATTTGTGGTTAATGAAGTAACCTCACCTCCATTATCCAGGCATATGGTAGGAGAACAGCTATTTTAGTGTATTTTATAAGGATGAAAATTTAAATACAGAGAAAGTAAGTGACTTGTTCAAAGCCACACATACAGTCCTAGCAGTACGTTCATCTGATTTCTAGGCTTGTAAAGAAAATTACCTCACTTCCTCTCAAATTACCACTTTTTGGGTCCACAAAAGGCAATGTCCCTTCTGCAGGGACGCCCCTTGTCAAAAGTGGCACTGACTACTGCTGCTTGTAAATTTTTGAAATATTAATATTACCAAATATTACACTATGGTACTTTTTTATACCTTAAGCCCTGTTGCTTAAAAGCTTTCTAACTTGGGCCTAAGCCCTAAATTTTATCAATCCCAGGTTAAAGAGGACAGACATGTTTCTCTTTAAACAAGACAATAAGGCTTATGAATGGGCAAGAGAAAAGATTTCTCTAGTAGGGGTTTTTTCCCCCCTAATACAGCATAGTACAGCAAATACTAAGCCAGAGGTGTGCTTCCCTATAATAGGACACATGATTAATAAACAAAGCAAAAGAAAATCTCTACCTATGTGATACAGGGCTATTTTGGGGAAAAGAAAAGAAAGAGAGATTTTGAGACCTGAGCCAACATGGACCATTTCTTGAACATTTAAGAGTAAGAGGAGCGCTCTTTGGCTTAGAGATTGAGTTGAAATGTGTGTGTGTGTATGTGTGTAATATAGATTGTATACTTCCCAATACCATAAATACCATCTTGTAGAGGAAAATAGGAGAAAGGATAGAAATCTAAGAAACTAAGCATTTTCACCAAAGATGTAAATACATTTGCATTCTCTCCTCCAGACCACACCTTTCCCTTCATGCCATTATTCCCAGAACCACAGATAAAGGTATGAAGGCACATGAATTAAATGACAGATATCCAAAAGCTATGGTACCTCCTCGTCCAAGATACTGAGTTTTCAAAAACAGTGTGTCCGGTAAAACATGGATTTAGAGGGTTCAGTGTTCAACAAAAAAATTCCAGCTCAATCAGTTATTTGTTATTTTAGCTTCAGAAAAAAAATTGTATGCCTGTTTACTCCTTGTAAAAGCAGGACAATAATATCTTCCTGAGCAAGGGATAAAGAAGATTAAGATAATACACATAAGATGCTTAGTGCAGGGTGTGGTGTTCCTGAAATAATAATAAGGTTTTTATTATTGTTATTACTACGCTATACCTGCTGCCACTGCCACCACCACCTCTGCCTCAGCCTGTTTCTTCCTGAGGCAGGGAAACTGGTTAGGGTAATACGTGAATCCCTGATATGGACAAGAACTCTTCTCTTGCCTATCTTTTATACCACATTAAAATTATCACTCTACGTAGTCCTGTAACACGTTCAATCTCGGCCCTCGAAGAACAAGTAACAGCAGTAATAGGAGCTCTAGTAAAACTCTCTCAGCACATTTCACGAACTCCAAAAGCCAAGCATAAAGTGAATCTTTGTTTTTAATATCCAATAAAAAACAACTTCCAGGTGGAAAAAGCAAGCTATTTTAAAGAAAAATTAGAAAGTGGCAAACATTATCTTGAAATTTAAACCCAGACTCTTGTGATCTAAGAGGTTTACTTTTTCCCCATCCTCTTTCATTTTTATTTTCCCTAAACTCCTGCCCAATGGCTCTTCTCAGAGATTCTCATTCTCTCTGGATGCAAGAAATGCCGAAAACTTTGTCAAAATGTCTTCTATCACAAAATTCACAGGTCACTTATGTACACTCAAGAGGTTTCTGCCAGTCCCAATAAACATCGAGACCTCTAGATGTGAACCCCGACTTGCTGAACCTCCAGACCTCTTGGAGTTTCACTCATCACTAATTTTCTGGTTCAGTGGAGCATTACCTAACTTCTTCTCAACTTTTCTACAAACCCAGAGCCTAGATGAAAAGGGAAATTTTGACACTGTGGTAATGCAAAAGAAAAAAGGGCAAAAATCTCTGCACCCCCAAAAAACAGAATAAGCAAAAATAGCAACCAAGTAACCCTAAATATAAGTATATATATATAAAAAAAAAAAGCTTCTGCCTTTATATAATTACATGAAAAAGAAAAAAGAGAAAGAACCCTTCCCAAATATATTCCATGTGCCCATGCAAACACTGACGGTTTTTTTCCTAGTTTTGATGTAGTTATGGTAAATCTTTTTTGTTTCTATCCTATAATTTCAGATTCTACCTTCCCATATAACTAACCAGCTCTTTCCTTTCTATTTCCCTTGATACCTCAATTTTAAAAACCTGTTTTATTAAAATATCTGAAAGTGAAAATATGTTTACTTCAGATTAACAGGATGAGGAATGGAACTGGCTTTCTTTTCCTATATTAAGTGTGCTTCTCATTTAATCTTCCCAGAAGCTCTATGCATTTGATATTGTCCAGTCTTTCTAATAAATGCTACTAAATTACTGATTCAAGGCAAAAGGCATGAAGCCTGACTTTGAAGACACTTTTCTTGTATTTAAACATCTAAATAATAAAGATAATGTAAATAATCAAGAGCACAGGTACTGGTTTCTTTATACAGAAAGAAATCATTAATCCAAAAGCCATGGCAAATACAAAATAGCACAGTAAGTTTCCTTTAAATATTTCATACACATACACAGTTCCAAAGCAAAATCTTTTATTCAAGATGGTGTTGTTTTTCCCCTCCCTGGTGAGCAATCTATTGTAAAGACAGAGACCTCCCTTCAACATGGGGAATAGAAAACTGAATTATAAAGAACTCTTCTTACAAACACAATTTTGTAACCTCACAGCTCCATAGAAAATGTCTTTAAAAAAAAAAAAAAGAAACACCAATAATAATAATAATGCCATTAAATTCAAACATAGAAATATTAAAGATCCCTTTCTTTTGCAAATGAGGTTATAAAGGCAATGTCATTACTGCAGTTTCAGGGCTAATACCACCATCTGAGAGATCATTTTCAAATTCTGTACAACAAGACCTAATAGACACTGGCTTCATGCAGATACCATTTTGGAAAACAGACCAACATTTAGAGGCGTCTGTTTTTTTCTTGCCTTCTAGGATAATAAAGGGCTACCAAAAAGCAAAATAATTTCCTTTTATTAAAAGCCCCATTCAAGGGTTAAATCTGTAATTTAACCATTATGCTGGAAATCTTTCATAATCCATCTTCCGCAATTTCCCCAATAGTGACATTATGTAACATTTATCTCTTGAGAAATAGTCATTGCAAACCATCCACCGTTTTATGAAACAGCCTAGTTCTGTGTCTGCTGTTTCGATTTTTTTGTCACCTGTATTTTCAGGTTGATTGTCTTTAATAGGTCTTTATCTTCCTTACCGTATTTTCCCTCTAATTTAGGTAAAAAGGGAAATGAACTAAATTTATTTCAAATTTTGTGATTAAAGACCAAAGTTTTCTTATGATCAGAAAAAGAAAGTGACATGACCTAGAGCACGAGGAGACGCCCGTGTGGAAGAACTGGGATTGAGCTGGCCCCTAAAGATCAGAAGAATGGATAGGTGGACAGGTCAGAGGGCTGTACCGGAGAGAATGTAAAAGGCAAGCTGGAAAGCAGCGAGTCTGAGCAGATGACTGTGAAGAGACCAGCCTCACTGGGTTGTCAGGTGCGGCTAAACAGTAGGCTGTATGTCTGTAACACCTTATCCGATATTTCAAAATGTGAAAAATTCTAAAAAACAACTTAAAAAAACTAACATTAATAATCCTATTAGGAGATACAGGAAATGCATATGAAAGCAACTAACATGGACCTCACTACTACTATGTGCAAGATACTGAACAAGGAGCTTTACATAGTGACTTCCTTTATCCTTATGAGATGTGTATTCGTTTCCCAAGACAGACATCTGTTGAGGTTGCCATCTGTGGCAAGGCACCAGGAAAACAAACAAGGTAAGACATGATGCTTATTGTCAAGAATAGAGTATGGTAGAGACAAATGAGGTGTGTTTTTAAAAAATATATAATGCAGTTTAAGTGCTTTGACGAAGGTATTTTCAGGATGCATCTAGATTAAGAGGAAAGCCTCTAAAGACAAAGCACTGTTTCAATTGAGTTTTTAAGTTGATAAATAGGAGTTAACTAGATGCAGGAAAAGGCATGGTAAGCGAAAAGATCATTATGAGCAGAGTCATGGAAAAGCCCAGAGGCATGGAAAAGCCAGTCGTGCTTAGGAAAGTAAAAGTAGTTAGGATGGCTGGAATGAAAGGTTTGTGTTGATAAAAGGTACAAAAATATGGTGTGTATTTTTGCAGGGAGGTGGAAATGTAGTAGCCAGATCAGATACACCAGGGCTTCTCCACCAGTGAAGATTTTGTCCCCAGGGAAGATGTGACAAGGTCAGTACATATTTTTTGGCTGCTATAATGGGCAAGGGGAGCAACTGACATCTAATGGATGAAGGTCAGAGGATCTGCCAGATGTCCTACAATGTGCGAGACAGCCTCATCCCCATCCCCCACCCCAACAAAGAATGATCTGGCCCAAATGTCAACAGTGCCAAGGCTGAGAAATCTTGATGTGTGGTGCTAACCCAGAAAGTCAGGTATCTGGAAAGTTCCGATAAATGATGGAAGGGTTTTAGGCCCTCAGGCACATATGGTCTTCATCTACACGCAGCATTCTGGCAGCTGTGTCAGGGCTGGATCAGAGAAGTCAGGGGAGACATCACAGCAGGAGGACCTGTATTTAACCCATCGCATCAATACAGTAGGAAAATGATGGTGGATGCAAAGGGGGAAAAAGAAAGGAACTAAGAATGAGATGAGTGTATGCAGCTATGAAGGCAAAGCTTGTAGAATGACGCTCAGAATTCTATATTGAGTTACCGGAATAAAATAATGTTATTCAAACAGGCAACAAAGGACAGAGAGTGATGTTAGAGAGCAAAGGTGATGAGTTTGGTTTTAGTCCTCTTCAACTGAGTCCCTGAGGGCCATGTGGAGTTTAGCAGCAAGCAGTCGTATACACAAAGTCGAACAAAGAAAAATGCAAGGAACTGACAAATGCAGTCAGGAAATCGCAAGAGCAACTTCGGTGAAGCAGTGCTAGTGGTGATGGTTACACTGTAAGTGGCAGTTGAGAAAACTCTGGAGCATTGAGCAGTAAAGAGGGGGAAAGTAGAACTTACTTCTTAAAAGAGCACTTTGTATAAGTAAGTAAACTGAGGTTTAGCAAATCTCAATATATTTCCCAAGGTCACAGGACTAGATTCACGCCCACATCTGCATTCCTCAGAAAATAAATTTTCTTTCTACTATACAATGTCATCCTTACTTCCCCAGGCCATTTCTTTATATACCCTTCTGCTGGCTTCTCTTTCTAAGAGGAGGGCATATGAGATAATTGATCAGAGTTCAAGACATTGATTGGATCATGTTTACAAGCATCCATGGACAATCAATATTTAAAATATGATCTTTTTCTCTTCTCCATGTAGCTAGATAAATAAACTTCTTAGGCTGTACCTTGGAAGCAAGCTAATTATCCAATTTGTTTCCAACTATGTTCTTCTCTTTTGTATGTATACAGATACGTGTATACATTATATCTATATACATACACACACATTCATGTACTTGGACAGGCAACTGAATGTAATGGTTAGAAACATGGCTCTGTGATCTTAACCTTCTCAGCCGTGTGACCTCTGACAGAATACTTTATCCTACCTCAATCTTATCATTTGTAAAACACAGAATAATAGCACTTACCTTAATGAGTTACTGTAATTATTAAATGAGACTATATCAATGAAACACTTAGAACTATGATTATCATCTAGTGAAATGCACAAGAACTAGTAACTACTTTGTGTTTTCTTCTTCTTTCCCTGCCCGTCCTCTCACAATGTCCCATCCCTCCACAGGCTCACAGGAGTCTCTTTTTGTTTTCAGGTTCTGGTAAACATAGCATCCCCAAGATTTTGCTTCAGGTTCAGGGGCAGGTTCCACTTAGGACTAAGGATTTAGGTCCTCTAATCTGACCTGCAGGAGAGCCCTACCTCAGGGCATCCTTCTCCAGTAAAGCTAACAATAACATTGTCTTCCTACCTACTCTGGTTACTATTCTTTGAGTTGCTCTCCTCATGGACCTTACAGGACACAGAGAGAGATTCGAAGGAAAAGATGTTGCCAATCCTTCGTCTATGGCCTTTGTATCATGGCCAGTGGAATCAGGCAGATCCTCCATGTTCAAGGAGAAATTTCAGCAGGAGTCATCTGATTTGAAGTATCTGAGAAAATAGGAGGTGATCATGCCTGTGCTCCTGGATGAAGAAGCAGTGAGCTGACCTCTGGGAGGCCTACATTCTGTTATTACCTCAGTTATCAATGAACTGGTGACCCTTTTTCAAATGGCTACCTTTTTCGAGTAGTTCTAGCTTCCTTACCAGCAACAGAAAAAGAGTCATGATAATCATCTGACATCTCCTTTAACTCTTAACAACTATACCAAAGGAATATAAACTTTACTAGTGGTGGTTTTGTGGTGGTTATAAATTTATTTATATTTGGTTTGAGATTTAGGATGAGAATAATGGGAATCCGACCTCTACATAAAAGAGGTACTATACATCTGGATTTAGAAAGATCAAATATCCAGATACGTGGTAATTCTTAGAGCTCATGCTCATTTAGGATACAAAGTATTTTATTAGAAAGGAAGAAATCCTACTGATTTAGATCATAAACTTATAAAATATGTTGTATGGAAAAACCTAGGAGGTTCTCTTTGAATTTGGGTATATCTACCATATGCTTAATACATTTACTCCTTGAAATAGAGAACACATCACCTCCACTGAGTATTTTTCCCCAGAATGACTACTGCAGGTAAGAACTCTAAGCTAAATGAGGATGTCCCATATTTTGGATGAACTCCTAAATGCAAAGTTTCTGTATTATTCTGTTATCAAAACATCCAAAGAATATTTGAAGATTAAGTAATGATTGCACCAAGATTGTACAAATAGCATAGTAAGTAGCCAATACACCTTCAAAATTATGTGATAAAATCAAACATGTCAACAAAGCTATGTGTCTCCATTATATTTTTAAAATATAAATTGGACACAGAGTTTCTACAACATTCTGCTTGTCGTAAAAATCAGTGACCTTAGAACTTAAGTCTGACAATCATAATCTCATATTACAACTCTTATTCACCAAAGTGAGGTTGTTAATGTATTTTATGTGTTTCACATGAAAAATTGATACTCTTTCTTGAATATAATTTAAAGCAATTCAAGGAATTCAACATCAACTTTCAAAACAGGAACATTATGTAGTAAAATTTCCAAACTGTCTAATCAGTTTATTGGTAAATAAAAGCAGAGCAATAGCTGCTTCTTCTTCTAACTCCAGGGAGCCTATTTTTAAAAGGTCCCAAACTCCCTGCTCAACTTGATTGTAAAGTACTGTTATTGTAAAATTTAAGTTTATTTAATAAGGATCTGAGAATATTAGCTCTTTTCCAAGCAAATACAGGTTTATAGGTTACTTAAACATAAAATGATGTAAAATTCTACTTTTTTTTTTTTTCTGAAATCCTTTTGAAACAAATGAAACCCTGTCTTTAAATTCATCGTTTTACCTAACTATACATTTGTGGGTAGATTTGGCTTTTGTTTAAGAGGCATGCTGCTGTTGATTTAACATGTATTTTTTTTTTTTTTTAAGCATTTCTAACCTTCTCTCTTGCCTGATAGTGACTGCTTGTTTGACTCACTACAACACTCCCATAGGTTAGGCTGCGAAGAAGACAATGAGCTCAAATTAATTTAGGCCATTTATCAGTCATGGATCTGAATGCAGCATGATTTCTTAACTCAATTCAATTCTCCTTTCCCCTCAAGTCCTATTGCGGTGATGTGGAGGTGAGTCTTAGTGGATGTTGCACCCATTATGTGTCTGTCTTACAAATGAGGAGCTCTGACTCCAGAAACTCCTAATTCATATGAAGAGGCTGCAAGGGAAATCTGACCATTCCCTACTCTGGAGAGAAATACTGTCTTTATTAGCTAGAAATGTAATCAAATCTCCAAAGAGGGTAGGGAGACACCTTTACCTTTACTACATGGTAACGTCTCTGGGAAGGGAGGCGTTCTCTATCTTTAATATCCAAGAATGTAAATAAACCTGAGCAAACTGTTAATGCTTAGACATGAAGAAATGTGAAAGGTTCACGAAGAACGCTCTCCAGACCTCTACTGTTCTCTGTAACCTAATTTTCTTTGTTCTACCCAAGCTTTCCAACTTGTAGTTCTATAAAGACATCTCATATCTCCATGCTACAGTTGATTTTGCCTCTTCTTTCTCCAGCAAACTCTTATTTATATTTCAAAAATCATGTCAGAAGTAACCCTACTCTGGTGAATACTTCCTAGTCCAGCTACTCAGATTTACTTGTCTCATTTCTATATGCTATTAGCATTCTGCCCATATGATTTTCTGGGCAACTATGAATGTATTCCATAATAGTTTTGTTTTTTTTTTTTTGTCTGTTTTCTCAACTAGACTGTAGTCTCCTTGAGGACAAATTTCATTTTGCAGCTTCAACTATGTGTACCTATTTCCTAGGGCAAAGTTTAATAGCTTGTTAAATTAATTAACTTACTTTTCTGAATCTGAGTTTTTCCTCTATGAAATGAGCCCATTATGACCTAGTTTATCATGAAAGACATTCTATAAAATTTGGGTAAGACATCATACGTCTCTTTCCTTGGCAATGTGTGGTACTGCTTACTCAATGGCCAATACTTTATGAACTTTTTAGCAGTATGCTTCACTCACATAGGTCACTGATCCTACATCTAAGGAGAAGGAAGAAGCAAAGATCTATTTTTCTACATCAGGCCCTTGAGATTTTTTTACGTAAAGTATTTTACAAGAGTTTGTTGCCTGGTAGTTCTCAGCTGAAGTCTGTGTCTGAAAATGATTCGGAGCATGTTCTTACTGTTTAAGTATTCTTCCTGCTCAGACCACTACTTTCTACTGAAAATGAATGGCTCCAGTCACAACTACTGCTGACCACGGGATTTCTCAATCAGATCACTGTAGCAAGTTTGTTTGTTTCTTGCCTTTTTAGGAAATTAAAGTGAGAATACTGCAGCCATTACCTGTTCCCCTTGAAAGTCTTTTTGTATTACATGTCTGTGTTCTAAAAATATAAAATAAATTGTATCCCAGGGTACAGTACTCACCAAGGCATGGTAAAAATCATAGATTTACTTTAGACTTCTTTATTGTATTTCTTTATATTTATTAGTAAGCAACTCATCTAGATTTTCATATCATTTTATAGTATTATAGATTGATTTTTTAGCTTTCAGTATCTATATTCACCTATAATCTTCACTTTTCCCCCCTTTCTTTCTTTTTTTTAAATAACATCAAGTTAAACAAAAGACCACAAGTGCAATACTTCATTTCTATTTCCGGTTTATAATGGTAAACTCAGGCCAACTTAGTAGGGGAAGACTCATACTAAATTTTAAAAGCATAAGAATTTATCTTTGAAGACATGGAAGTTTTCAAAGACACAAATGGTTTTAAGTCAGTATTCTCATACAAATGACAACTAGCTTGAGAACTGTGGACGTTTTTCAGCAGGGCATAAATGCCATGTCACTAAGGTAGAATCATTTAATCCTCCTAAAATCTGTGAGTTAGGATTATTTCTAACCTAATGGTAAAATCATTTATTTCATCTAGGCAAATGCAGGTTATGGGGTCATGATTTACTATGCATCTGTCTTCTATTTTCTTACTGAACTGAAAGAACATGGGCATTGCTATTGATAGCCAATAGGTACAACTTCCACTACGTTCTCTCATCACAGTCCTCTAATATTCAGAAAACAAAATTACAAAAAAATTAACTGAAAACCATACTAAGTCCTAATATCAATAAAATAGTATCTCATATTAGTGTAAGTTTCTAGAATTTACAAATTACACTATTCCCTCACTTAGAATTCACAGAACTGTGTAGGTGGGCATCACTGCCTCCATCTGAAAGATTAAAAAAGTGAAACCAAAAAGCTCAGATGAATTGTAAAAGCCCTACAACTACACTGCATTAATTATAAATATGTATTTTCTGGTTCCAACTGTAGCATTTATTGTATCAGCTGTTTTCCCACAGATGATTTGTTTTGTGTTTTATTCTCTATAACCTAAAATAATGATTTTTCATGTATGTTCCCCATAGTTTAGCAGAAGCACCTCAGAGAACACCAGAGTGTGTATGTATGTTTCTATATAAATGTGTATATACAGAATGTATATATAGAATGATATTCCTCTCCCGTTGGTCTCCAGAATAATCTCATTACTATCTTCCTAAAAGACTGGGGTCTTGAGGAGGGTTTTATTTTGGGGAAAGAAAGCCTTGTTACCAGAAGAAAATTAGAAAACCTCTAATTAAAAAATACATTTCTATCTGTCTAGTGTTCCTCTGTTAGCATCCTACAGAAAGAATACACATAATTACTGAACTTACTAAAAATAGTGATATTCATACAATCTCATTTTTTATCATAGGAAGAATCAAGTCTACTGAGTAAGATTATTTGTTAAAGGGGTTGAATTGGATTCAACTTTACATCTTCAGGGAAGATTTGATACCTTTCTATCATATCTTATGCTTTCTTCTGTCACCTTATTGTGATTAAGACATTGAACAGGACATTTTTCTAGACTTTGGAAGAACATCATTAATTCATTTTTAAAAATTCAGAACTATTTAGTCTGTATCCTTTTTATATGGTAGTAAAATAGGTTCTACAGCTTCAAAGACAGATTATACGCAGTTTCTCTATCTCAAAGTTCACAATTTGATGAGGAAGTCAGACAGGAAGCATAACCAGAGTTTAAGACGATACGTGGCTGTTCCCAGATGAGGTAGAAGCCAAAGAAAGGCACGATACTTTTATCTGGAAAAAGAGAGTCTATGTGTTTTGGATACAAGTTCACCAGGAAAGAAAGGGACAGACATTCTAGGCACAGGGAACAGCATACTGAAAATTAAGAGACAAGAAAAATCATAGTATTTTTAAGAAAAAAATCACTAATTGAGTAGAGTTGGTGCTCATTTTGACTGGTGAGGAAAGCTGAAATGTGGAAAGTTAATAATGGGTGGTAGTTTGGGGTCAGGTTACTAAGGACTTTGTCTTCCACACAAAGGCATTTGGGACTTGGCATTCAAGCAGTAGAGAGGGACTGAAGAATTTTAAGCATAGTCTGATATAAGATGTAAACATAATCTCTTTTTCTCACAATTTTCAAATCCACTTAGTGAGACAGTATGTAAACATATATAAAGAAAATGATAATAAAAACTGCATTATACTACTTTCAGATAACTTGTATCAACAAGAGGTATTACATAACTTCAGAGGAAAAGCAAGCCACCTGGGCCAAAAGAACAGTGTGCAACTTCTACTGTACTTTCCAGGAAGGGAGGGAGGGATACGAGACATAGAAAACGGAGAGAGGTATATGTGTGTGTGTGCACGCCTATGTCACACACTGCTTGATAAAGTTTTTAATACCTTTACATATTTCCTATTGACTTGTTTTCCATTCTTGGTCCTGCACTATAAATGGGCACAGAATGGAAGAACTAGGAAAAGAGACTTATGAGTAGATTGGATCTAGTGACAATATTAGGCCCCATGAGTCAGAACAGAAAGAGAGGAGATAGCTGTGTGCCATGATTATGGGCCATCAGGCAGAGGCCCACGGGATCATACGGCAGGAATCATGAATCTGAGCGAGAGAGCAGGAAAGCTTAAGACAAACTAGAGCCTAGGGCGTTGCGACTCACTGTGCGGCCCAGGGAGCAGCAGCACTGGCACCCCATGGGACTTTGTTCTAAGTGATAAATTCAGGCCCCAACACAGACCTATACAACCAGAATCTGCATTTTAACAAGATCCCCAGATGTTTTGTAGATATTAAAGTTCAAGCAGCAGTACACTATGGCTCTAGACAACAAAATTTCAAAATAGAAGTAAAAGTCCTAGTAATAAGCAGTAACTCTCTGAAGAGATAAGCAGAGAACAACAAAAGACAGGCAGTGATACAATGTAGCATTTTTGAATGTGCCTTATCTACTGGAAGAACCAGTCTCAGATGGAAATTGGCATGCTTTCAATTCAAAATCAATCAACTTAAAAGATTCACTCTCAAATAATTTTTTTCCCCTGAGGAGAGTCAAAGTTTAACAGCAAGAAACGTCTACAACATAAAGCTTCCCAAAACCTCGTCCATCTTCTTTGATCACCCTATCCGATGTAGAGTTTTTTGAGTAACTAACTCCTGTGACTTCTGTGTAGATTTAGTGGAAGAAAAGCTCCCTTCAACTTTTGAATAGTTTGTCACTCTGCCTGTTAAAGTGTAAAGAACAGTCAACTCTCTTTCTTTTGATTACTTGCAGTTTGGTACCCAATTTTATTATAAGCCCAACATGAGAAGCACCAGACAGCCCTGCTTGCTGACTGTATCAATACTTTTTCAAATTGTTCAACACATTTCGAAGTCTCAGCATACAAATTCCTTGCTTTTTTCCTATATGAGGGTGAGGAAAGGGTACATAAATCTTTAGGAAATGAGGCTCTTGAAACAGTCAGAATAATGCTATTGTCAATATACTTAAAAGTTGCTTTAACACTTCTATAAAATTCTTATAAAAGCAAAAGTGTCTTTAATAAATTCAGTGACCCTGATATAAATACAAGATTACCATATACATACCTTTGCAAATGTTCTAAAAGGTTTTACTTATTTAGGACTTCACTAATTCAAGTAATCTCTGTAATGATGGAATCCAGCTACTTTATTATCATAATTTCATTGCTGATCCATCAAAGGGAAAAAAAAAAGAAATGCAATGAATGTAATGTTGAAATGATCTTTGCTTTCTAGTATTCATCAACGAAGGGAATTCAAAACAGCCGGTGCCATTTCAAAAGTGCTGGTCTTTCACTAATAACCATTTCAAGCTGGCATAACTTACATTGTTTCATTTTTGGTCCAGCTGCCATTCTGAACAGAAAACAAAGCAAAACACAGGGACTTAGAAAAAGTGCTAAAGAAAAATTTTACAGTCTAGTGAAGAGTGTGCTCATAGATACACAAATATGTAAGGATTCTAGTTGAGTTGTTGAGTTTTGATGCCCAAGTGGTCAAAATGATCCAGTCATTGGAAGGATGTAGATTTTCAATTCTAGGAAATCAATCCATGGCCAACATTAGGAAAATGTAGTGTTTATATATGAGTTACATGTATTAACTCATAACTCTCACAGTGAGTTTGGTAATATTGGTATCTCCACTGTACAGCTGGGGAAACTGTAGCACAGACAGAATCAGCAGCTGCAGAAGGGTATAGCATACATCCAGAGAGAAGTGAATGATTTTCAACAATGCCTGATCGCTGCCATTCTGGGCTTCAGAATATTGACTTCAATAATCATGTAGGGAATTCTTATTTTAGTTCTAATAATTTCTATAGGAAATTATTTTTTAATCCTGAACTGTATAAAAACATTTAGAATACTAAAATTACTGTCCATAATGAAAATTTTTCATGTGCATTCTCATACACACACACGTGCCTACACACATTGAGTTCTCAGATCAGTTCCAAGTCTTCCTCATTGAAGAAACAATAGAGATTGGCCTACATCTGGGTTTGATTCTAAATTGCTTTGTTTCTCTTTCTCTCCCTCCTCCTCCTCTCCCCATACTACACAACTAAGTACATTCTCTCTCACACAGCTCCTTCTTTTATTCTCAATTAGTTCTCCTTGTGTTTCAGTGACACGGCAGAGGCTGGCTAGACATTAACTCATGTTGTTTTCTTTCCCTGAATTCATAGCAGCGACGTATTTTCTAGATTTCCCTGTACTTAGGCAGGGGCCATATGAATGTGGATGGAAGTAAGTTCAAGCCTTGCCATGAAACCATCTCTGGGATTAATCACACATATTCCTGCTTCCACTGTCATGTCTGTCACTGGCTCAACACAGATGTTGGAATATCCTGTAACTTCTCATAACTGGTTACAATCTCCTGAATAAGTAGAAATCCATTACGGTAAAAAAAAAAAAAAAGTCATTAAATGATTATCACACCTCACCAACATTTGACAGAAATAACACTAACTTAAACTCACAATGTCTAAGCTGTAATATGAGCTATGTCACTTACTTGCTGTGTGACATTGGGCAAACCTAATAAATTTCCTAATCTTTAGAAAAATTTCAGTTCATCTCCTCATTTAGTATACTTGGGAAAAACTAATGAAAATGGTAATAAAAGTGCAAACTGTAAAATTGTATTGATGTGAAAGATTGTTATTTTCAAAATATTGACTCTGAATAAAGAGAAGAAAATGAACCTTGAAGGTTGGGTTCCAATTTGGTAAATCTGGAAATAGGAAGCAGTTTATCAGAAAATTCTCCCACAGGTGAAAAGATTTGGGAGGCCATGACTTTCAGGATAAAAACAGTGACAGATTTCAGACTATAATTTTGTATGAGCCCAATTTTAATTGAAATAAAAGGACTTTATTTTTATTGTCTACGTTGTAAAACTTTACTGATCTCAGATTACTCACCACTTGCTGTTCTGTACATGCACACATAGCTTCTACACTTCCTCCAGGTTGGCATTCTCAAGCTCTCCATGAATTAAATGTATGCACTTTATTAAACATGTTCCAGCTAAAAATCAATGTTAAGCCTGTGGATTCTACAGCATTTATCTTGGTTGCTAAGATGAGCATCTTAAGAAGACCAGTGCTGTGCTCCCACGAATGTACTGTACCTCCTGTCTTTTGCCATGATCTTGTCCTCAGAGCTCTAAATGTGAATGAACCTCACTAGTTTTTTAGCAACAGATTTCACCATTCCATTTCTCTGTTCTACACTGTTTCAGGAGATAGAGAATGACCACACGTCTTCTTCATCAATAAAATCTCAGTGACATAACTGTTAACGGCTTTCGCATGGGAGATGGCCGAGGGTTAGCTGGGGTTAGCTATGTGGGTCTGCTGATCTTGTTCTGGCTCACTCATTTTTCTGGCAATCAATCATTCTAGGCTGGGTTCAGCTAGTTTCCCTTGCTTTACAAGTCAGTCATTATCTTCCTAAAACCAGCAGGATAACAATATATTTTATGTTTGTTCAGCTCAAAATACTAACTTCTCTTTTGATTTTTTCCCTTTCATTTCTGGGTTATTTACAAGTGTCTAATTTGGATTTCATATATTTGGACATTTTTTACAGATTGGTTTATGATTTCTAATATAACCTTAACTTTCAATGCAAACACTTTAACTTGAATACTTTTAAATTTGTTGAAACTTATTTTACAGTGCAGAGAATGGTAAACCTTGAGAAATGTTCCCAGTGCATTCAAACAGAATACATATTCTGCTGTGATTTGGTACAATGTTCTATCAGTATTCAGTAGGTTGAGTTGGTTGATATGTTGATCAAGCATTTACTGATGTTCTGACTACTTTAGCATCGATTTTTGAGAAATGGGTTTGAAGTCTTCAGCTACATTTGCGGATTTGCCTATTTCTGCTTATGATTAATTCAGGTTTTGCTTCCATGTATTTAGAAGCACTATTATTAGTTGTTTAAGTGTTTAGGATTATTATGTTCTCTTAATACAATGACCCCTTTGTACATTGAGAAATCACCCTCTTAACTGCTGGTAATATTCTTCATAATATTTTTTTCTAATGTTAATAACACCATTCCAGCTTTTTGGGATAATCATTCTTTAACTTTTAACATATCTGAGCCTTTATATTTTAAGTGAGTTTCTTGGAAGAAGCATGTACTTGCTTTCTTATCCAATCTGTCAATGTTGGCCTATTTTGACTAAGTATTTTGAATATTTATGTTTCATGTGATTACTGGTATTGTTGGGTTTACATCTACCAGATTTCTTGCTACTGTGTCCTATTTGTCCCATTGATCTTTTGTTCCCATTGTTTCTCTTTTTTGCCTTCTTTTGGATTAAGCACTTTTTAATGATTCCATTTTCTGTTAGTGGTTAGTTGGCTGCTCATTTTTTCTAGTACTTGAAAGATGTTTGTCCAATGTTTTAGAGCTTGTTTTGTTTGTGATAAGAAATCTTCTTTCCTATTTACCTCTGTTCCTCCCAGTCACCTCCCAGGACTCCCAGCTCTCTCTTCCTTTGACCCAGGGAGACAACTGAAGTCTGCCTGAGGGAATCCTGTCTGTGTAACAGCTGGGGCAACCAAAGCCTTCCCTCATCTGTTTTGTGACCATCAAGGAACACTGTCCTTTGTCATCTGACATCCAGTGTCTTGAAAATCGGTGTTTCACATATTTTGTCAGTTTTGTGACTGTCGTTATTTTAAGCCAAAAGGTAAGTCACATCCCTGTCATTTCCTGTTGGCTAGGAGCAGAAGCTGCTTATTAAAATTTAGATGAGATGATATTACCCCCTCTGCTTAAAAATCTTCACTTCTCATTTCACTCAGTAACAGCCCAAGTCCCAGTGCAGGTCTACAGGTCCCTACACCAACTGGGTCATGTTATCATTCTGAACTCATTTACAACTACTCTCTCCTTCATGTAACTGCTTTAGCCACAATCAACCCCTTGCCTTTTGCTGAATAAGTTAGACACATTCTCCTCTCAGGATCTGTGCACACGGTGCTTCCTCTGTCTGGGGAGTTCTTTCCCTGGACAATCACATGGCTGGCTCTTCAAACAGTACATCTCATCAAGGAATGCACTGTCATCCTGTCTAAACTTACAACCTAAGTCTGGTCTCCTTATTCCTCTTCCTTCATTTTTCTTCTTAGCGATTATTACTGTATATATTATACATTTAATAACTTGTCTAGACATCTTATATCAAATCTAATCCTTGCTTGTGTTTTACACATGCCACATTCTAAGCCAGGCACAATTTCACCCATTTTAGCTGTATCCTGATAATGCAGGAAAAATTTAAGTGGTAATTGTAATGACTACAAAAGTCAACAGAAATCAAACTTTAACACAGTGCAGTCTCAATTCTTTCAAAAAAATAGAGTAGGTACTTCATCCTGTAGGTTACAGTTTTGATTATTTTATCCTTTGTAGGTATGTGTTAGATTAACTATATGGTAACTTCTCACCATTTTCTGAATAAAATAATGTAATCACAAAAAAAACTTCATATCAAAGTTGTTGAAATATATGAAAGCTTATTCCCTTGTTCAAATAAAGGCATACTTGTTTTCAGATGTCCATGTAAATCAGGCTTAATTTAATGTATTTTTAGGTTTTAATAAAAGCAACTCTGTTCAAGAAACTACTGACATTCAATTTCCTTTTCAGATAGAGCAAAAGAAGTATCAGTCTCTAGGGTATCATAGTATGGTTTATTTCTGATGAAGAGTACTCATTAAGCTACTAATATTTTCATCAAGTCTATTTGTACTTTTGGTTGCAATCAGGATCTAGCAATATTTTCAGCAGTGTAACAAATTAAAGTCAGGAGATGAAAGATTTCAAATTATTACCGTGAAACCTTAACCTTTCAAAAGTTGAATGGAAATAAGTACTTAAAATAACATATCTAAAATATTTCTTGAGATAATGACATAGCACTTCAAAAAACAGAATGGGCCTATCAAACCAGATCAGGTACTGAACACCGATCTATTTAAATGTAGTCTGTTACACTAACCTCACACTGGATTAAATCTAGAATAATCACATACATCTTGGAGCATTCTTCATACTCAGTGTGGTTTGTAAAGGCGTAGAGTTTCAGCTAAAACTCCCACAACAACTGCCATGTCTATGTATCAGCTTTTTCCTCTTGTCCAGGTAAAAGTGACAGACATGTTCCCATAATATTTTAAAAAGCAAGAAATGTTAGTAAGGTGGAAAGAGCGATGGAGGAAAAAAATTAAAAGAGTAAGTAAGATTTTGAAATGTATACTGGAAATGGGGATTGATTACTTTCTAATATTAAAACATCCTATTTTCTAAGCAAAGAATTATCCTTTTATTTGGTAAATTAGATTTCAAAATAAAGGTACGAGATAATATAAAGGTCAAATATTGATAGTCTAAAATTTGTAACTAAAAACATCATTAAGTATATAGAAATTACTGTAAATCTCCCCAAAGAATTAGGCAGACTTAGAGTTTAACAACTGGTTTTGTAGTAATTATTTAGATAATTCACCAGAGTGTTTTTTGGTTTTTTTTTGGGGGGGGGTGGTTGTTATTTTTTAACAATTTTAAGTGTAGAGCACAGTTAAGTTCAAGAGGTTTGCCTTAGAGGGCATCCATGAGAGGTCTGCTACTGAATGTGTCAAATAATTTTGTTACAAGGAAATCAAACTATAGGATACTCCCAAGGGTCCAGACCCTCTCATGACAAACTCTCAAGTTTCAGGGATTTCCTTACCAATGTTGATCATAAATAACTAATAAACACAAATGGTCACACCACCTCCCACCCCCCTTTAGTATAATACCCCTGTGCATCCATGAACACGCACATACATCAGAGCGCACTATGCCACTGTGCCAAAGGTATCTGCTTAATAATCGGTTCTGTCAGTTAGAGAACCTGTGATTTTTGAAGCAGATGGAGAAAAAAAAAATATGAAGGACCAGATTTTAAAAGTGATTTTCAGCAAAGAGAGGAGCACTCTTAATCTTGGGATAGTGAGAAAGATAAATCTCAAAACTCTGTTTACTAGAACCTTCTTCATGATTTTAATATAAACCCCATTCCGTGCCCTGGATCTAAACTACCACCTTAGGAGCAATCACCCTGTAGGCAAATCCCATGCAAGGTAAGCCTATGCATATGGTTGTCCTGGAACCCAAATGTCTTCTCTGTCATAATCTGTGTATCATATTCTGAAGCTTAGTTAGTTAGATTCCTGTAAGTGTAAGTTACATGCATCCTCTATTTAAAATATGACTTTCTGGGACAGGAGGTACTGTGGAGGATTACATTAGGATATAGTAAATCATTAAAACCTGTGTTGAGTCCTTCCCTCATTTCTTATTAATAGCTATCAAAGAGTGTAACAGTGAAGATATGGGAAATATGATGGTTACATAAAGTAAAGAAAAGTAACTTTGGATATGGAAAAACAGTGTAAAGGGGTAAATATAAGGGAAGAGCAGATAGCAGAGTGGGGTTTCCAGTGTGGAGGGGTCTGGTGTTTAGTGTGTTATAGGAGCACAGAAGACAGGTAAGGAGAGAAAGTTACCAGGAATCGGGAAAGTAACCCAAAGAGAAGGTGTGAAAGGAAATCTGGCCTATTCCAAAAGCTCATCAGTGCTCACCTTCATCAGGAGTGGACTGATTCTTTTTTCCCTGATTTCTAGATGGCTAATTACAGATATTAAGAGTCTAGAGGCATCCTAATCTTTTCAGCTGACTTGGAATCAGAAATCATAGATAAAAGTCTATTTTGGTAAACGTCTCTAAAGCTCTGATTTAAACATTAAATTTGGAATGAACTGGAACTATCATACCTCACACTTTGCAAGGAACTTGAGGTTTTATCATCCCTTCTACGTTTTGTGAGGATGAAAACCATTTTATAATACAAAGCAGGTAACCTTGAAAAAATTAAGTCCCAATTTAACCTAATTTGTACTCGTCTGGTCAAGTCACTTTAATGTGCTTTCCTGCCTCAAAATATTCAGAAGATGAGCCATAAAATGTACCTGTATCAACTCATTATAGTCGAAATAAGCAGTGAATTAAGAATCAAGAAAATCAAGAGAATCAAGAATCAACATTTTTGTTTTATTCTGCCACTAACTTCTCACATGTCTTTAAAAAGTCACTGAAGATTTCTGAATCAGATTTATAGTTTCTAGTCTTCCAAATCAAAAATGTATTATTTTATCAAATGTATATTCTACCCCTTCAATTATACCTCAAACTCACTTTCTTTTATTGCTTTGTACCTTTTTCTTAACTTGCTAAATACTAATTGACCATTACTTGTTTCAGAGCCTTTAATGAGGACATCCCAGATGCAGAAGATACTGTATTCTCTCTAAACCTTAATTCAGTACAGTGCAAACTTCTTTCAAAGTTTTCCCATATGATCACAATCCACTGCATGAACTGTAATTTTCCATTCATGTATTTATTTATCAAATGTGAATAAGGCCTACTACATAGCAGACAATTTGCTACCCAATGGGAATACAGACCTCTTCTACGTAAAGCTTCCAGTCTAGTGAGGAAGTCAAATACATACAATCAACATTTACTTTAATCATATGATAATACATGCTTGAAAGAGACTGAAGAGAGCATCTAATCTCATTCTGAATTCGTTCGAAAGGGGTTAAGGTTGATTAGAAAATGTGACATGGAAACTCAGGCCTAAATAACTTACAGAAAACAGCCAAAGGAAAATGAAGATGGATATAAGGCAGTCAACAGGCTAGACAGTGCAGGGAGAAAAGCATCGCAGCATTGCAAGTGGAGGACTGAGAGATTATCAACAAACATCCTAGAGCCGAGAGAGAGCATGGAGTGCTCGGGAGAAGTGAAATTATTCACTGACACAGAGAAGAATGTTTAAGTGGAAGGTAGAGAGAGTAGATTACTGGAGAAGTAGGCAGGAGGAAGATTATAAATGATCTATAATTTTATACTTTAGTAAGATTCTTTTGGATGCCTCGTGAATTATTTATTAAAATTAGAAAAATCAAGTTAGAGGGATCAGTTATTAGATTCTTGATCCACTTTTGTATTAATTAGGTTGTTAATTTTGTGTTATGTTACTAGAAAACAAAAAAAATCTAGATATTTGTAGTCACTGGTACGCTGCTGTGCTCTATAGGTAGTCTGTAAATATCCAAGAATAGAAATGCACCATAATATTTATTTAAGATCATGGTGTTATATTTTTAGCACCATTTTTCTTTAATAAAACTTTTATTTTGGAATAATTTAAGATTCACAGAAAAGTTGAAATGATGGTACAGAAAGCTTCCAAATACTCCTTATTCCGTTTCCTCTAAAGTTAACATCTTATATGAGTATGGCTTAAGCACTGTTTTGATTCCAGAAAAGATATTATTCTATTCAGTTGATGGCTTTTATTTCTTTATCATGAGTTGGGAGCTGATCCTTGGATAATTGATTCAAGACTAATAAAATATTTAAACAGACGCTTACAAAAAAGTAATACAAATTCATATATTACCATTGAGTTAGAAGACATTACACTATAAAATAATGGCTGTCACATTTTACCCTATAGTGGTATCAGCAGATTTTTATTAAAATAGACGTATTACAGTCTCAATCATAACATCAAACACCAGGAAATCTTGGTCTATAATTTTTACTACAAAATTGGTTTCCCAATAAGCATAATATCTGTATTTACAGTCTCAGGACTGTAAAATGAGAGAATCAGACTGTTCCACCAAACCTTGAAATTCTAGTGTGTTACTTGATACACTTTCATATCCAATACTCCATATTTCACTAAGAGAAAGATCTTAATTATCAGATTTTTAAATTTGTTCTTAATATAAGTGCATATTATCATTCAATTTGGCAAACACATTCTGATCATCTATTATTCTGAACACAGGGAACTATTATATGAAAAAAACATGTTTACAGACAAGCTCTTGATTAAAAACTCATGCCTATGTTACTATAAAATGGTAGAGAAGAAAAAGCCCTTAGATATCGAAGCTTTTAGTTTAATTCCCAGAAATACCAATTGTTAATTGTGACTATGGGTAAATCACATAATCTGTCTTACACTTAATTAGTATCCAATAAATACCTTTTCTAGCTATCTTTTTTCTTCTTTCTTCTTATCTTCATCTATTGATCTACAATCCTAACCTTTGAAGATTCCCAGTCTGAATATGAAGAAAAATCTTAGTACAGCTAGCTTCCTATCACTGACTCCCAGTAAGACTTGTGATTTCTACTATATCACACTGACTTCTAAAGAGATCACAACTAAAAAGAGAAAAAATAATGAACTTTGGGAAGTAATCGGTAATTGAATGTATTAGTTAAAAAGTACTATGTTCATCCTTTCCTAATTAGGTCACATCAAAATAGTTTTGGATAATGTGTTCAGAAGACCTTTAGAGATAGCATTAAATGAGGAGAGAGGTTTAGTTATCTTGGAAAATTCAAGTCGAACCTACCATTCAGAAGGTCATTGAGACAATATATAAACAAATGTACGGATCAAATCAGTATCCTTTACATAGAACATAAAAGTTTTACTAAGTGTTTACACAAAAAACATTTATGTAAAACCTGAGCAGCAAAATCATCTTTTTAGGGGACTTCAAAGAGAATCATTAATTAAAATGAAGTAGCACAACAAGAAAATGTTAACACTTCGAAATTTTGGAATATAGAAATTCTTAGAGAACTGGGAAATGTGTTTTCACATTTATTATTAGCATTATTTCCTAATAACAACTAGAGGGGAAAGATCCGATGATACGAGAAGATGGGGAAATGGAAATACATACTCCAGGGCATGCAAATGTATTATTGAACATAGTGGAATTCACTATCTCAGTAGAAGCAGCTTCCACTCAAGTAATGTGCAGTCAACCCTGCTACTACTATGAATGAAAAATACTGAAACAAGATTTAAGTGGAAAGCTGAAAACCTGTAACCTTAATCTTAGAAAATATCTAGGTCTCTTAAACATTAATTCTATAACAGAAATCTTTCAGAAGATCACTAGAAACTGAATTAGCAGAATTGAGCCAAATTGTGTATTTAATTAATCCTTCATAGCAAACAGAAAAATAGAACTTTTTTTGTAACCAACTTTCCTCTTATTAGTGGAATGTCTTCTGGGTGTTTTCCACACCTTCCGTAAGTCTTGCTGGAAACTTATTTATTGGTAAGGAAGATTTATGATATGTGGTAAAATTTTTATTTCATATTTGTATGTCTTATTAGAGTGTTGATATATTTAGAGCAGGCACTGCCATGCACTAAATTAATAGAACAACAACAACAAAAAATTGGCCTTGTGACCATCTGTCTACCAATTTGCCATCTATAAGAATTATTGCTTCTTATTTCATATCAGCATATTATTTTTCAAATATAACATTCTTAAGAATTGTCAATATTTACATTTAATGGGTGGATGATAGGACAGTGATACTAATGCAACCAACTACAAATTTTTTATTGCCTTCTTTTGTGCATAAAAAATTAATGAAAAATTATAACCTCCAACATCAGGTCAGATTCCAAATGAACAAAGGAAAATATAATTCCTAGGAGCTAGTATTTTAAGATGTGTTCTATCTCCTAGAGTTTTACCTGAGTTGGTAATTAATGTGGATTTTTGAAGAGACTGTCATAATATTATTGATACTGAATACCACTACCCTTTCTCAGACACTCTTCGCATCTTTCATTCAAATTATTTTCTTGGTCACAGTGTAGTAGATTTTGCCATGCTTTTTGAAGGTCCATAACATAAAGTTAAAGAAACCGGCAATACATTCATCTCCTATTCCAAATATTCAGTTAGAATCTTGAGTGTTTAATATAGAGAATTAATTTTAAAGGTGTTAGACAAGCTGAAAAGTACACTCAAAAAAGGGGAAACAACCTCAAGATCTGTAATCACAGGGATGCACCATCACCCTGAAGTTAGAGAAAGCAGTATTGATGGAACAACAGAGCTCAGGCCTTCTGTCAGAAAAGCTAGAACCTTCATGGCACTTGTGATCCAGTCAGACTATGAAGGAGCCGTTACCTGTTGGCTAGAGACATGGAGAAAGAGCAGCCACTGCCTGAGTGGCCACCGAAAAAAAGAGAAGACGAGAAATAGTCTGGCTTCTCTCCTCCCCTTGCCCTCTAATGTCTCTTCTGTCCCCTCACTGCCTCCCCTTTGGCCAACTCTAACCAGAAGGCGTCTGGCAGGTTCATGTCTCTGTCTACTGTTATACTAGATAGTTGTCTCTGTAGAAGTAGTCTCGCTCACTACTTTGTCCTTAGAACCAGAAGTGTGACTGAGAGCACTCAGGAAGTATGTCTTGAAAGAATAAATAGAATCACAATTTTTCTGGAGAATTTCATAATCTCATTCTTTTACAGGGAAGATAGATCAAAATAATGACAACATGAACAGAAGGTTTACATAAACTGCAAATATCAAAAATTTCAGTCTACAAATGTATAGTATGCTATGTTTTTCAAGTATCCATAAAACACTTAAAAATTCATCAAACGATTGCTCACAAAGGAAACATATGTATATTCCAAAATACAAAACTATGTAAGTCATGGTTTCTGATTTAATTATTAATTAACAATTAGAATGTTTTAAAACATCAAGTCAATTTCAAAAGTTTTAAAAATATGTTTTTACAGAAAACAAATCTATCATTACAGATGATTCAGAAAATAATGACATGAGAATAGTGGTTTATGGCATGTGGTCAGAACTGTATTTAGAGGCAAGTATAGGGTCTAGATAGTTTCATGATAAAAAAGTAACAAGTGGGCTAAATTTGACCAATTCAAGGGAATAGAAATAAATCAAACCTCAAAAAAGTAATAAAAATAAAATAATCAAGACAAACATGAACATCAGTGAAAACAAAAAAAATCATGGAATTGCTAGTTAAATCTAAAAACTATGAAAATACATAGAAATTTTATTAAAAAGTAACAAATGATAGGAGAAAGTACACATGCCTACATGTGTCAAAAGAGAAAACTCTTATTTTCATAAATGCTATTTGCAAAATAAATTATTTACTAGGAATGATAAAGTGTCAAATTGAGTCCAATAATAATATAGATTTTAAATATATCAAAATCCATGAGAAAAGTATAAAGAATTAGCTAATTACTTCCAAGTAAGTCACAGGTCTTTAGTTACAGGCCTTAAGCATACTGATAGACAAGCATGAAGAGAAGTAACTTAATTTTAAGACTGTGGAGTTTGGAAGTATAGGAAGACTTACATATACAACACTTAGAAAGACACAGATACACAAAGGAAGATGGGGAATAAGTATACAGAACAATAAGTATATTATTCTAGAAAATTATTATACACATTACTATTGATACACATTAAAATAATATATTTATTACATGTAATCTATGTAATATGTATTATTATTTTAATGTGTATCAATAGTAATATTTTATATATATATATATATACACACACACACACACACACTATTATAGAAAGCCAGTAATAAGTTTTTAGAACATTTGGCCTTGGGTAAAAATATTCCTTTTGACGCTATAACACAGATGATTACTTCAAGAAAGGCTACAGAAATGTATATATGCATATATAAATATTTATAACTATATGTATACATATTTAGCAAACTCAAACTATGACAATTTTAATTATCTTAGGCTACTGCTTGCACAGATTTACATAAGACTTTTTATACTTAATGAGCCAGTTTCATTAAAAAAAAAAGTCTTAAAATACTGGATCTTCTGTTTGATACTGCCCTAACAAATATGGAACACAATATTGTGTAGTAGCAAAAATAAAACAGTGCATATTCAGTTATTTTTTTCATTTCAAAAGAAATGCATTAGTTTGTCTTTTAAAGTATAATTAAAACCCAAAATTTAGTTATGTTTTTGCTTATATCATTTAGTTTTTGAATGAATAGAGATATTACTTAGTGATTTTGCAAGCATCATAATAAAGGATCAGGAGTTATTTAAATGCCCTTAAAGAGAGTTCCTTATTGAAAAATAAAGAGTAAACTGAGACTTTCTGCATATCTTCCACTCATTCATTTGTTCCGCACTTAAAAAATTATTTACGGCTACAACATTATTAATGCACTATTTAAGTTTACTAAAATAAAACAATTTGACAGAGTATAAAAATTATGCTAATGAAATATATTTAGAGGTATAGATGTCCATATACATATATATATATATGTTTTATTTTTCTACTAAGTATATATCTGCTAATTTTTTTCTCTAGCTATATAAATAGAAAAATATAGACTGGAAATTTGAAGCAGGCTGCATTGTTCTAGAAAAAGTAAAGAATATACCAAATACCAAACATCAGCCAAACTGAGTGATGTTTCTGGTCATTCAAATTTATCCAGGTTGCAATGGTAGATTAATGAAGAAATCTAAAAGATGGATTTTTTTTTCCCAGTAAGAAACTGCCAGGAAAGAGAATTTTATTGGCTCAGCTTGGCTCAAGTATACACCACAGATCTCATCAACCCAGACCACAGGAGAGCCTTGTAATGTCCACATGGTTTACACCCTTGAGGAGATGTGTCCATACCCACTCTCCTACCCAGCCCAAGGCCTGTTGTGAGCCTGGATGTGACCTGTGAATATAAAGACAAGCTATGGCCATCCAGAGACCATTCCCAGATGAGAAATGCCACCTAAGAAATACAGAAGGTTGCAAATAAGAAAAAGTTATTTAGAGTTTTAAGAACTGCAGTTCAAGAGGCACCGATCTGAATGGCAACTCAGATATGCTCCAAGGGAAACAGAAAATAGTGAGGGCTTATAAAGGCAACAAAGATTCCAGAGAAGCTACATAGGTTATCTTTACAGAACTGCAATTGGTGCCGGTAGGCACTGAGTCACTTGCTGGCAGCAGGTTGGTTGCTGAGCTGTGGTCTCTATGGAATAAAGAAGGTAAGTTTCAGGTGATTTTAGGGTGGCCAGGTCCAAAGTTTATGTTGCACTGAGGGGTAGATGGGCCTAAGTCCCACTTTCTTAACGGCTTCCCAGATCCATCTTAGATTCCTTTGACATAAGTGACTCCAATTTGTCTTGATTTAAGCCACTGATACTTCACAGAGATTTGTGTTACAATACCTAGCCCACTCAACTAACACATCGTTTATGGACCGCCTCACACTCCCACCGTCTTAAGCTTTCGAAGACTTTCTCTCCTCCAACTCTAACAAAAAATGTTTTTTTACCAATCATGATTCAAGGATTTATTAAGTCATACATGCAATACATACTGCTAATTGCATTAGCAAAAGACAAATGTAAAAACACTTCACAATTCTGCAACTATCAATTAAAAAAAAAAATCTGTTCCAGTGAGTGAAAGGTCCAAGCCCATACTCTTGCCAGTAAGTAAGTTGTACAGAACTTTATTAGCCTGAGTATGGGGTTTACATCATTAGGGCAAAGACAGGAAGCATGTGTGCATGTGGGTGAGGCAAGAGGAGGGTCAGTGTTATTAATCTAGGTGCAGTGTCAGTGATCTGGCAAGAGAGTGATTGTAAGGAGGTTTATACTTTTAGAATATCTAAAGTATTTTAAAAACTGTAAAGCTGCAACACATGATTTTTGCACCTAGTTACTAGCAAACTAAGGAAAGCATTTATTGGCTTTGAATAAAGTAGAAAATAGGATGCACTTCACTAATTTACCAAAAAGCTTTCTAAAGAATATTCAGGAAGATTTTATAATACAAGAGGCATACTGCACATTAAGAAGGGGTTTTGTAAGAGAAGCAATTACTAAGTTAGCAACTGTGAGAATGACCAGAATGTTTATTCTGTTTTGGGGGTGTAATGTCCTAAAATACCAACCAAATCCAACAGTTCTATTGTGTCATTTAGTATCTCCTTTGCCTTATTGATTTTCTGTCTGGACGATCTGTCCAATGATGTTAATGGGGTGTTAAAGTCTCCAATTAGGATTGTGTTCACATCAATTTCTCCCTTTAAATCTGTTAGTATTTGCTTTATGTATTTAGGTGCTCCTTTATTGGGTTGCATATATGTTATTGAATGTAATACCCTCATCTTGTATTGCTCTTTTAATGATTATATAGTGTCCTTTTATCCTTTTTTTATGGTGTTTGTTTTAAAGTTTATTTTGTCTGATGACCAGGTCAAACATGAATTAAATGCCTCATTTCAGGAGGGATGGGCAGGTTTAGAAACAAGAAATGCTGAGGAAAACACTTATTGATAATACTGACCTTTCTTCATCATCTGCTGCATTTGATGGGAATTAACTTTTTAAAGTTTTTACCCATGACACTTTCCATAGTTCGATTATTATGTGTACACTGTAGTGTAAATTAATCTCAACTTCATATTTTGTTAAAATACTGTCTTCATCCTTTGATCTCAACAAGTGTTTCACACACTCCACCCCAGTGCACCCACAGCCAGAGCAGAATCCTTCACCTGAGGGAACACGTGAGGAAGTGTTCCATTCAAAATTTCACAAAAGCTAATATGATTGAAAAAAAAACAAAAACAAAACCTCATTACAAAATCAAAAAGATTCACCCAAAGAGTTGAGTTGTTACACTCAGTCAAGACCGACAGTACAATGTTAGGTAATGAACATGGGCTGGTAAATTATAATGCATTAAATGGCAACACTTCATGGAGGAGGCTGCACTGCTCTCTGTATCTGAAACTAGTGAAAAACTGTCTACATTTCCTAACCTCAGAAGCTACATTCTTCTCAAAGACAAAGGTTGTTAAACAGTTTAGTGTTGGCATTCTTAGCACAACAATGCAACTTCCTTCACAAGGTACAAAGCAACTTTTATCTCCTATTTTCTAGGAAATAAAAGATTTTGATTATAAATCACAATGGGATGGCAATGAGGCATTATGTCAAGTAGCTAGTATGTTTATTCACCAAGATATGATCGAAGTGAATACAGAGGGGAGAAACTTGGAGAAGAATGAGAGGCAGGAAAGTATGGGAATAAGTAGGAGACTGTGTTTAAATGCAACTTCATTTCTACAAAATTGAAAATCATTTAGAAATTTTTGAAACAATGCAACTATCTTTAAAATTAAATATTCATCAAAAATTATATACTACTGTAGCTGGAGATAGAATGACTGATCAATTGTTCTTAAGCCATTGACACAAAGCAGTTCCACTTTAGCCTTCTGTAATTCTTAACTTATCTGAATTACTTTCAAATTAAGTAATATTAAATTATTTTAGGCCTGAGATACTGATTCTTTGTCAAAGAATATTAATAGTCTGAATTCAATATATCAACTAGACTCTCCACTGTGGTGCTCACTTTGGCGGCATATAGTTGTATGTTCATTTAAGAAGGATAAGACCTTAAGCAAAATTAAAGCAAAAAGTTAAGAACTCCTGCTATTCATCTGTGATTCCTCTGTTGACCTTGGAGAACTGTCTTCCATTCACATTCAATTTGATCACAGTAATTTAGAGCTTTTTAGCAGCACACTCCCTAGCTCAGGATTACAGGTCATGGTTTAATTTGGAGGACTTATAACACATACACATACACAAAATTTTAACATACAAAAAGGGGAGCACACCAAGTGATGAATGCCAGTGCTGAATATTACTCTGTGATACCTTCTGAAATTTCTCGAAGTGTAAATGAGTATGTGTTCTGGTTATTCTATTATGTATATGTAAAGAGACAGAAACTGTAACTATATCATTGTAGGTTAGAAAGTGTAGATAGGTTTACAAATACAACAATTTAAAAAATTATGAAACAGAATAATAGGTTATTTTAGCTTAAGTTTGTGAAAAATACCCATTTTTGCCTCATTTTGTAAATACTTTTTAGACTGTCATCTTCATAGGTTTCTGTTGTTGCTGTTTCTACTACTTACCTCCTTTATATTTCAGTTACATACCCAGGACACACAGACAAAGCTCCTTCACCCACTAACTACAAGCACAAGTGACAGCATTTACTAATTTGAACATGATTCTTCTTAGAAAATATTTTAGGCAATATTTAGAGTGCTACATTTACTCTATTTATTAATTAAAAAGATATTCCATTCTTTTATTGCTCACTTTAGATACACTTAATGTCCACACTTAGTGACATTTAAAAACAAAATCCCACACTATGAAAATAATTTAATGACTTTTATAACTTATGATTTATTCATTCTTATTTAAAGAATGAAGTAAATATTAAATAATTATAATGTTAGATAATACTTGGGGCCACTAAGCTGTATGGACTACATTTTAAGCAACTGTACTAGGCAAAATTTAAGTGATGATTAGTATATTGGCTCTTATCCTTCTAATATAGTGTGATGAGGATAAATATGGGTACAGAAGAACAGCTCATGACAATTAGGGCAATGAACGAGGACAAACATCCAAATCAGGACCAGGAGTTAAAACTTTGGCTCCAGACTAAGACATTAAATCCACTCAGTATTGGGAGTTAAAGTCAAAATTATCTTGAAGGCAAACTTGTGTGTTATTTATGACTTGATACTTGTGTATAAATATATACGTAAGGAAAATACACAATATGGACACAAATTGAACTGTTTCCAAATTAATATCTACTTTGTTCCTCAATATGGGTTTATTGCTTCTCCACTTTTACTTTTTTATTCTTTTTAAAAACCGCTCAGGACAAAAATACACACTCGCGATAATGTAAAGGTGATGTAACTCAACCACTACCACCCACCTCAGTGCCGTAGCGCTTAATCAGTATAGCAGAGCTCAGACTGGGATGAAAATAGTTCATCGGAATAGTGTTCAGACAAAGACAACGCCCTAGCAGGAAGTGCTACAGCTATCTGGAGTGTCTACATACGCTGTGACAAGCATATTTAAATACCCCTTCCCTTGTTATATAGGAAGAAACGGCTAAGTTGATTTAATGAAAGAAAGTAAAACTTCAGACAGACCCAGATACATAAGTATATGTTGCATATTTTAAAAGTGTGTTTCCTTAGCAAAGGAAGCAGTGCTGAGACATTAAGCTGAACGTGTCAAGTCTTTTATACTCTACATTTTTAGGAATCATGTTCTAATAGGTACCTTCAAAATGGACAGTTTGAGTGAATACAGCACATGCAGTTTAATTGACAGTAAGATGATTATTGGGAAAGCTGTTGCATTAGATAATGCATCTTAAAAAGTAGGCTACTCACAACTTAACCTCACTTTCCAAAATTATAAAGCAAGATACAACAATATATGAAAATTCCATTACTAGAATTTATTAGAAATGTGATACTAAAACAAATGACATCTTCAGCTACAGTAGAGATGGTCTGAGGATTTGTTCTGCATAAGGACGCGCCTAGTTGATACCATTTCCTGGTTTATAAGGTACAAAACTTTTCTTTTATTCATGTTTCAAAACAATTTTAAAATACGTATTTTCTTTGCCCTTTTAAGAAATAACTCTTTCTAAACTATCAAACTAGTTTTTTTAAATGTCTTGCTTCTCTAAAATGTTAAAATATAGTAACATATTTAAAGACAATATGCTGCTATACACACATAAATCATATTCATGAAAACAGTAACTTTCAGAATTGATTTCCTTAGTGAAATGTGAAATACATTGATTTAAAATATTTTTTGAACTATAAAGATTATAAACACTCAAAATTAATACATATCTAAATGTGTTACACAATTGGCAACCATATCCTTTTTTAGCATTATTTATCATTTTTAAGTAATTATTTCTATGTTTAACATACTTGCTAGTTGTAGGCAGGGAGCTTTCTTCTTTTAAATATCCACTACGTCATTCAATTGTCACTTTTAGTACAATAAGAGCAAGTTCAGAACCCAGACACTTTATCCTTTCACTTGTTCTGCCCCTTCACACCCTCACACAAGTATGTGACCTGGGGAGGGCTGTTTTTCAGATGTATTTAAGCATCCTACTAAACTGAGACATATTAAGAGATGTAGACTTAATAGTTTGAAGAAGCCAAATCAACTCCATACTTCCTGTGTAGAGTACTTAAATTGCCTGTTTAGTATCTAACAACAAAAATGGACTTTTTAATTTAATATGCACTTTCTCTGACTTTCCATGAATTCTTTGTTGGGCATTTCATGGTCATGCTTTGGAAAATCCATTCTTTAATAGAACCATTTGTATGATATGCCTGATCAATATTTAAATTTGTTTTGGTCTTTTTAATGGGGAAAACACCTTTCTACCCTTTCCCTAAAAAAAGATGAATAAATATATATATATATATATATATTTAGTTTACAGTTTGGTTGGTAATGATGAGATGCTTTGCACTGGGGAAGAACAGTATTAACAGGTGCATGGGGCATTAGGAGGGCATCTGTAAGTAGCCAACAGATGGACACGGCAGTGGGAGAGGACCACCAGGTAATCAGCAGATGAGCGCAGCAGAAGAAAGGCAATTCCACGTGAGCACTGACTGGCCAAACCAGCAGTAAAACTTTGCCACTTGGCATGTGGTAGGATGCTCACTGCATCAGCTGGAACTTGTACTATGACATTTTTGGCCAAGTCAGGAAGAGAGATTTCTAAAATCTGCACGTGACATTTGGTTCAAAATTCTGCAGTATTTTCACAGACAATTTTGCAAATTGTGCCTTAACAAGTTGGGTGACTCTTCTTTTGGATTCACAAAGAATCTGGCACTACATACTCACATAATAATTTTGAAGCTGGGGTCAACAACCATCCAATGGACCATTAGACAGAAAGCCAAAGTGAATATTTTAAAGCTTCCACTGACATTAACAGAAAAAAAAAATCTTAAAGTAATTATGTGTTTCATTTTGTCCTGTATCTAATGGAAGTTGACTCATCAATTTAAAAGAAAGGCTTGGAGAAAATGTCAATGTTTGATTAGATGCACTACCAGCAGCTTAATCTTCCTGGTACAGGACTGATTATTTCAGTCCCCAGCATAAATTTTTTTTTTTAATTTCCTAGATCAAAAAAGTTGAAATTGTGTAAACCAAGTTAAGAGTCATCACAATCTGGTGCCAAAGCCTCTCAGGGTCTTACATCCTGTGTTTGCTTTGTACAAGCTCTATACGTGTTGTTTTTCCCCAAATATGACATATATGTCTCTCTCTTCAGCCAGCCAGCACTCACCACTCACTTAATCTTAACTAATTCAATCTTAAGTATTCTTCAAAACCCAGTTCAAATGTTTTAAATGAATATCTCTTGATTCTCCCAATTCTCACTGCAGTATCTATAAATTTTCTTAATGGTATATAATATGCTATTTGTTACTGCAATTATTTTTTTAAAAAAGTGTAATTTCTCTAATTTCTATTAGTAAAGTGAACTGCTTCAGGAATTTCTAATCCAGACATAGCACATGTCTTAAGCATACTATTTGTTCAATGAATATCTGATGAATAAATCTCAGAGTATATTCTGAGTATATATTCAGAGTTCTTAAAAAAGTAATACCAGTGAATATTTTCATATCTAATTAATAACTCAAATTAATCTAACAGAACACTGGTAGTATTTTAACTACTTCCTTAAGACTTTTTCTATACACACTTTTTCGTAGGCAGTGCTTATAAAACATTGGAGAATACTTAAAACATTTTTAAATTGTGTTGGAAAAATGTTTCCAATTATAATTTATTAAAATGTATGCTCTATAAATAAGTGTTTTCTAAACAAAGATACCTTCAGCATATATTCTTTTCAAATTACGATATACTCTAAACGAAATCAAATTTCTGGGCCTTTTTTGGACTCAAACGGATTTGCCTCTCCATGCCGTACTTCTACTTCATACAGCATATAGTCCCAATCTTGATACAAGGTCAGGAGAGAAGACTTCTCTGTATATAATGATCAACACATCTGTAAAGATGTGTACTTCATTTAGTTACATGTGGAAATAAATTATATGTGGAAAAAACCCACATAATCTCTAGATACTTAAAAAATACAGTAGTTACATCTCTTGTTAGTCTTAGCAAATTCAAAAAAATATTATGAGTTGGATAAACATGAAACAATTGATTCTTATTTTTCTAATACTTTCTTTGTGTTTTTCACACTGTTGTAATAAACCTATTCCATAGATATGTTTCAAAATTAGAGGTTATTCAGTCATTTTTATGATTCTAGATTCTCCAGTATATGAAGACATAAGGAAATAATTTTCCTAAATTAAAAATGCAAGGAGTTACTGTGTCTATCAATATTTGGATCTTCCCTTTCAGACAACTAAAGGGAGATACACAAATCACATGAACAGCACAGTTTATGCCTATGATCTGAAATGTCTTATTTATCATAAATTATATAGTTGGATTAAATACAAGAATTAAGCTTTCACATATAAATTTTATTTAAATTTCTTCTGGAGGCTCCTTTAATTCAAGAGGTTAAACAAATCTATTGTTTCACATATTCCTCAAGACACTACTTGAATGCATAATCGATCTCAATGATACTAGCTAGTTGGAACTAGTCATCAGTTTCAGATAGTGAGATTTCAGTTTGAATTTTCATCAAATATTTTATTTGGAAAAGAGATTAGAACTCCACCAGTTATCCTATCCTCTATTCCTGACCTTTTTTTAATCTCAAAACTTGTCATACTATTTTCCCTCAGAAAACCCTGACAGATTTAACTAATATTAAGTAAAAATCTCCTTACTTAAGAAAAATCTTCTAGATGAAGAACAAAATAAATTCTGTTCTCAGAAATCCTTATTTTTCTGTTAACCATCAATTTAGGAAAATGTGAATCTTCACTAAGACTAAGGAGAATATACAGCTCACTGTGTGAAAATACTGTGCCATTTCTCTCAATTGCTGTCAGAAATTTAAACTCAATCTTTGGTATCCCATTACAACACACATTTGGATGATTCACCTTTTAAATCAATTGAAAATACTGCATCGTGAAGATGACAGGAGAAGGAAATAACAATGAGTTCTAAAGGTCACAGAAGAGTTGGTTGGCTTTCTTGTTGATGTGTGATTATGGACTTGCCTAAACATTCATAAACTGTCCAGCTGCTAAAAATAAAAACAGCTACTGTTGCTTTTCTTAGTCATTGATAAAAGGTGTGACAGAATGCTAGTATCCGAGGAAAGTTTGGACATTAGGTTGTCAAGCTGCTTTAGTTAATGTTAATGGGATTTCATAAAATCACACAGGTCGCTATTAGCAAAAATAAAAAATAAAAGCCATAAAAACATAAAATTAAAAACCATAATTTAGATATGTAATAAAAATTAGGATTTAAACTAGACACAAAAACTTCTTACAAGCCGCCAGACTGATTTGGCCAAATTCCCTAGTTTTAATGGATAATAAAATTTTTCTTATTTTTAAAGCATTTTGATATGTACTTTTCAGACACTGGATATGAATTTTCCTAACCATCAGTGCCTATTTATAAACTTTATTTAATACAAGTATAAAATGGTTAGAAAACGCAAGACCATATTTAGCAAAGAAAAATATCCTCTTGTCAAAACAGAGCATCACACAACAAGAATAACAATGTAGTTTTAATAATAATTCTAGAACTATTTCATTCCAACACTGGTATTAAGGCTGCACTACAATGCAGCTAATCTAAATATTTATAGTTCACCATGCCATTATATATGGATTTTCGTCTCTTTATAGATTCTTTAGTTTGTTACTAAATCATTAACACCTCAGATTTTTTTTTTTTAAATCAGGTTTTTGCAGCTGGCAAAATGTAAGATTAAAATAATTATTTCAGGATATTTAATGTAATCTAAAATTAAGTGAGAAAGTCAGTTAATCAAAGCACAAATTACAGAATGTCTCAAGCCACTCATCAAGGTCTCTTGTTTATAGTCTGCATATCTGTGATTAATTTGTGAATGTCTGAGATGTGGGAATTCATACATGGTTTTAGAGACAAGGCCTGCCTGGAAAAGCACTATGCTACTTGAAGGCGGAAAAGAAAGAACGTAAAAGAATGTAAAGTACTAAAAAAAATAAATTGCAGAAGAGGAGGATGCATAGAAGAAGGTAAGCATTTATCAAACATGTTATACTAAACAGGGGAAGAGTTCCTAGTTGATGGAGAAGTAACTTGGCTTTTTGTACTTTATATATATCATGTCAGGATAGAAAATATCACAGATAAATATTGCATTGTATAATATAGTACTCTGAATACAAATAAGGGAGAGATTTTAAATGTCAGTGCATAATGGATATCTCACATGTGGCTTTTATTCTAATTGGTTTTGCTGATTTTAAGCTTAAGAATTATACCCAGGCTGTGAGTTACTGAAATGATGATACCCTACCGCAGTTGTGACGTCTTATAAAACATTTAATTCAGATCTTCAAGTTCTAAACTAGAAAATCATACATATCAACTTAGAAAGTTATTATGTAAGAATAGTTGAATCTTACTGATAATGACTTTAATTGAAATATACTTAATATTATTTAAAGTGTAGTTGTCATGGTATTAAAATATTGCTATATAGATTTATTTCCTCTGAAGCTTAGCAAAATTATGTATTTCAGCTACAACTAATTCATTTTCACTTGCTGGAAATAAAGTTTTTTCATGTAATATAGAGGAACATTATGCTGATTTTAAAGAAGACTGTATACAAAGTGCTTAGTAGTATAATTATCATTATGTTGTTGATTTACTTTCCCAGAATCTAGTAATACCAAACGGTGTCATTTAGGAACCACACCCCTGAAAGAGCAAACAATGAAACAGATCTCTCCAATCCACCAGATCTCGCAGAAAAGAGGTAATTAAAATGCTGAAGGAATTAAGAAAAACTATCGATAGAAATGCAGATTATTGTTAAAAAGAACTAGATACCGTAAAGAAGAGCCAATTAAAATCAGAAAACTCATTTGTCAAAATGAAAGCCTAGTTAAAGGCAATAAATGTCAAACTAAATAATGCAGAAGAATGAGGAAGTGACCTGAAAGATAGAATAAAGGAACCAAAAACCACAATAAACATCAGGACTAACATCCTTGCCACTCATAAGACAAACAAACACTCTCCAAACACGAGCAAAGGTTATTTAAAATACTTTTAAGATTTAAACTAAAAATATTAAATTTCATAGAGACCATTTCTTTTGAGTGAATACAGTTTCTAATCAAGACAGAAAATTGGCTGTGAAAAATAACTATCTAATTATCAGATATTAACATTGGAAAATATAAGTAAAATGATAAACTAAAATTCAAGAGACATGTTGTCTTCAAGTAGTTTTGAATCTATTTTTTCACAATTTCATCAACAGTGAATTCAAGGGTCCAAATATACCATGTAGGAGTCAACGCAGAATTATTAAAAATTAAAAGTTTTTGTCTCAAATTCTACCTCCTTTCTTCACATAAGGTTTTATGCTTTATTTTTCTTCTATTTCTTTACTTTTAGATTTCTATTACATTACTATCATCATAATCAATCAGTTTGACAACTCCTTCAAGATGCATCAAAGTACGAGCTGCTTGCAATCTGTTTTGGGATACAAAATGTTCGTGTAACATGCAGGATACATGTCAAAGGTTTCCATTTCGAGATATTTGAAGTATGATGTAAAAAATTTAAAGAGTAGTCAAACTGAACACATAATTTTAAATGTAGAAAAATAAAAATCTGTGTATTATTTCCAAAACCTAATTAAAAAGAATTATCTTCATATTCATATTCACATTCAAATGGAAGTTAAAGGGCTCCAAGTAGCCAAAACAATCTTGAAAAAGAAGAACAAAGTTGGAGGGCTCACACTTCCTGATTTCAACACGTACTATACAAAGCTACAATAAACAAGACAGCGGAGTACTGACACAGGACAGATATACAGACCACTGGAATAAAACTAGTTTAATTTTTATTAAAATACAGTTAATGTATAAGACTATATTAGTTACAAGTATACAGCATAGTGATTTGGTATTTTTACAGATATTTCATTAAAAGTTATGATAAGATAATGGCTATAATTCCCTATGCTATTCAATAGATACTATTCTTGCTTATCTATGTTATACATAGTAGTTTGTATTTCTTAATCCCATATCCCTAAAGTGCCCCTCCCCCTTCCCTCTCCCCACTGGTAACCAGTCCTTTTTTTCTATATTGGTCTGTTGCTATTGTGCTATATATGTTTGTTTGTTTTATATTTTAGATTCCACATATACATGATATACAATATTTGTCTGTCTTTATCTGACTTATGTCACTAAGCATAATATTCTCTAGGTCCATCCACAGTGCTGCAAATGGTAGAATTCCACTCTCTTTTATGGCTGAGTAATACTCCATTATTTTTATACATTTATATATACATACATACCACATCTTCTTTATTCACCCACCTGCTGATGGGCACTTGGTTTGTTTCTGTGCTATGGCTAGTGTTGATAGTGCTGCTATGAACATGTGGATGCATGCATCTTTTTAAATTCACGGTTTTCATTTTTTCTGGATATATACCAGGAGTGGAATTGTTGAATCATGTGGTAGTTCTGTTTTTTGTATGGAGGTTCCTCAAAAAAACTATTTCCCATCATGGCTGCACCAATTTCCATCCTCATTAACAGTGTACAAGGGTTCCTATTTCTCTACATCTTTACCAACATGTGTTATTTTAAGACTTTTTAATGACAGTCATTCTGACAGGTGTGAGGTGATATCTCACTGTTGTTTAGAGTCTAAGGAAAAAGTAATACATACATGCATCTTTTGGCAGTTTTTAACAAAAGATGCTTAAATTAGTAGTAAATGTAAGTGCTAAAACCATAAATTTTTAGAAAAAATCATCAGGGTAAATCTTCTGTATTTGACTTTGGTAATGAAACCTTAAATAAGGAACCAAAAGTATAAGCAATTGAAGAAAACATATGTAAATTGGACTTCATCAAAATTAAAAACTTTCATGCATAAAGACATTGTAGAGAAAGTGAAAAGATAATTTATAGAATGGGAAAAATATCTGTAAATCACACATCTGATAAAGGTATTCAGAATATATAACTAGCCTTACCACTCAATAACAAAAAGACAAAAATCCCAACAACAACAACAATAAAAAATGGGAAAAAGACATCTCTCCAAAGTAAATATACAAATGGTTGACAAACACATGAAAAGATGTTCAGCATCATTAGTCATTAGGAAAATGCAAATCAAAGCCACAATAAGGCTCCACTTCATATCCCCTACAGAGAATATAATAATAAAATAAATAAAGGAAAGAAGGAAAGAAAACTAAAAGTGTTGGTGAGGATGTAAAGCAACTAGAAACCTCATACACTGCTGGATGAAACATAAAATGTTTCATCTGCCATGGGAAATAGTTTGGCAGTTCCTCAAAAATTTAAGTATAGATTTAGCATATATGCTCAACATCTTTAATTATCTGGAAATGCCAATCAAAATCATGAGATATCATCTCATACCTGTTAGAAAGGTTACTATCAAACAGACAGATAACAAATGCTGCTAAGGATGTGGTGGTGGGAGTGTAAATTGGTATAGCCACAATGGAAAACAGTACAGAAGTTCATCAAGAAATTAAAAGGAGAACTGTAATACCATCCAGGAATCCCACTTCTGTGTACATATCCAAGGGCGACAAAACTATTATCTCAAAGATATATCTATACTCCCATGTTCACTGCAGCATTATTTACAATAGCCAAAGTATAGAAGCAACCCAAGAATTCATAAACAGATGAATAGATTAAGAAATGTGATTTTTCTAACTCTCACGTACACACATATCATTCAGCCTTAAAAAAAAAAAAAGGAAATCCTGTCATTTACAACAATATAGGTAAATATGGAGAGCATAATTCTAAGTGAAATAAGCCACGTGTAAGTGCTATCAAATGGGATATATACATCTCATATACATGCGTATCTTCCTTATCCATTCATCTGTCAAAAACTGATACCATATCAAGCATCTTTTCCAACTACAACACTGTAAGATTAGAAATCAACTACAAGAAAACAGGGCAAAAAACACAAATAAGTGGAGACTAAACAATATGATACTAAACAACCAATAAATCACTGAAAAAATCAAAGAAGAAATCAAAAAACATCTAGAGGTAAATCAAAATGAAAACACAACAATAAAAAACCTATGGGACACAGCAAAAGCAGTTGTAAAAGGGAAGTTACAGTGATACAAGCTTACCTCAGGAAACAAGAAAAACCTCAAATAAACAACCTAATCTTACAGCTAAAGCAAACAGAGAAAGAAGAAGAAACAAAACCCAAAATAAGTAGAAGAAATCATCAAATCAAAGCAGAAATAAATGAAATATAGACTAAGAAAACAATAGAAAAGATCAATGAAACTAAAAGATGGTTCTTTGAAACTATAAACAAAATTGATAAACCTTTATTCCAGACTCATCAGGAAAAAAAAAAAGGGAGAGAGACCAAATAAATAAAATCACAAATGAAAAAGGAGAAGTAACGACTGACACTACAACGAAAGATCGTTAAGAGGCTACCAGGAGCAACTATATGCCAGTAAAATGGACAACAGCTAACAGCTAGAAGAAATGGATTATTTCTTACAAAGGTAAAATCTCCCAAAACTGAACCATGAAGAAAGAAAATATAAAGGGATAAATTAGCAGCACTGAAATTGAATCAGTAATTTAAAAACTCCCAACAAACGTCCAGGACTAGATGGCTTCACAGGTGAATTCTACCAAACATTTAGAGAAGAGTTAACACCTATCCTTCTGAAACTATCCCCAAAAACTGCAGAGGAAGGAGCACTACTGAATTTATTCCATGAGGCCACCATCACCCTGATACCAAAACCAGAAAAAAATAATCACAAAAAAAGGAAAATTACAGCCCAGTATCCCTGATGAATATAAATTCAAAAGTCCTCAACCAAATACTAGCCAACTGACTCCAACACTACATTAAAGGGTCATACACCATGATCAAGTGGGATTTATTCCAGAGATGCAAGGTTCTTTCAATATCCACAAATCATGTGATACACCACGGTGACAAACTGAAGATTAAAACCCACTTGATCATCTCAATAGATGCAGACAGTCTTTGATAAAATTCACCATATGGTTATGATAAAAAAACTATCCAGAAAGTGGGCACAGAAGGAAAATATCATAAAGGTCATAAAGGTCATATATGACAAACCACAGATAACATCATACTCACTGGGGAAAAGCTGAAAGCATTTCCTCAAAGATCAGGAACATGATAAGGTTGCCCATTTTATCTAATTTTATCCAATGTGGTATTGGAAATCCTACCCAGAACAGAGAAGGAAAGTAAATTAAAAAAGAAATCCAAATTGGAAAAGAAGAAAGTAAAATTGTCACTGTTAGCAGACAACATGATCCTATACAAAGAAAGTCCCAAAGGCACCACCAGAAACCTACTAGAACTCATTAATGAATTTGGTAAAGTTGCAGGACAAAAATTAATATACAGAAGTCTGTTGCATTTGTATACACTAACAATTGAATATCAGAAAAAGAAAGTAAGGAAACAGCCCCATTTACCACGGTATCAAAAAGAATAAAATACACAGGAGTAAACCTACCTATGGAAGCAAAAGACTGGTACTCCAAAAACTGTAAGATGCTGATGAAAGAAACTGAAGACAACACAAATAGATGGGAAGATACACTGTGTTCTTCAACTGGAAGAACTGATATTGTTAAAATGGCCATATTACCCAAGGCAATGTACAGATTCAATGCAATCCCTATCAAATTACCATTGGCACAGAACTGGAACAAAAAACTTGAGAATTGTATGGAAACAAAAAAGATCCCAAATAGCCAAAACAACTTTGAGAAAGAAGAACAGAGCTGGAGGAATCATGCTCCCTGACTTCAGACTATACTACAAAGCTACAGTAATTAAGACACTATGGTACTGGCACAAAAAAAGACATAGATCAGTGGGTTAAGACTAGACAGCCTAGAAGTAAACCCACCTACTTATGGGGAGTTAATCTATGACAAAGGAGACAAGAATATACAATGGAGTAAAGACAGTCTCTTCTGTAAGTGGTGTTTGGAAAACTGGACAGCTACATGCAAAAGAATAAAATTAGAACATTCTCAAACACTGTGTACAAAAATAAAGTCAAAATCAATTAAAGACTTAAATGTAAGACCAGATACTCTAAAACTTCTAGAGGAAAACACATTCAGAACACTCTTTTATCATAAATTCCAGCAGTATTTTTTTGGATCCATCTCCTAGAGCAATGGGAATAAAAAGATAAAATAAAGAAATGGGACCTAATTAAACTTAAAACTTTTGCACAGTCGAGGAAACCATAAACAAAATGGAAGACAATACACAGAATGGGAGAAAATACTTGCAAACAATGTGACTGACAAGGGATTAATTTCCAAAATATACAAATAGCTCCTACAACTTAGTATTAAAAAAAAAAAAAAAACCAAAAAACAGCTCAATCAAAAAATGGGCAAAAGATCTGAACAGAAATTTCTCCAAAGAAGACATACAGATGAAAAACAGGCCATGAAAAGATGCTAATTATTGCTAACTACTAGAGAAATGCAAATCACAACTATAACAAGGTGTTACCTCACACCAGTCACAATGGCCATCATAAAAGAGTCTACAAATAATAAATGCTGGAGAGTGTGTGGAGAAGAAGGAATCATGCATTGTTGTGGGGAACTTAAATTGGTGAAGCCAGTATAGAGAACAGTATGGAGATGTCTTAAAAAAACTAAAGATAAATTTACCATCTGATCCAGCAATTCCATTCCTGGGCTTATATCCAAAGAAAACTCTAACTTGAAAAGATACATGCACCCCAGTGTTTGTAGCACCACTATTTACAATAGGCAAGACATGGAAGCAACCTAAATGTTCATCAACAAAATGCATCTTAATCCAAAATATCAGGAAGGTACTGACCCTACAGTTCGCTGTGCAGTTGACCATGGTGTGTGGGTACCTAAAAGCTACCTGGAAGTTATTATGATCTCCGAATGACAGGCTGAGCTGGTGTCTTGGAAACTCTGAAGAATGGGTTATTAATGACGGTCCAGCTGGTCAAGCATGTTTTAAATAGTCTCTGTTGCTTAGGTTATTACACAGAAAAAGGTTTCAATATTAGTTTACAGGCCATTTGCCATAGGTATTCCTCATGTAATTTTAGATGAAGAAATTATGTGCATCTTAAGGAGTAGAGCTGCTTTTTTTAATAAGGAGGAAACCTGAAGGGCAAAGTATTACTTTGAACAGGATGTTGGAACCCAAGTGATGAGTGAACAAATGCAAGTTGCGTAACACAACTCATCTTGTTTGATTAGCAAGTCCTACCAGTCTGTACCGATTGTCAGCATTGTTCTCCCTTATAACGAATAATCTCATTCATGAAAACGATGTACTATGGGTGGAGAAAGGGAAGATCAGATGATTAAGTAAGTCTGGCCATGTGTAACTTCTGTGATTCCTAGTACAAAGAACACAGAACCTACTGGAAGCCAAGTAAAGCAGGGCAGAGGAATGAGAAAGCCCAAAATAGGGATTTATTTTGAGACTCTTTAATCTCAGCAGTGTTTTTTGAGTCATGACATCAACATGGAAAGGTTGATAAAAATTCTGTTTCTTAGACGGACTTAGTGAGATTAGTTTACATTTCTGGGAAGATGAGGACTTTCCAAACCGTCAAGTCATGTCATCTAAGTAGAATAGTCAGCACGTAGGAACTGGGCTGTGGAATACACTGCTATCTCCGGAGAGACTCCAAAATTTCTCCACAAGCAAATGAGCATCAAACGATTTCTCAGTTTCACAAGATTCTATCTACAGTGTCTCTGAATAGATCTAGGTTACAGTCTTCCAGCACCATGAGCCTTGGTTTCCTATAATAGAAAATCTGCTCATCTGCTTATGACTCAGAAGTTCCTAGTATAGTACCTAACAAGGATTCTGTACAGCACCCATTTGAAACAAAGGTCAACACTATGCAAGATTATATAGGGAAAAAGCTGAGAAGTCAGTGAGAAACTTAAATGGATAGATTAAGTTTCTATATTCAATACCAAAAACCCAAATTCTTTCCTGTCAAAACACACACACACACACACACACACACAATCGCCTTGGAAGGAGATGATTAGAAGCAGGGTTAAGGAAGAGTCTGTAAAACTCTGTAAAACAACACTGAAATGTGAATTGATTACACCGCCACAAGGGAGTTCTGTCAGCTCTTCCCTGTTCACCAGTTTCAGATAATATAGCACTTTCTTTTAATTTCCCCTACCTAAACTCATTTACTCTAAGTCAGTTCCCAGATCCAATTAGCATTTTCACTCAGTGAACTTTTCTATTCAGTATGATTCCTGACTGTGAATTACATGTAATAAGTGTGTATTCCTTTTTCTCATCTTTTTAAATGTACTCCCTCATAAAGCACTCTTCCTCACGGCTTTCCTGATGTGAGTATATTTATTCACTCAATCAAAAGAAAATGACAACTGTAACAAATATTCACTGAGCTCAGGTTTGGCTTGGGTGGGCGGAGAAATAAAAACAAATCTTAATAGTATAATCCATATTCTGGTTTGGAAAAGAACATGTCCAGAAAAATGCTACAGAATACAGATTATGTGATAGCAACTAAAATGCCCACTGAACGCAGAGTGAATACAAAGTAAAGATAATGAGCTTCTCATATATATACTCATAGTTCTTCACAAACATTCCATGGTGTTGCTTTCTCAAAATATAGCAACGTTAGTATTTTATGTATCATTTTTACCTATATGAACTAGCAGTTTGACTTCACTTACTTTACCTAATTTATATATGTGATGCTCAACTATTGTGTTATTAAATTTATAAAAATAAGTTAACATGGATTAGTCTGGGTATACTATGTTTTGTAAGTTAAAATCGGCAACTTTTAAATTATTGAACAATTATTTAAATATAACTCTCAACTATCAGTGTTCTGTCCTTTTAATTGTAGAATGACAAGAAACTACCTCATGTAAAATTCAAATTTCACCTTAAATCTGCATCCATGGATTTTTTTTCATGTTTAAATAATTCTGCCAACTTTCAGGACTTATCAAGTAAAATATAAGACACTTTTAGTCTTAGGAGAACATGAAAATGGGTTAACTTTTCTTTTAAATAAATTTTCTTTGCTGCTGGCAAGCAGCTGTAATTTAAAACTACTTTCATAATGCATCCTACAAATGGGGTTCAAAATAGAAGTTCTGAGAGTCTGCTTATCATAGCAATTGGTAAATATGTTTTAAAAAAAAAACACCTTTGAGATCCTGAAATCCTTCCTGATCATATGCATACCAGGGAAGCTGCTTGCTTTAGGAAAGCCATGTGGGGTGGAATCCCCTCAGCCCCAGTGTGTCCAAACTGTAACAGTTACAGTTGTTACAATGCCTATGATTTGAATACTAAATGATGTATCAATGCCAACACATGTTAAAGGGAATTTGGGACTTGGATAACTGGTCCTTAACGGTATACATTTACCTTCTTTTTCAGTTGTCTAAGTTTTCAAGTTTGAACCTTAAACCTTAGACAACTGGAAAAGAACATACATTGTTCCTGGTATTCTAGAATAACAGTATTTACAGGCGAGGGTCCACCTTTAATACTCATTACCTGACTCCAAAATTCTCTGTTTATGAGAAAGTGAATTCAAGACATGACATGATCCCTCCAATTAAGGGACTCACAGGCTGCCCAGAGACATGGATATACCAACTATTAGATGCAATGCATTTAAATAAGTACTCATATAAAAGCTTCTAAAATACTATGGGTACTCCAAAAAGAAAGTCATTCACTGTACAGTTTGGGTTGAGGACAAATGCCTCCATGGAGGAAAAGACTTCTGAGTAGATTCTTAAAAGGCAGCTGCAAAATTTCTAGGCAGGCAAGGTATGCGGAAGAAAAAAAAATTAAAATTTTAAGACAGTATGAGAAAGAAAGGCAGAGCAACAAATATAATAGATATTGCACAAAAGAAGTACAACTATTTCAGAATGCTGCTGCCTAAGTGTGAAGGGAGGGAAGCGGGATAAGAGAAATCAGCCAGATTATTTCTGAAGCATTTTTAAAATTTTAAACATTTGTACTGATAAAATATTTTCATTTGCTTTTTAGATACTGTTTAATATTATCTTCTTTTCCCCATACTGATAGTGCAGTGCAGAGCAAAGACTTCCTGGTTGCAGTTGCTAGCTAAAGATGTACCCCCGGGCAAGTCATTCACCACTTGTGCACCTCAGTTTCCTCATCTTCTCATCTGGGAGAATAATCCAGACCACCTCTATGGTGCTCATTAGTGGTACAATTCTTCTGGAGGCTGGAAAGTATAAGGCTATTAATTTTTATCATTATTTTGGTCAAATGGATAGATTCATAAATGACTCTGCACCTGCATGCATTTTTATATTATGACATAAAGAAATCGTACTGAAATATAATTCAACATATAAAGTTACAGTCAATAAAGAACAGAACAAATACAAAAGGGCTAACATAATCTCTACAGCTGATCCTCGAGCTTGGTGGTGATCTTCACCTTAGCCATGGAAAAAGGATGCACTGTCGATGATTTCATTCTCATTGTCAAAAAACAGAACAGCAGGACCTAAGCAAAGCTCCCCGTAGAACTGAATCTTAAATGAAATTCCTCATTGTTAATGAGATTATCAAGTGATGAAATGAGCAATATTTTGAAGTAATTGTTATAATTAATGAGACATTACTTTCATTGGCTATAGACTAAGTCAATGATGAAAATTTAGTAATAATAATATAGTGGCATCTCACTGAAGGACTATGCTAAAATGGATTACCACTGTTCCTCTCTGAGGCTCTGACTTTATTCAAAACAAAATTTGGAGATACTTATAAATGTATATTTGCTTTTTCATGAGAATTATTTGCTTATCTGGCATTTTGATAAATGCTGGATAGAAAAAAAGCTATATATATATCATATTCATATACAATTAACTCAAATAAACATTATCTTAATGGGCATATTTATAGTAGAACATATCCGTAGAAAAACACAGATATGTAGATTAGACATAAAAATCATAAAAATAAAGGAGTATAAGGCTTCTACTCTCTAGAAATGAACTTGTGTAGGAAAAGAGAACTGAGAGATGGAACTTTGTGCTTCTTTTTAATGCCACATAGATATAGGTCGAGTACTTTTCTAGAATAAGCATAATAAAGAAAAAACCCAATTAAATTGATTTTTTTCCTTCTATTTAGATTATTAGTAACAATATATTTCTGTGCATAGTGTATCATTACCCATGTATCCATTTCTCCCTTGATACCACAAAATTATAAAATACAACTCATTGTGTTTCCAGTAGAATATGGAACCAAATTAGAAATTTTGAAAAAAAATTAACAATTAGTTTTGGAGTACTACATTAAAAGAAACTTAATAGGAAACATAGGAATAAAAGCCAAGTGCTGTACAAGGTCAAAGGACATATTTAATGTGTTACTATACTTTAAAATGATGCTGATAATTGAATTTCCATGTGTACACTTTCTGAAATAACATGGCTCATTCTCACATGTTAATAATAAAAGAACAGTACTAACATTTATGTCTACCTAGACCCAGTCAAGCTTGGTGATGATCTTCATCTTAGCCATGTGAAAAAGGATGCATTGCTGATTATTTCATTCTCATTATCAAAAAACAGAAAGAACATGCTGCAGGCTGGTGGTAAAAATAAATATATATTTTAAATACTATAGGGCTTAAAGTCTAGTTCAGAAAGTACACACACCGACCAATACTTTCACTTCAAATAAAAACTGAAGAACGGAAACATCTCTGATTTGTTCTGCATCATGTCTCCTTTTCTTATGTGGACTCTCAGTGATAGATAACTACCTAATAAATGTATGCTAAATAAGTAAACAAAGGAAGATACGGATACAAAGACAGTCCCGAGAAAAGCCAGTGAATTAGAAGTAGAGGTTTAAGAATGACTTCTTGGGGGCTGGGGATATAGCTCAGTGGTAGAGTGAATGCTTAGCATGCATGAGGTCCTGTGTTCAATCCCCAATACCTTCATTTAAAAAAAAAAAAGGCTTCTTATATGGATAAAGAGAACACAAGTAAATCTACTGAATATGATTTATTCACTCAAATGTTTAAATGTCCTACCATCAACTGTAATAGAATACTCAAGTGTTTTTAAAAACTGACAGCGCTGATCACCATGAACGAGGCAAAAGAAAATTCAAAGTATGTTCATCAAAAAGAGGGACAAAAGCATTAAGCAACTCTAACCCCTAAACTTACAGAAACATTTATCTATTGTAACCGAGTAAACAGCCGTAACAGAAAGAGCTGTCTAAAACAATGTGAGTAATACCCCTACAAAGTGCTTTGGAGACATTTTCTCATTTAATCCTCAGCTCAGTTCAGTGAAATTGACATTATTATTGTCCTCATTTCACAGACAAAGAAATGGATGCTTAAAGAAGTTAAGTGGCTTATTTAAAAGCATACCACTCGTAGGCTGCATAGCTAGGAAAATAACCCAGGTCTGTCTGAGCTGAGAACCCACAATGTGCTAGTGCCTACAGATGGCATACCAAGAACAGGAATAACTGTGACACAGCTGTAGAAATAATACAGTAAAAAAGAAAGCCTCCATTTACTGAGTGTTGATTACATGTGAGAGACTGCTAGGCATTTTACTGACATTACCTTTTTTAATCCTCACATCAAGTTGTGGTGTAAGCATTATTTTCATGAATTAAATGACAAGAAAACTGAGCCTCAGAGTGAAGATGTATAACTTGCTTAAAATTATCATGTAAGTAAATGGCAGAGCTTAGCTTCAAGATCACATATTTTGAAGCACAAATTCTATTCTGTTGAGCTGCCAAAGGAATTAGTGTCTATCGAAATTGGGATACATCTGCCCATAATCAGTATTTCTGAAATAAAAGACGACATTATCCTGGATACACATAACACTTAAGCCAAATGTTGGCTCTGAATACTGCACTGGATCACTCCAGCAGTACCAAAGAGCCCCAGAAACTTTGCTTTCTTTAGAAAAAGCTAAATTCCTTAAAATTGTCCTTTTATTTAAAAATCACTACAATTTTTTGTTTGGATATAATGGTTTTATTATCTCCATGATTTAAATGAAACTTCTCACTAAGCATATCAAAGTATTTTAATTGGATCTTTTCTTTGTGTGTGTGTGTATATATATATATATCAATGCCCCCCTTTGGCAACAGGGTATCAAGGCCAAATTTCTATAGTGTACCATTTACGGCTTCCATAATATGGTCCCTGCTTAATTATCAGTCAAGCCTTACATGCCACTATTTCAACTTAAATGCTTCTCTCTAGCTGACCTGTATCTCATTTCAACACTCTCAGTTTCCTTTTACCCCTGTACTGCTGTTCATCCTATCTCAATTTTGGAGAAAATGCTTTACTGGAATTATCATTTTTTTAAATTAGCAATTAGACTTACAAATGTACAGTGTTTTGCAGCCTCTTGTGACCTATCTGGCAAGCCCATAAAAGGTGACAAAGCGTCCCTTTATTATCATTAAAAAACTGATTCATAGTCACTCTTTTAATTTCTTCAGAGATGTTTTTAGATAATACTTCTGAGAGAAGTTTCAATTATCTGCTTACAGTTATTGTATAATTAGCTACAGTGTAACACACTTGGAAGAAAAAACTATCTCAAATGTGGATATCACTATCAAGAATGCCGGTCATCGATATTATTATTACTCTCCTACAAATGTGATTATAGAATAAAACAAATCCTCTATATAGAATATTAGGGTAGGTACTACTAAAATATCTGGACTTTCAACTGTTATATTTTTGGCTGAACATTAACTGCCTTGCTTTTAGAGTTTGTCAGAACACTGAAAACGCCATGTCTATCCATCACAAGACATGATGATCTTTTGGAGTTCTGTGTAGAGCAGATGGTCAACGTCTGTAGCCAGCACGACTGCCAGTGTTGCACTGCATTTGCTTCTGCTAGCAATGCATAGATCATCAGCTCTTACTCCGCATCTCACAGAATGGAAATCATTCTCACACTGTCATCATTATTTTCTTCTATTTTCTGACATAAAGACAACCATGGATTTCTAAAATATGTATTTGTTCAGTTAAGTATCAATTTGGCAACACCCTTGGCTTCAGAGATTATTTTATAACTCTTAATGCATTTCTTTCTCATATTTTCAGACAGTGGGGGGGGGGATTCCTGGTACGAGCTTATGTTACAAGGACTGAAGACTTTTTTTTCCCCCCAAGTCCTCCATGCTTTCCTGGAGGTCTTCCAGTTGTTCTTTTGTCCAATTGACCATTCTCTGCTAATTTAGACCCTATAGTGAACTATCAAGTAACATTCAATAGGTTTTTCTGGCCTAAGCAATCTTTCAAATTTTGAAACATGTAAACTGTACCTATAAATCTACATATATACATGTCTGTGTGTGTGTATATATATACACACACACACACCTATATATAAATATATTTAGGTACATTCTTCCTTTGGCACTTTAACTTTTAAAGAAGCCATAGGAAATCAATTGTCTTGCCACTAAATGATTAGTGTGGGTCATAAATGATCAATATGGAATGTTTCTGTTACATTGTTTTTGAACATTAGACTGTCTCTAGGTCAAACTGAATCAGAATCAGAGGGCCTAATTTTTTCCTGGCTTTCAGATAAATTTGCACCCATATATTTTAGCAAAGACTTCAATTTTTTGGTTCTGTGTTTTGAACAAGGAGTTGTTCCTCCTACCAATTTTCAGACTAGTCAAAGTCTTTATTACTATTAGAATGGTGCATGTGCCAGAAAAAACAAATCAAATCTATATAATGAATATGAACTTAAAACTATATACAGCATTGTTACTTGGCTCAAAATGTTTCTCAAAAGAGTATAAAGAATTAAAAATGATACAGAGTAGGTCAATCAACCAAGAAGTATTAGTGTCCAAGGCTTCTGAACAGACTTTCAGTGGATTATTTTAATAGTGTTTGATATAAATATTCCAAGGCAACCCTACAGAAATATTTTACAAGGAAACTGAAAACTAATGTGAACTAAAGATGTATCTATCTGTATAGTTTAGTATTTCCTTAACTATAGTGTGTTTGTTATATTATTATACAATCAAAACATCTGAAAGTTCTAAAACACTGTAAAGGTATTAATGTCATCATGATTAAGAAACATTGTTCAGACTTTCCTAAATGGATTATTAACAAGTTTGGAGGATTTACTGAGACATTTCAAAATAATCTATTCCATTACAGAAAACCTAAATCGTTAGAATGATATATCCATTCATATTAAGATACAAAAAAGTATTGATTTTTTTATTAGATTTGAATGAGAACTCCTTTCTCTTTTCACTTACATCCTACCATCTTTCCCACTTGACCTACCACTAGTCATCTAGCTTCGGGCTATCAGATGAGGAGGAAAGGGACAAATCACTAGCTGCCTCTTGGAATGAAGACACTGAGAAAGAGGTAAGTGTCTTCATTTCCTGAGATTCAGACTACAGTGGTATGAACTAATTCACTTCTGGGCCCTGTAGAATTGAGTGCAAGGAAAATATATTAGGGCCCACAATCAAGGCTCTGTGTTAACTCTCAGAAAAAAAAAAAAAAAAAAAAAAAAAGAAGACAAGCTTCTGCCTAGTTGGGAAACAGATTTCACATTGAGCTAAGTGATCTTGACAATGTTTATTTCTTATATGTTTTAGAAGACTTAGTGCTTAAAATGTTTTAGGATCAATTATCAATCACTGTTTTGCCATTTCTTTAAAATGGACATCTAAAAACTGCAAAACTAAATAAAAACACCACTACCAGTAGACTCCTCTTATTTGGACCCTCCCCCCTGGCAAATAATAGTCCTCAGCACTCTGGAAAATACAGCATTTTAGAGCAATTGGGATGTTCTAGGAAATATCATTTGGCCAACAATACCTAAATACCAAGCTATTATTATTGATCGTAATGACTGGCATCACTATAAATTGGTATCAACTTAGTCACAAATCACAATTTATAACACATTAGTTTCAAGAGTAATACAAAAGAAAAGTTATTTAAATGATTGCTACAATATTATTAGCAGTCAAATTAGATACCTAAGAATTCTGTGGTCTGAGTACAAATAAAAGATAATTTTTGTTTAAGGTGAAGACAAGGTAAGGAGAAAACTACCAAGAAAATATGACTTCCCTTCGTGAAGAAAATACACTGTACAGCTTTACCGTAAAGCTGTTTTTAATGTAAGAATCAATTTCCTTATCATTTTGCTGGTACAATACTGCAAATAGAGGAAATATAGTAGAACATCATTAGTATCGTTATTTTTAGTGTAGAAAGAATGGAGTTTTGGATAAAACTAGTGCTTAATTTCTTTACTGAAAATTGATACATGTTAGTAAAACATGACTATTTTGAAAGTACCAGGGGTGGATGATTTCAATACTAATTTTTGTCATTCTTTACATCTTTTTAGCACAGTTTTTACCATTAATACAGTACATTTTAATGCATTTATTATAAAAATGGTCATTTAGAAGTTACGTCAAATGTGGTATATGGGTAGCAAAATGGATAGAGAAGAAATGGGCTTATTTCTTTCTATAAGCCTTCTGTAAAGTAGATGCTGGTAACAAACTAATTTGATCCCTGTATCAAAACAATGAGGTAGGTATTGTTACCATTTTCTAAATGAGAAAACTGAGGCACAAATCCTTTATTCCTAATCATTATGTAGAAGATCTTTCATCAAAATTAATTACTTGTCTTTATTATCTGATTATAAGATATTTTCACAATTTGGCAATACGGGAATACATAAAAATGATAATATGTGGGTATAAATAGGATGATCATATAATTTATTATCAAAACCAAGATATTTCTGAGGATGAAAGAAAGCTCTTAAATTCTTGCTGGGGCAATAGGAATGAACTGGACTTCACCCAGGCAACTGGGAACATAGATCACCATAGGTATAATAAAGCACATACAATTAAAATTAATTTAATTTTAACATTTAAATTTAAAATAAAATTATTGTATTTCCATGTAAGAAATTATACAGTAGCTAGTCCAATGAATGTTAATTTATGCAATTCCAAATATAGATATAAACAAATGCACATTATAAAACATATTAGAGATATTTATTAAAATGCTAATGCATAGTTTCTAAAGTATTATAGTAGGAGAAATTAGTTGTTATGTCAAGGATGTCATATTAAATTATTTACTTGAAATCAGCTCACTCCTCCACAATAGGTAGGCTTAATGATCACATCAATATCATATCTTAGGTGTAGCTTATAAGTGACACTGGTAAATGGATGCACTAACTTGCATTAAATATTTGTTTCCATATTTTGATCTGCTGTAAGCTTTTAATATCAACTTACAAGATGATGGATCTTCTCAAAGAAAGCTATTGTACAATAACCTTGTATTTGAAATCTATAGACTAGAAACAAGTTATAATTAAAAAAGGCATTTTAAGAGTAATTTTAGAGACACCTTCCTCAATGAAGACCATATCTCCAATATTTCTTTTCCATAAAGTCAAACGAAATTGATTTTCCAGGGATAACTCAAAACGGGATCTTTAGATTCTCCAATGACAAACATACTCTTTTAGGACTGTTAATAAATAGAAACTTTCATTCTATGTGATAGGTAGCCTTGGCTCTAAATTAATTTTATACATTTTGATAGTAAAAAAAATCCCATTAACTTTAGTAATTTCAAATTTTCAAATGACAGAAATACTAACTAAATAGAAATATTGAAATGCATTTAACCCAACTTAGTGAAATATTTACAAAATGTGTTTATCTTGACTTTTCCATCTATGATCTTGTTGCTAAACAAAAAACATGAAATTAAAAGCTAAAATAAAGATCATTCAAAATCAAACATTAAAGTTGTCCCCATTTAATATCTAAAGAAACTTCATATCACATAATTCTCAAAACTACCTTTATTATAGGAACAGTATCTTAATAGAGTTTTCAAGTTCATGGCGACTGCAGAATATAATGCCCAGCAACTCTTCACATAATCTAACATCCAGAAAGAAAATAGCTCCGAGACTCATCTAAGATTTACGTACCTGGTTTCACTCCTAAATATTTGTGTAACCTTAGGGAGTTCAATTTCAACTATCTAGGCCATAACTGTTTCCAGTCTGAAATGGAAGGAGCTGGGACCAATAACATTTTATAATTTTTTTAGACATTCATAGTTCCAGGAATATCTTCTTGAAAAGTAGTATTGAGCCAAGTAAGCTAGGCCTATACCCCTTACCACAACTAGAGAATCAGCTAAGAAAATGGTCAATGAAGCAAAAAAAAAAATGGTGTAAAAATAAAATAAAATAAAATAAAATAAAATAAAATAAAATAAAAAATCGATGCTTTTTTCACATGTATCAGAAGTTGTTTCCATTAATAAATAAATTCTCAAAATAAGTTTAGTCATTTGGTTCTATTCATTTCTAATGGCTTACTCTCTATTGAAAATTGGTTTATTTCACTTTGAATATCATTTACTATACCTTCATTTCATCTGCTCCCTTTCTTTCTCTTTACTTTGTCATTTTATAGATAAGTAACATACCAAAATGTATTTATTCTTCCCCAGGGCCCTTATCCATTAAAATTCTGTATATTTCCATGAGATTCATGCTTGCATTAAACAAAGTATTTGATCAAAGACACTGGACTTTCTTTTAAGCAATAGCAATATAGCAACAGAGATAAAGCTAGATTGCAGCAATATTATTACAACAAATTTCTCTGTATGGGATCCGGAGCAGGTCAGACTGATCAAAGCCAATAACTAGCCTCATGGTGTTGAATGAATTACTAATCTGTTAAAGATTTAGTTTCTTCAATACAAGTATGCTATAGTAATATAGATCATTCAAGTGATTCAGAGTACTAAATTAACTGGGAAAATATGTACTATCCCTGAAATATGATAAGTTATCTACAGTGAAATATGTTAGCTAGTTAATTAGGTGGCTGTGGAAAGAATGTAGGCTTTTCATACAAGCACCCTTGTGTTTGAATCTTGGCTGTGTTAGTTATCAGAGCTGTGTGACCATTGGTAATTTATGTAGCATATTTCAGTCAATCATATTTGTTCATGAGAACAGTGGGCAAAATACAACCAATATCAGGGGATGATTATGAGATTTACGTGAGAAAACTTCTATAAAGCTCTGCATACAACAGATGTTCAGTAAGGGTCAGTTCCCTTCTCCTCCCCTTCTACAAAGTATAAGCCATGGCCCATAGCACACACCTGCACAAGAAATGTTTTACCACATCTACTATGTACAAGATATGCGGGTGCTGATCAAGTATTTGTGGACACAGTAATGGAAGAGAAAGACGATATTCCTATTCTTAGGAAACATTCTATAAGTCAAACATATAAACAAATAAATGAATAAAATAATTTCAGACAGTAATAAAGGACCATAAAGAAAAGGAGAGTGATATGATACAAAGTAATTATGTAAAAGGGAAATGCAGCTACTAAATTGGGTGGTCAGGGATGATGTCTGAAAAGGTGGGATTTCGGCAGAATAGAAGTAGGATTTAGCCACACAGAAACTTGTAAAGAGAGAGAGTGGTAGGAAAAAGCAAACTGGACATAGTGAGATAACATGAGTAAAGATTAGATAACTGTACTGACTTCACCACAGGGAACTCTGAGTCACAGAGAAAAACAAAAGGCCTGCAAAGCCAGTGCTTCTCAGTGGAGAGCCAGAGAGGGTGAAACGAATATTCCATGAGGAAGGGAAAATTTATATGCAAGACTTAGAGTTCATTTAAAACCCATTTATGATAATACAGTTACTTTATTTCAAATTCAAAATAAAGTTACAAGGCTTCCAAAATCCAAGCAAATTCTTTAGACTGTTTAACCCAAACTGCAACGTGGTAAGTGAAATTCGCCTCTTAGTTCTACATACCGTTTTAGTACTGTCCCTATTTCAGGACATAATTCTATAGAAACCATCAGATAAAATGATGATAATGTATTTAAAAGGATTTTCATTGTGACGTTCGTAAGAGAAAAAATTAAAACAACCTAAATATTCAGCAGTAGGAAATATGCTGAATAAACAATGATTTGCTCATAGAAACTTAAAAGATGATGCAAGTCTATGTTAACATGAAAATACCATCAATAAATTGAGTCAACTATTAGGTTTTGTAACATTTTTAATTGAAACTTATGTGAAAATATATACACCTCTATTTAGATCCCACAGTGTGTTGTGTGTGCATGTACAAGCATGTGTATGTAAAATCATAGTTATTTCTACATCTGGAAGAATATTCAGTAACATAAAACTGTTCATTATGAGTATATTCAGGCAATGCCAATTTTTATTGAATTCTTAACTTTAAAACTTATGTCGTATGATGTGATTTTGCTTATAATAAGATTGTATGTGGCCAAAACAGAGTACTGTCCCTGAATTTTAAAATAAATAAAAGATTCTAATAGTAAGTATTTTGGCTTTTCTCAAATTAAATCATCATGATTTTTACAATACTTCTCAGAATTTCATTTCCTATGATAGCTTTCCATTATTTTAAGGTATATTACTCTGATAATGTACTTCAATTAGGATACTGCTATGAAAGTACTAAAAAATGCCCTTTCGTTTTACATTTTTAAACTCTTAGCTATTTCCCTCTTAAAGAATATTTAAGTATCAACAACTTGCAGAATTTTTTACTTTATTTGAATTTTACAGATCTACAAGTTTCAGCTTCAATGTCTAAAAAGACAGGCTTATTTTAATGTTCTTATAAGTCACTGAGTCTTTGATAAGGAAACAGAAAATATTCTACAGACACCAAGAGAATCATACTTAACCCTCATAGTTCAAATGAGACCTTGGCAATTTGGACTAAGGGTTAGGTCTCGGTATCTCTAGCCCAGGATATAATTAAGAATACTGAAGCCACTGAAAGCTTGAACTAAAAATTCAAAGAAGTAAATGTAACATCTATTTTGACTTTGGGAATAGATCATTGTCAGGTGTAAATATCCCCAGTGTTTGTTCTTTGTATTTCATATAAACTTGAGAAGGGTGGGGAGACACCTCTCAGGGAGAAACACAGAAAATGTCAATGTTCTTCAGAGAAACTTAAAACAACTGCTTACCCATTCATCCCCCAGAAACAGGTATGCATTGAGTCATATGAAAATTAGTGTGAAAACAGGATTTAAATTGGTATTTTTGCAGGTGTCAGACTTAAGAGATGGAAGATGAAAGTTCAGCTGCTTCTGAACATTTACAGCTGTTTGGGTAGTATGTGTGCAGGAGGACACGTGTACATGCAAGTGTGTGTGGAGTCGGCTGCAAATGCAGCTGATCCAACAAATTCAGTTGGCTTTCATCTGACTTCCAGGGCCAAAAATTGATTATTATCAGAGACAAGAAAAGTAAGGGAATATAAAGTATGGCTGATCAAAACATTACTCTAAATATGTCAAGAGAAAAAAAAAAATCTAAGCTGAGCAAAAGAGTGCTAGAATGTATTGATTCCTTAACAGCATAAACAAGATTGCTATGATGAGAACTTTTTAAATACTTTTTTTTTTAATGCCGGGAGTTTGACTTTGAACCAGAATATAAATAGAACAAGGTCCTCATTGTATTTTCTATCAAATCACACCAGCACCTCACACCAGACTGTCTTGAAGTATGAAAAGAACCATTACATTATTTTAAAATTTACTTTCTGTTATGCAAAATCAACAATCCCAAATAGCCTACTGCTAATCAGTCAACGCCAGGCAGTTGTGCCACAACGGGTAACTATTTGGAAGTTGTAAAACTATCAGCTTTGGCTAACAGACTTAAATACTTAGCCTTCTTATCCAGCCCAAGATTATGACTTTTAATTCCAGGGCAGACTGACCTCTTCATCTAAAAGAACCTTTATAGCTTAAAGCCCTGCTGAAGTCATTTTCTTAAATTAATCAGATTTCCGCACTGGGGTTCCATAGCAGGAAAGAGAATCCATACAAATGAGCTCTTTTTCCACCTGCATTTTCTCTTTGGTTCCAAACAGCCTTATGCCATGATTTATTTTATGTAAAGAATTATTCCTGGTAAACGCAAAGGTAACTTTCCTAAGCAGAAGCACATAGTCATTCTGGTCTTTGGCTCCAATTAGCCAAGAGAGGAGAGTTGAGTATTTCCTCTCAACTATGTCAATGTCATAATCAGGCACTATGTTCTATCAAGACCTTGTGTATGTATTGTACTCAACACAGCCAGAAGGGTCATCAAGAACAGTGATTTCTTGCACTTTATGCAACTTATTAAAAGTACCCTTTTATCATCTGCAACATATTTCCAAAAGGATTTTAGTCATGCTACTCTCCTAGAATTCTCCTTAAAAAAAAAAAAAAAAAAAGAGGAAAAATAAAGATAATAATAAAGGAAGTGAGCAAAGAGAAAAATCCACACAGATGGAGATTATAAATCCTGAGTCCCCCAAAGTTGTACCTCTCCAATCATAAAATAGTGTCTGTGGTAGATGCTGCAACAGGTCCCCGAAGACATACATGTCCTAATCCCAGGAGCCTGTGCATGAAGAAGTTACCTTATAAGGTAAAAGTGACTTTAAAGACATGATTAAGGACCCACTGATGGGGAGACTGTGCTGGGTTATCTAGGTGGGCCCTGTCTCATCACGAATCCTTAAACGGTGGAGAACCTTACCAGGCTGTCATCAGAGACAGATGAAACTATGGAATCATGGTCAGAGAAAAGAGACCTTGATGGTTTTGATGATGAAAGAACAAGGCCACGAGCCAAGCCCTGTGAAAGGTCACTAGATGCGGAGAAAGGTAAGGACTTGGATTCTGGCCTAGAGCCTCCAAAAGGAATGCAGCCAGCCCTACCAGTGCTTTCAGCAGGAGACTGTTGGATTCCTGACCTACAGAACTGTAAGGTAACACTTGTGTAATGTTCCAAACCACCAAGTCTGTGGTAGTTTGTTACATACAGAGCAACAGAAAACACAAGATCAAAGCTAAAACCTCTCCCCCATGCCATTTTTTTTCCTACTAAGACCTTAAAGGGTGAGGCAGATAGTGGCAGGCTCACATGCTATCATCTGAAGATCTCATTTCAGTTGTGAAAGACACTGTGAAGTGGACATTTAATTTTTGGTCTCCCCAGCATCCCCTCTCCACTCTTCATAAAATCCAAACTGGGGAGCATCTTCCTTATTGCGCACCTTCTTAGGGAAAATGGAAGTCAGGAAGCTTCCTCTTTCCAACAGCCTTTGCTGGGGTGGTGCAGGCATGTTATCCAAACCAAACAAATACAACTCTTTTTCTCCAGGGACTTTAATTCTTAGGCAGGAATTAAAAAAGGAAAAGAGATAGGGAATTATTTTCCTGCATCCCAGATGTCCAGAATTACACTGGTTTCCAGACTGTTTTGATTACAACCTCTAATATCCAACTTTCCTAAATATACACTTGCTATGTCTCCATATAATAGTATTATTGTTTATAACCAGAACTGGTATCCACAGTTTGCAACAAAAGAATCCTAAATGATCTACACAGTACTTGACTCAATGAGTATGCACACATCTGGGCCTTTAAGGAATTCATTTTGACAAGTCTGACATAACTGAAATGTATTTCCTTATAATGTTCTTTCTTAATACCCTTCCTTGACTATGTAGCTCCCCACGCTAGACTTATTCCTAACATACATCAGCCATTGGCTTTTTCTCACATTGCACCTTAGTTCTCATTAAAAGTAGATAGTTCTGTCATTCATGTTTCTTCAAAAGAATAGCTAATTAAAAAAATTACATTAGGAGGTGTGAATGGTCATCTTAAACACATATACAGTTGACTCCTGAACAATATGAGTGGAAACTACTTGGGTCCACTCGTACTTGGATATTTTTCAGTAGTAAATACTACAATACTAGAATGTCTGTGGTTGGCTGAATCCACAGATGCAGAGGAACCATAGATACAGAGGGTCAACGATAAATCATATGTGGATTAACCCCTTCACTGCTCAAAGGTCAATTGTACTATTATATCCAGACAACCCCAAATGGAACATATTTTTTACAGATCTATAATGATGGTATTAACAACAAATGGTTATTATTGCCAGAACATGGTGAATTATTTTTAATTTTACTTCATTTTAAAATAAAATTTAGCAGTATTTCTCCTCAGACTACTTTATTTGTTCAGGGAAATTTAGTCCTTCACTTTCTTCCAAAGTCTTGCAGAAGTGTCAGTTCACGAGTAAGCTTCACAGGGGGTCAAACAACTGCAGACAAAGCAGCTTGCCGTGTATACATTTCAGTTCTACTTTTTATTCTAAAGATCACTCGTAAGGAATTTTCTCCTCTCAATCACTTTCCTACTTTAGAAAACAGCTGTACGGACCCCATGTATATGCCCCCTCCCCAAATTCTTATGTTGAAACTCTAACCCCTCCACTGGATGGTAGCAGGAGGTACAGCCTTTGGGGAGAAATTAGGTCATGTACATACAGCCCTCAGGATGGGATCTGCAATTTAATAAGAAGAGACATGAGACAGCTTGTCCTTTCCCTCTGTTCTCTGCCATGCGGGACACAGTAAGACGACAACCATCTATAAACCAGGAAAAGGGCCCTCCCCGTGCTGGCAACCTTATCGCCAACTTCCAGCCTCCAGAGCTGTGAGAAATAAATGCTGTTTAAGCCAGTGGTCTGTAGCACTTTGTTAGAGCAGCCTTAGTGACTGAGTCAACAGCCTATGTGATTGCAAAGAAAAAGGGGATGCACTTTAAAAAAAAAAAAAAAAAGTCTTAGGATACTAAAGCAATAAAAATCTTAAAAATCAGAATACTACTTTCAGAGGCTGATTTTTAACAAATATCACAGTTGCAAAAGATGTTTAAAAAAAACTGCAATTCAAGTTAATCTCCAGACTACTATTCTGAATATGACCTCTCTAATACTGAAGTGATAATGCCCTACCCACTACCTTTAAGTAAAATGTCTGTGGGATCAAAGAAAAAAAAAAAGTAAAAATCTGGCAATTTTCCAATCCATCTGATCAATCCATGTAATGAAAAATATCGTTCACTACAAAAAACTCAGTTGTGCAATGATACTAACCAGTGAGGCTTTCTGCCAGGCGAGAGCGCAGTGATTATGACTGCAGGCTAATTCGAGGAGACTGCCTGAGGTCAGACTTTGATTCTGCCACTCATGGGCTTAAGTAACATTTGGGTATATACTTAATAATAGTTTTTCATCTGTAACATGACAAAAATAAGAGTCACTCCTTCATAAGATTATTATGATGATTAATTTAGGCAAGATATGTAGATTGCTTAGCATAAAACGGCTCATAAATTCTCAATATTTGACAACTAGTATTTATACCATTGTTATGTTTACACGACCATCATCAGTTTTTAAACTACTCTGTGGAGCCTTTGGAGCAGGTAAAGGAGGAAAGGCCTTTAAGGAATAAAGTTGATCTTTTCCCCAGCCTTGCCCTTCAAGGAGAGGAACACTAATTTGTTTTCTGAAATGAGATTTTCTTTAAAGGGTAAATGTGAAAAAGTTCCACTGGGGAACAAGTTGGAAATCCACTATGTAATAATTACCAGAGTTTGATCCAACATTCTAATTTCCTTAATAAAGAGTAATACTAATTTTATGGTGAGAAATTCACCTGCTTTTTTCATTCTCTCAAATGAAGTTTGGTTAATATAGTGTTTCCTATCTTTACTTTGAAGTCTTAAGCATAAGGGGGAAAATACAGGTATAAATATGGAATTTAATTTAATTTGCATATTAAAATATTCTTACACAAACCTATTTACTAATGTAAGAAAAATTCGGAGGTTGTTAATTTTTTTATTATTATAGTGAAAAATACATGACAGGACATCAACCCTATTGACAATTTTTTAAGTGTCCAGTAACTCATTGTTAACTATCAGCACAATGTTGTTCAGCAGATCTATAAAACTTTTTTACTTTGCGCGACTTAAACTCTATCCCCACCAACACATTTCTGCTTTCTGATTCTATGAGTTTTGACTGCTTTAGAGCTATGTCATATAAAATGAATAATGAAGTATCTGTGCTTCTGTGATTGCATTATTTCATTTAGCATCATCTCCTCAAGGTTCATTTACGTTGTAGCATTTAACTTACTAAAAGTCTGTTCAGATTTCCTATTTCTTTATGACTCAGCCTTGGTAAATTTATGTTTCTAGGAATGTATCCATTTCTTCTAGGTTATACAATTTGCTGGCAAGTGATTGTTTAGTCTCTTATGATCCTTTTAATTTCCGTGGCATCAGATGTAATGTTTTCAGTTTTGTCTTTTTTTTCTTAATCCACCTACAGGTTTATAAATTGTATAGATCTTTAAAAAACCAACACTAAGTTTTGTTGATTTTTTTCTATTATTTTTCTATTATCAATTTATTCACTTCTGCTCTATTTCCTTCCTCCTGCTACTTTGGGCTGTCTTTGTTCTTCTATTTCTAGTTCCTTGAGGTAAAAATAGGTTATTTGAGATTTGAGATCTTTCTTTTTTGATGTAGGAATTTATCACTATAAAATTCTCTCCGCTTACTGCTTTTGTGGCATCCCATACATTTTAGTATATTTTGTTTTTGTATTCATTTATTTTAAGATATTTTCTGATTTTCCTTTGAATTTCTTTAATGCATTTGCTGTTTAAGAGTATACTGTTTAATTTCAACATCTATGTGAATTTTCCAGTTTTCCTTCTGCCATAAATTTCTAGTTTCATTCCATTGTGATCAAAAAATATACTTGGTATGATTTCAGTCTTCTTTAATTTGTTAAGACTTGTGGGAACTAATATGTATGTGGTTCTGTCCTGCAGAATGTTTTGTATAGACTGCTGTTGTAGGGTGGAATGTTCTATATATTTCTCTTAGGTTCATTTGGCTTGTATTGTTTGTTTTATGAGGGGCTGGTAATTAGGTTTCTTCACTGATTTCCACTTGGAAGAAGTGCTGGGGATCGAACCCCTGACCTCCTGGATGCTGAACATGCGCTCTACCACTTGAGCTATACCCTTCCCCCTCTTAGGTTCATTTGATCTACAGTGTTGTTCGAGTCCTCTGTTTCCTTGCTGACCTAGATGTTCTACTCATTATTGAAAGCGGGGTATTGATATCTTATTATTGTGCTGTTGCTTTTTCTCCCATCAGTTCTTTCAATATTGACTCCATGTATGAGTGTACTGTAATGTTGGATGGAAATATAATTGTTATATCTTCCTGGTGAATTTGTCTTTTATCTTTATATAATGTCCTTTATCTCTTTTGATAGTTCTTGAATCGATGTAAGTATGGCCACTTTGTTCCTCTTGGTTACCATCTGTATGGAATCTTGTTCTATCCTTTCAACTTACATATGTCCCTTTTAGTTTTAAGTTTGTCTTTGTTGTTGAGGACAGACATCATACCATCAGAATATAGAATTTTCAAAGTTAGGGATTTTGTTTTGTTTATTACTATGTTCAACAGTGTCTAAATAAGGTCTGACATATACCTGATGATCAGTAACTATTTCTGAATGAATCAATGATTTTTAGCAAGTGACATAACCTTACTGTGAATCCATGATTCACTTCTTTCATCCATAAACGGGGATAATAGTACTGGATGCATATGGTTATAACAAGAGGTAAATGAGTTAATAGACATGGACCACTCATTAAATGTTAGCCATTATTATTGTTACTTTCCCATGTATGCACGTTCACCATAGTACTTAACCTTAGGATGGGTTTGGAATATAGTTGAATTTCAGAAAAATTTTATTTAACAAAGGACAAATGTGAGGGGAAAAATAAAACAACTACAAACCGAAATTATAAGTCAATGAACCTGCACTGAAATTCTACTCCATATCTGAGAATGTTTTATTGGATGTCTTCCTGTATCTACTATGGATTTCAGTTTAAATCACAACCACACCTTAGAAAATTTAGAGATAAGCTTTTTAGGTGTAGGTATATTTACAGTTTAATGGAAAGTTATGAGAAGAAGAATATAAAATAGAGTTTCACAAAATATACACCCACATGCATTCTTTATTTTGGGTCACCTTTTATCTACGACTTTTAAGCACATACTTATCTTTGTGTATGTAACCTTTCTCATCAGATCAAACATGACAGTCATGCTTACATACTTGTTGATGATATCATCTTCCCTTACTTTCTTTCTTCTTGTTGTGTTTCATGTTTGAAAAACTCCCTGCATCTCAGTATAGTAAGCTATTTTGTAGAATTCATGGGATTCTTGATAACATGGAGTATCTGTGAAGAGGTTAAACTAGAAGTGTGCCACCAATTTCTCAACTGCATGACTTGTTGTTAAAGGTATCAAGAAAGAAGAGAAGGAATTATGCTGCTTGATAATTAAATATGTTATAGCACAAAAAAAGTCTGTAGATGAAAATATTTATCTATCACATTCTAGACTATTCTCTTTATATGAAGGGAAAAACATAAAAATCCAAAATTCGGAAAAGGAAACAGGGTGGTAAAAGGTCAAAAGAAGAAGAGGATGCTTTAATTTTGCTGCTTATTCATTTTTTTCCCTCCCTAACCCACCCTCTGGCGGATAACTGTCTCTGTGGCACAGCATTATGCAGATGCACTGGCACTGGCTGATGCACACAACTGTACTGTACCTATCTGGAAAGCAGCTGTTTATAATTGTCCTCTCACCAGGCAACAGACAGAGACTTTTGTTCGGGGCAGGTATCTTCTACGGTTGATGCACAGATGGAGAGAGCAGTTAACTGGCAAGAATAATAATCGTCTTCCACAGCAGGCTCAGGGCCGGAGCCACAGCTACTGGGAGAAGTGGGAGTATTTAAGCTGCTGCATCAAGATTTTCACAAATACCTAACTTTATAAGATGCAGAATAGTCATCACTGCTACCATCCCCCCAAAAAGTTCTAACCCGTCCTTTCCAATGAAGAAAGCTGACTCATTTACTTGGTTCCCATAGTCAAATTTTTCTTAGATATCCAAAGAACTATTTAAATTAAAGGACAGGTTTATAACTTGGTCAAGTCAGAGACAACAACAAAAACCTCAAAACTGCTGCCTTTGTATGAGTTTTTAGAGTTTATTAAGCTTATAAATTTAAAATACAAATGCTTATGGTAGATTTAAAAAAGTAATTTAAAATAATTTTCAAAATTTGCTGATTCTTACTTTGCGGTACAATCTATGCTTTGAAACCAACACTGATATTTCTATCTCTAGATTATATTTAATATACTGTTGTCTTCATTATTTTGGTTATTCTTTTTACTGTCTATAATACCTACATGTACATACACATATTTTAGTTATATATGTAAAAGTGCCTTTAGATCTTTGAGGTAAAAACACTAAATATAATGAGAAGTATTTACATTGACTTTCCATAAGTCTTAGTATCAATGACTTAGACATGCCAGTTCTATTTAAAAAAAATTTTTTAAGTATGATTCAGTCAGAAGACATAATAACTATACAAAGCAAGTAGCACAGCTGCTGTCAGACTAGGCTGATGGTACCTTCAAGCTTAAGAACCAGCAGGCTCATAAGTTTTGATAGAGGTTCAAGCCTTCATCCTCTTAAATAACTATTTCTATGACACCCAATATTTGAAGCAGTTTTAACTTCCACGACTAGTGACTCTGAAGGACTGGACTTTCTGCATCTTCATTACTGTGCCCATTCTGATTTTAAAGGCAATCTGAATTAAGTGAAATTAAAAACAATTACAATATATGATTTCTATATTACATTACTTTGTGATTTCAGTGATGTGAAGTACTTGAAAGCTTCCATCTTTTTCATTCCTTCAATTCAAGTACTACATTAATCTCATTAACACTGTTTTGCCTATAAACTTTGCTATACTAGTGTTCTAAATATCAGGGTTCAGTATAAAGCCAGAACTGTCACAAGCACACTGAAACAGTATATGACTCGCTCAGTAATTTACTCACACTATACATTCCCATGACATTAGCCCTTGGGATAACCCTGAAGTAGGTTTCAATGAACCTGATTTACTTTGAAAATCACAGGAATAAGAAATTACAGTACTGATGTTTCAAATCAAGTAAGCATGGAAATCATTTATATTTGAAATATAGATTTTAGAAAAATGAGACTCAGTTTGAATATTCTGAAGTATATTAAATAATCAACTCCCTGTTTGGGTCTATATCTTTATTCTCATCTCATAAAAATATACCAGCAAAGCTCCTTTGCAATGACAAAAAAGTAACAGATCCACCTGAATGCTTGATAAAAATTCTCAGTTTAGAAACAATAACCTGAGGCTAGAAGGGAGAAGGTGGAAAGTGATTTTTCACTTGTTCCATTTTCTTCCAACCTGCACATTTCATTTAGAGGGTTACGTACTTTCATGACAATGTTTTTTTTCCACTTGCATATTTATGTAGCAGTTAGTGAATTATTTTCTAGGTTAGATTCCCCAAGGGGAGCAGAAACAATGAGCGTCAAAACAAATATAAATAACCTGGTTTATATAGAATGTTTCCAATATTTATTTCCTCATTAGACTTCATGAAAACAGCCTTTATTAGTGCATACATTTTTATGCTGTAATTCTTTACTCTGATAGGTAACTAGCCACCAAAATCTGATAAAATGTAATCTGGATTTTTAACTTTGGGAACATAAATGCTATGTGTATTGTATTTATGTGTAAACTTGAATTAAATATGTATCCATATTAAACTAATTTCAGAATGATGGTATTATAGAATGATGATAAAAAAGCAAGTCATAAAAGATTATTTTAACCAATGAATCAATAAAAGGCCAAAACAGATAAACAAGGCTAGATGACCAGTATTGATTTCATGATTTTCATGCTTGACAAGAATGGAAAATTATGAGGCTTTCAGCTATGAATTTGATTGTACTCTAAGATTTCAAAATTCATGGCAAGATGTTTGCCTTGATGAAACCACCAAAACTCAAAAACACCCCTACTGTTGCTGTAATATAGTACAAATGTTGGACTCTCCTGCACCAGTCAACAAATATCTTTAATATGTTACATTTATGTGTGCATATACTAACTTATAAAATATATTTATTTCATATATGAATCACTTACAAGTGCTGCTTTATTTTGTTTATTTGTTTATTTATTTGGTTGGTTGGTTATTTGTTTCTGAAATTAAACATGGCCCCGAATCATTACTATCTACAAAATTATCTTTGTTTTTTTAAAAAATGGCTGAAATAAAAGTAAAACTTATTGCTCTCGGTAGTACCTTTTTCTCTATATAAAGGCTGTAAAATATTTTATAATTATTACACTGATACTACACAGAAATAAGTCAAGAAGGAAGTCATGTGAATAAAAATGAAAATATTCAGTATTTTTATTGTAAACTTTTAAAATTGAAGAGTGTAAGTTTTACTATTAGTAACTATACAGTATATTTCAGGCAAAATATAACACAATAAACCTTCCGCTACCAAACAAAACAAACAAACAAAAACCTCAGGGTGCTATCACTAAACATTATTAGCATCTTCACTTTTTTTTATACACATTGCATTTTCACATTGGAATCTTAACACCACCACCATTTTGTATCTGCATTTATTTTTCATTTAATAATCATCAAAAGTGATTTTTTTTGCTTCAGGATGTGCTAAATAAATTAAGTAGTTTACTGGTTGAATCTATTTCCTTTCTAGCTTTCTGGTTGAATTGGGATGAGTGATTCCCTTAACTTGATTCCATGAAAACGTGCAATGCATTTGCAGTTTCACAAAGTCAATGTTATGGTTCATCTGCTGAGGCCTTTCCCTTTGACAAATTAAAGCATTAAAGGTAACAGAATGTCATTTAAGACCCAATGCTATCAAAATAATAACAATAATAATAACAACAACAACAACAACAATAATAATAATGATGATGATGATGATGATGATGCTGAGCCCTTTCTCCCACAGGTTTCCCATGGGCTCAGCTAAGATCCTGAGATGCTTTGGCTCTCCCGAGAGTCAACTCCCCATCTGTTCAATATATACAGACAGAAACACTCATGTGACACTCTTCCAATAAGTTATGCATCTGAACTTCTCTCATGGATTGTGCCAGTCACTATGAGGTATCCTGCATATTATTTCTTATCCCTTCTGATTACTAGGGTGCTTAGAACTGCCTCTACCCAAAACTTTAAAAAGCTATATCCTACCCTCTTGCAGAAGAATTTATATATAAATGACTGCTTAGATTGGACTGGAGTTTGCTTTATGCTCCCTGAGCCAGTGATTTTGTATTTAGATTACAAATATATTTTTAAACTATGACCTCTGGTCTGATCAGGGATTGCTCAACAGGGCTGACAGATGATTGGTGCTATTCATGACACATTTGATTAGCATTCACTCTTAAGTCCAAGAGACTAGCTTTTCAACAGAAGAAACAGTAGAAGAAAAATTACTATAGAGACACGTAAGAACAATTCTTAGGCATTTCAAGCGAGTTGCATAGAATAGGAAACAGCCAGACTGTTGGATTGGCAGCAACTCTGGTTGTTTCTGCCCAATAGTTTCTGCTGCCTTCAACAATCTCAAAAAATCAGGCCCTTAAAAATTAAATTTCCACTGAAAACTACTGCTCCATGAGTTTTCACTTATGATTCAAATATCTACCCTATTTAAGCTACACATACTATTTTTTCCTGGCACTCTCAAAGTAATCAAGTGAATAAAATACCAAACAATTGTAGAATTAAGTATCAAGTGATTTCCATGACACAACAATGACATGCATTTTACCAGATGTTAACAAAATCTAGACTGATCACTTTTGGGGGGAAATTATGTCCTACTGAAGATTTCATGAGATGAAAGGGACTATAGTCTATCTATAAACAGAGGACTAAGAAAAATTGTGGAATCTGTTAAAGGGGTGTGGGAGCATCAAGAAAAGTGGCTGAATTTGGGTGGCCTCTCTATCAGTTGGAGGCCCTTTTTTTTTCCACCTCTGCATCTCTCTTCACCTGTGCCTCCTTCTTCCCACTTTGCAGATTGTCTTTCTGTGTACAAGCCCATCTCCCACCACCCTGCCTAAAACGTACATACCCAAGCTTAAGAAAGTAAAGTGAAGCCTTTTAATGACTAAACCTCAGTCATGTCTCTCTAGTTCTGCAGTACATGCTCAATGTTTAATGTTCAAGATCGCTTACGAAATCAAGGCATTATTTTATTACCAAGAATAAAACCAATAATCCAAAATAAAATGAGACGGATCTAATGTAAAAACAATTAACAAGCTGTAACAAATCTAAAGTAGTTAATTATCAAATGCCAGCCAGAACAATGAGGGATATTATTCTCTATATGGCTAGATCTTACAAAATGAGTGATATACACATTCAGTATAAATTGGATGATCTGAAAATATGTGTAAATTTCAATCTTTTAAATATTTAATATTAATAGTACATTAAGATACTATTTTTTTCTAATCTGTGAACCTGGAATATTTCACTTATGTATTCGAAAATTTCTTTCAGCAACGTTTTCAGTGTATGGGTCTTTCACATCATTCACTAAATTTATTCAGCAAAATATCTTTTCTAATGCCTTTTTTTTTAAGTTTCAGGTGCACATCTTTATAGTTCAACATCTGGATACACTACAGAGTGATCATAACTGCAAATCTAGTCACCATCCATCATCATATGTGGAACCTAAAAACTAAAATAGTGAATATAACTAAAAAGAAACAGACTCACAGATAAAGACAACAAACTCGAGGAAACGAGTGGTCACCAATTGGGGGAGGGGCAAGTGAGGTCATAGGGGGTTAAGAGGTACAAACTACCATGTATGAAATAAATACATTGCAAAGATATATTGGTCAGCACAGGGAATATAACTCATATTTTATAATAATTATAAATGGAGAATAACCTTTAAAAATTGTGAATCACTATGTTGTATACCTGAAACATATATTTTACACCAACTATACTTCAATAAAAAAAAAGTAAAATAAAAAATGGAAAGCTCAGAGCCAGTGGTTACACTAGCAAATTCTACCATACATTTTAAGAAGACTTGATACCAATTCTTTACAAACTATGTCAAAAATTAGAGAAGGCTAGAACACTTCCCAATTCATTCTATTAGGCCTGTGTTACCATGCTTCCAAAACCAGATAAATATATTAAAATTAGAGAATGTTACTAGCCAATATTACTTCTGAATATGGAGACAAAAATCCTTAAAATGCTAGCAAACCAGATTTAGTAACATAAACATGATTATATGCCACGGCCAAGTAGAAAATATCCTAGGGACACAAAATTAGTTTAATATTTGAAAGCTAATTAATGTTAACATTAATAGAATACAGGGAAAATACGATCATTTCAATTAATGCAGAAAAAGCATTTGACTAAATTCAACACTGTTTCTTCATTTAAACTAAAATCCATAAACTAGGAGAAGCAGGGAACTTTATCAACTTGATAAAAGGACAACTAAAATACCTACAGTTAACAAGAGACTTAACAGTGAAAGATTGAATAATTTCACCCTAAAATCAGGAAAAAAAGGATGTCTGTTCTTGCCACTTCTATTTTTTAGATTCCACATATACGTGACATCATACAGTTATTTGTCATTCTTTGACTTATTTCACTAAGCTTAACACCCTCAAAGTCCATCCATCATTCTTTTTTATGGCTGAATAATATTCCACTATGAGTATGTGGTGGGGCAGTGTGTATGCACATGTGCATCACATCTTCTTTATCCATCCATTCACTGGTGAATATTTAGGTTGTTTCCATTTCTTGGCTATTGTAATCCCTTGTTCTTGACATTTCTTAAGCATGGAATTCTTCTCCCTCTGTTCCAAATACAGTCAGGCCCCTCTGGTAGAACTGCACACCTCTTTACCCTATGATCTGTTTTTCTCTTTTGAATAACCCCACACACACCACTGTACTGGGGCTAGGGGTGCTTACTTTTCACTGAGTATTACTCTCACTCTATGAACGGGCGTAAGTATAGAAAGGTTACTATATCCTAGTCTCCTTGGCTTTGCCCTCTCAGTGTGGAATTTCCACCCTATAAAAATAATAATAGGGTAGAATTAAACCCAGGCCAGGGGAATTAGGCCTTGGTCATATCTGCCTGTAATAAAGCTTCTGGAACATGGGCTGGAAACGACGAGAAACACTTGCAGCTTGCCCCACCACTGGGTAAAACTGTTACCCTAGACTGGAAGGAGAAGGAGCCCCCATGTCCCTGCCTGCACGTGTCTGCAGTGCAGCTTCCATAACACAGAGCTGAAGGGATGGGAAGGATGGTGGCAAGAAAGTCAGTCATGGCTCAAATACCACAGCCTCTTGTTCTTTCAGAGACTTAGTAGATTTTCTTAAATGAGTACTTCTTCATTTGCTTAATGCCCCTAGGACAATTTGTAGAAACTTCTAATGACTGCATTTAAAAAAATTTTTTTTTCTCAGTTTAAGTGCTGTTTTCCTGGGGAGAGGGTCTGCCAAGTTGCTCCCAGAAGTCTTTCCTTGTGTGGTTTTTTTTTAATCCACTGCAGTTTTATTTTATTATTTTATTTGACTTCTGACTCCCCCCCACCTTGAAAATTAGTAGTAGATATATTTACTGCATGGAATTAGATTCTTGCAGATAAATGCTTTAACTTTTTTAAGGAACAGTGTAGGCTCATACACAGGGGAAAAAAAGGAATCCACTTCTACCGGCAGCATTTCATGTTGAATAATTTACAACAGTAACTAAAGCTACACACATAGTTCTTATCAGAACACGGCATCTGTCTCTTCAGACAATGAAAAGCACCTTTTGGACGAGGATAATATATTGTGCTGCATCACTGGGTTTCTCATCTTGGCACTTCTGTAAATCTAATTATGAGATATATGCAGCAGTTGCTAACTCCCATTAATGGAAACGGATGCATCAATGACCCCCATTTTACTGAGTCTAAATAAACTAATACTCTATCTCTAAAGCACACCCAGGCTATTTAAACCTTTCTCCTCTGGCTAAGCATAAGAACAGTAAATTATCATAAATCAAAGCTCACTGATGTATATATGACAATAGAAGCAAGTTATTAATGTATGAATACTTCTATTATTCCCAACTCTACCCTCTCCCCACACACACCACTTTCTCCTAAGGTGGGCTTATGGAAGGATTTCTCTCAGCGGGGTTGTATTTCAGATTCAGGAGAAACTGTCGAACTGGTGAGCAAAGGACCAGTAGCTAAGAAAGGGGAAGGCATTCTCAAGAGTTCAGTGATGTATTAGCTGCTTGGATGGGAAAAAAAGAATGAAGAGAAAAGAGAGATGTTTAAAGTGATTCTATGGCCTAAAAATTCCACCATGGTATATGAGAACCATATATAAACATGAATTTTGAAATTGCTCCTTAATCACCAGAGTATATTTCCTTGACCATAATTGTACTCTTATTCTCAATCACTTTAGTCACTGATCTCAACAGATTTCCAAATATAAAGATTTAATGAAGACTGTTATCAATAATATGAGCTTAATTTTTTTTTAAATTGTATTCTAGAGAAAGACCTTAGGGCTACAGCATTTTTCAGACTACACTGGTGTTGAGAATTGTCTTGAGAAACAAAACCATCACTGTCTTCTCAGCATCTTAATTCAATGTATGCTGCTGTGAGTCACAGAGTATTCAAGCAGAGGGGAAAGGGGAATATGTCCTGTGCCAACCACATTCAAAATCCTGAACAATTCCTTTAGAAAATTTTATGTGCAACTACTGGAGCTAAGAACTGGATGGTTGACTATTTAGACTTAATCCATTAACTGTACTTAATGACTGCATTTAAAATGCAAGTAATCATTTGCAAATTATTGAGTATTCCCTAACTTTTAAACGTAATGCAGAAAATTTTTCTCACCACAGGGATTGTGGGTGGCAGGGGTGTGCTGATTTTATAACATTTGGAATTGAAGCATCTAAATTAAATTATTTCCCACAGCATGTAGATAAGATATTTCTAAATTAACATTTAAATGTATATTTTTAAAATCTTGAGTTAGGTATCTCTTTCTCTGTACATGGAAAACACTATGGATGGTTTAATTAGATCAGTATACTTGATGCTTTAGGTCCATCCTGGAGTCCTTTCATCTGTGTTCCCATAGTATCTTCTGTACATCTGTTTTACTGCAGTGCATTTGGGGTGTGCATGTCCATCTATGTCTGTGTTGTGTGCACATGTGTTTGCAACACAGCAACCCCTCCACCAGTATGTGTTAAATGAATAAATATACGAATAATTCTAACTATTTATCTCCAGACTCAGAATTAATACATACACATTTATTCATTTCTAATTCCACAAATGCCTGCCACTTGTTAGAATGACCTCCATGCTTTCTATTTCCTTCAGCCTTTCTATGGAGTGTCCCTAGAGGACAGCTGTAAGTTATGGAAGATCAGCTAAAAGGAGAATAGGTGACATGACTTATGTAGGGAACAGGTTCAACATTTAGTACAGAGTAAGAATTCAGGGCTCAATTAGGAACACAGAAACCTCAGAGGTAAGGAACAAGATCTGTTCTGGGGCTGAGAACCAGAAGCAGCAGATCACCAGGAGAAATCAGGACGGCACATAAACGAAAGCCAAGGCTTTAAACTGAACTGAGAAAAAGGAGAGGCCGCAAGAGAACCAGGAACTACACTGGGTCCTGGGGAGCAAATAAAATTGAGAGCTACGATTGCAGTTGCAGAGACAAGCCAAGAGCCTACTCAGGAACTTTCGGACATGTATTTTATACTGTAGAGAGACTACATTTTAGGATGAATGACAGAATTTAACAGGGCATCCCTGAATTTTTGCTAGTAGTATTTCAATCTTTTACATCAAGTAGCATCAACGAAGTAGTAGTTTTTTTAGAATACTTGGAAGCATGGAATTTAATGTCTTTATAAAATTCTACAAACTTAAAAAAACCAACACAAACAGCAAAATAATCTGACTTTAAAATGTTATGATGTCTAATTATTTTGCATTGATGAAAGAAAGTTGGTTTCTTCTCACATCAGCTTCTCTATTTTTAGTTATGAAATAATTTATGAAGTAATATGTGCAGACACATTAAACTGTACAAGTACATATGCTATACAACACTTCCGTTTTCTAGGAGTGTTTACCAAAGGTAACAAGAAGGAAGTTTTAGACCCACTTGTTTCTGAAGTAAAATTAAACTTTTCTCTTAACACTCCAGCAGATATTCTTTAGGACTCTACTTTAGAACTAGAAGCAACAACTGTATTATAATCAAAGAAAATTAATAACTTAAAAACATGAATTTAAAATGTAGTCAGGAAGCCCTAAAGGGAGAGCTCTCAGGCACATTCTGCTCACTGCAGCCTGTATAAAATAACCAGCAAGAAAGAAGGTAAGAATTATTTTTCACAAGGTCTGTTTGTATAGAATTCTTTCTACCAAATTCTCTTGGTCTCAACTTATTTTCCATGATGATAAGAATGTTACTTTTCTTCTAGTACAAGAGAGGACATTGTTCACATGGGGATTTCATCTCCTACTTTTAAGAAAAGGAGGATCCTACCCGGTCCAGCAACAATGCACTAACCACTGCTTGCAGCCAAAGGAAATGGCCACAACCTCAATCTCTTGCTCTTCCTGGTCAACTTTCATTCAAAGTAATCCTCTCCAATGCCCTCCTAAAGCCTGATAAAAGCTGACCTTCCCTTTACCTCTTTGGAATTGCCTATGATTAACCATTGCTTGCCATGTCCAAAACTTGCAATTCTCTCCTCTTCCTGAATAAACCCATTTTGTTGGTAAAGTAACTGGCTGCTTTATTTTTGAGGTCAGTAACAATGATTTTATACTAAAATTAAATTTAATGACACATAAACCATAACTATTGCTCTACATCATTATATTTTTTTTTCTGTAATTATGCAGCTAACTACATGGCTTACTCTTAAATCAATGCCAATACATAATAAGTCAACAGAAACGTGTAAAATTTGTTGCTCAAACTCAGATCCCAATGTAGATACAGTTAATCGATGTAAGGAATTACCAGTTAATTAAGTTATTTTTCTGTGTTCAGTTTTTGGTTAAAAAAAAAAATCAGGGAATGTATGATTCAAAGAAGGGAAAACACACACACACACACACACACACACACACACTCAAAACCTTGATGTGTAGTACTGAATACTAAAAGCATATCCACACAGTAAGGAAAGACTTAAAAAAAAAAAAAAAAGTAATCTGAGTAAAAAAAGAAGTTTAGTAACAAACCTTAGTCTCTTGCTTCAGTTCAAAATGTGTGCAAAGGTGTCTAAAAATCATTCTGTGTAAATTTTTGTTTTTATTAAACAAATGAGTTAACTAAGACTTCAGTTTCATGACAACCTAAAAGAAACTCAATGGGAGGAAAAACATCAGGATACGATTTTAGATCACTGACTAATCACCTTCTTTGAGTTTTAAACTGACCAGTGATTTAATCTGAACTCCCGTATCCTCTTATTCAAATTCTAGAGCTAACATCTGTAATGACTTTAAACCTAATTCATGATAATAAAGCCAACTTCTCCAGGCGTCAGTTTCCCTACATCAAAGGCTGAGATAGTATTTCTTATTGTGATACAGGAATAAAAGGAAGGTTAATAAAAATATTCACAATTGTAAATACAATCAGGTTGGAATTTCAAACAGCCTCACCATCTTTGAGGACAACCATTACAAAAACAATGGGGAGATAATGGCATTAAAAAAGTACTAAATATTTTTTGATGCAACTTTAAAAGGTTTTTTTTTTTTTTTACTTTTCCTTTGTGATATTTCATTGTAGTGTAAAAAATTTTACTTTCCCTTCCAATCTGCATATCTTTTATTTCTGTTTCTTGTATGACTGCTGTCACTAGGACTTCCAATACTATGTTGAAAAGAAGTGATGAGAGTGGGCTTCCTTGTTTTGTTCCAGATTTTAGTAAGAAAGTTTTGAACTCTTCACCATTGAGTATTATGTTGGCTGTGGGTTTGTCACAAATAGCTTTTATTATTGAGATGTGTTCCCTCTATACCCACTTTGGTAAGAGGTTTTATCGTGAATAGATGTTGAACGAAATACTTAGGAATAAATCTGACCACGGAGGTAAAATAATTATATGCTCAGAATTATAAAACACTGAAAAAAAGAAATTGAAAATGATTTAAATAAATGGAAGATATCCCATGCTCTATATTGGAAGAATTCATACTGTTAAAATGGTCATACTAACCAAAGCAATCTACAGATTTAATGCTAACCCTATCAAATTACCTAGGACGTTTTTCACAGAATGAGAACAAATAATCTTAAAATTTACATGGAACCATAAAAGACCCAGAATTTCCAAAGGAATCCTGAGAAGAACAAAGCTGGAAGAATAACCCTCCCAGACTTTAGACAACACTGCAAAGCTACAGTAATCAAAACACTGTGGTACTGGCACAAAACCAGACATATGGATCAATGAAACAGAAAAGGCCAGAAATAAACCCACACACCTATGGTGAATTGATCTTTGACAAAGGAGGCAAGAAAATACAATGGAGAAAAGACAGTCTCTTCGGCAAGTGGTGTTGGGAAAACCGGACAGCAGTATGTAAATCATGAAGTTAGAATACTCCCTCACACCAAACAAAAGAAAATAAATCTCCTAGAAGAGAACATAGGCAAAACATTCTCTGACATAAATCGTAGCAATGTTTTCTTAGGTCAGCCTTCCAAGACAATAGAAATAAAAGCAAAAATAAACAAACGAGATCCAATCAAACTTATAAGCTTTTGCACAGCAAAGGAAACTACAAACAAAACAAAAAGACAAGCTATGGAATGGGAGAAAATATTTGGAAATGATGTAAATGACAAGGGCTTAATTTCTAAAATATACAAACAGCTCAAACAACATAATTAAAAAAAAAAAAAGGTCAAAAAATGGGCAGTAGATCTAACTAGGTATTTCTCCAAAGATGACATACAGATGGCCTACAGGCACTTGAAAATGTGCTCAACATCGCTAATTATCAGAGAAATGCAAATCTCATAACCACAATAAGGTATCACCTCACAGCAGTCAGAATGGCCATCATCAAAATATCTACAAAGAGTAAATACTAGAGAAGGTGCAAAGAAAAGGAAATCCTTCTACACTGTTGATGAGAATGTAAATTGGTGCAACCACTATGGACAACAGTATGAAGACTGATCAAAAAACAAAAAACAGAGTTACCAAATGATCCAGCAATCTCACTCCTGGACAAATATCCACAGAAAACTCTACTTCAACAAGATATACGCACCTCAGTGTTCATAGCAGCACTGTTTACAATAGCTATGACATGGAAGCAACCCAAACGTCCACTGACAGATAAATGGATAAAGACGTGGTGTGAATGTATGTTTATGTGTATGTGTGTGTGTGCGTGTGTGTGTGTGTGTGTGTATAAAAATATATATATATAATGGAATATTACTCATCTATTAAAGAAGTGAAATAGTGCCATTTGCAGCAACATAGATGGAGCTAGAGATTATGATCCTAAGTGAAGTGTGACGAAGACAAACACATGATATCATTTATATGTAGAATCTAAAACATGATACAAATGAATGTTTAAAATACAGGAACAGACTCACAGACATAGTAAATAAATTTATGATTACCAAAGGGGACAAGGGGTGTAGAAGGGATAAATTGGGAATTTTGAATCAGTAGATACAAACTACTATATATAAAACAGATAAACATGGAAGCACCCTAAATGTCCATTGGATAAAGAAGTTGTGGTATATATATACAATGAAATACCATTCAGCCATAAGAAAGAATGAATTAATGCCATCTGCATGGATGGACCTGAAGATCATCATACTAAGTGAAGTAATCCAGGAAAAGAAAGAAAAATAACATATGACATTACTTATATGTGGAATCATAAAAATATAATACAAATGAACTTATTCACAAAATGGAAAGACTCACAGACATAGAAAACAAACTTACAGTTACCAGAGAGGAAATGGGGTGGGAAGGGGTAACTTGGGAGTTCAGGATTTGCAGATACTAACTACTATGCATAAAATAGATAAACAACAAGATTCTACTGTACAGCACGGGGAACTACTATATTCAATGTCTTGTAATAGCCTATAATGAAAAAGAATATGAAAAGGAATATATACATATAAAACTGAATCACTATGCTATATACCAAAAACTAACACATTGTGAATCAACTGAACTTCAATTAAAAAAAAAAAGCATAAAAGGGACTAAAGCACAGATTCCGATTTCCCCAAACTAAACTTATAAGCCAGCCACACACTTCTCAGTGCATGTTGAAAATGACAGGCTCTGTCACGCTTGTTATTTGTCCTCAAAAGCCCTCATTATGACCCAGAAATCCTTGGTGCCATTTTATGATGGGGCAGAGGTGGAGTAGCATTTTAAGCAGGATCTGCACCCACCAGCCCCTCCACGTAGGAGGCTTTCAAGAAATGATTTCTGATTGAGAGACCTGACATGACAAGACTGTCATCCTGCAGTACCTCCTGTCTCTTCCAGCTTCCAGACCCCTAACAGCCAGCACCCAAGTGCCACAGGCACGTGGGGAGACTGGCCGCGCCCTGCCCTGCAGCCACCTCCAGTGAGGCACGGTCAGCCTGCAGTCAGCCCAGCCCAGGGGCAGCCACCCTGTGACCCTGTGCATAGCTTTCACTGCCTGCATTCTGATCTGTCCCGTTTATATACTTTATGCATCTGAATTAAATATCCTTCTAAATTAACTAATCATTGCAGTCTCCCTTTTTTTTCAATGCACATCTATAACAGTAGACAGGGAGATGTTTAAAGAATGCACTGTGTCCATACATCTCTTGATTTTGTGAAAACCTAAGTTTAATTTTAACAGGTTACAGCAGTGGTTCTCAAAGGGGGCTTTGTCAGGAGGCATTTTTGGTTGTCAAAACTGGGAAGGCAAAGTCCTACAAGGCACTTTTAGATACTGCATTATGCATTGCATAATGGTTAACAGCTCCCCACAACAAAAATATATCTGGCCAAAAACGTTAATAATACAGGGCTGAGAAGTGCTGGATTATACAAACACCTGTTTCTTATTATTGGCTTTTTATCTGATCCCTAGTGAGTCTCAGGTAATTTAGAAGCACATTCAAAACTCAAACACCAGGAGATCAAATAATCAGAGTCCTAACATTACTAAAAACATTTCTCTGCCTTATACTTTAAAAGAGCAAGACAAAGGAATTAGTTTTAAAAAAGCCCACGTTAGCAATTTTAGTTTAAAAAGTCCAAGGCCTTATCATTCCCAGCCTTTGTACATTACACATCTGTAATATGGGGACTGATGTATAGGATAAGTAACCTGGGGCGCTTTAAGAGAATCAGTCAACATGGAGTCACTTTCAGTAGCACTCAAGTAATGACAACAGGGAAATGGAACTTACAGTCTAGGAAGATTTTCAACAATGCAAGCTGAAGCAAGACATATTTTAGGTAACTGTGTTAACCAGAGAAATCAAATTGTGAGAGCATCTGATTCTGGTCAATCAAGGTTTTCAATTAGTTTCTATGGCATTTAATCCACAAGTTTTATCTTAGCATAACTGAAAATGAAAAAGTCTAAAGAGCTCTTAAAACATCATCCAGGAGCAACCATCCCACCTTTGCAGGTACAAGGGAGTCTAGTCAAATTTTGAAAACCTTTGGAGAAAGACATTGCAAAATCTTCTATTACTGTTACTGTTTCTAATAATAACTTTCATTAAAATACTAGAAATCCTTTTTCTTTCCTATTTCTGAATTGTACACTTTACCAAAAAAAAAAAAAAGAGAGAGAGAATGAAAAACTGATAGCAATGCTCTCTAATGTGATGTTTTAAATAGAAGTATATGCGGAAAAGCCCATAATTTATCAATATGCCAAATGGTTAGTGAAATACATTTATGAGCAAATAAAATTAAGGCCTTATCATATATCTTACTTTTTCCAAAAGATTTTTATATCACAATAGAGAAAATAAATCATAAAAATTCACTTGAAGTACAATGGAAAAATATACTACTATTTTCTGTGTTTAATCTTCATACATTTTAAGAAATTTTAATCTTCATACTGTCTTAGAAACTTTTAGGCCTTTTAAGGTATTCTGAAATTTGAAAGCTATCCAATTTACCAAATGAGGCTGCTAAACTTTCCTTAGAGCAATATGCTTACTGCAAAACCTTTGTTAATGAAGATTTGTGGCTTTAAATGACATAGCATGGGTAACATCCAGGCGGTAATTAACAGAAGTATATTAAATCTTCCTTTTCTTAATTTTAACACTCACTGCATTTTTTTTAAAATCAAGTAATCTGTTAGTTGGCAAGATGTTCCCTTTTTTATATGAAAAAATAAACAGATGTATTAAACCTAATCTACTTTGTAAGTTTGCATTTTTGCTTGAATATAAAGTCCACCACTGCACAGCACATTTATGACATTTTCCAGCATACGCTTTCAATTATAATATTATGACCATTGAAATTGGCTTTTGGGAAGCAGCATGCAAATGTGAATAATTTTGGAGTACACACATTTATTTAAATATTTTACTGTAAGAGAAATATTTCTTTGGAATCGATGTTGGGCAAAGCCCAAGTGACTCCCTCAAATGCTAACATCTTTCTGTACCTTCGATTCTTCTGGCATTTGGTCCCTCCTTCTCTCCCATCTCTCCCTAACTCTACTCTGTCCTCCCTGTATTTTTCCCATTGTGTTGCCTAAAGGGGTCAGAAAGAGCAGAGATCATTTCAACCAAGATACATGAAGAAGAGAAGACACTGTAACAGAGGGAAGAATTTAACTTAAGTAAATAGACCTACATTGATTCTGAAATAGCACACATATAAAATCATTTTGGTTGAAAACTTGTATTTTCCTTCAAGTCAAACAGAATAGTAATAGTTGCTCTGAAGATGTAGACAGATAAACCCTTTTTCTGAAGATGATGTGAAACTTTTCTTAGTTTAAGCCAGTGATTCTCAAATGTACCACTGACATTTGGGACCGGGTGATTCTTTGCTGCCAGAGGTTGTCCTATATATTGTAGGCTGTTTAGCAGTATCCCCGGCCTCCAAACATGTAAGTCAATCTTCATTTACTCTGAACAATTTGGTGGGGGGGTAGTGTGAAACCTTCAGTGGGTATGTTTACTATTTAAAAGATAACTTTCAAGGCTAAGATAGGTGTTTTCTTGTCTTACACAATCTTATACAATATTTTAATTAACTCTGAGAACTCAGCTTTCAGAATTCTTTAGGCAGAGGCAGTAATGGTCTAGGTTAAAAGTATTAAAGTATTTACAAATGAATCGATATTCCAAACAAAGCACGTTTTCTACTAATACACAACAGTTTAAAACTACTTTAACACAAAAGTCTACTTGGCCACCAGAATCCATGCAAATGCATTTTTAAACTAAAATATTTAATCTGAATATTCAGCAGCAAGGATCTTACTCTTGTACAACTTGCCCTGAGTATTTGCATATGTGAAATATTAACTCATCTGTGCATTTCTTAAACAGAATACAATTTGAAAAGTCTAAATTCAAGCAATTTGTATTGATACAGTGTTACGTTTATACTCTTAGTAGCATCATTTTAGAAACTCAAAATTGAAAAATATCATTTTTTACCTGGGCCAGAGAGAGATTATTTAAATTGCAAAAAATCCACATTAATAATTGTAAACTACCTAGGCATTTATATGGATATCAATGTACAAATTAATTCAGAAAGTAGATGTCAGGACTAGGCACTTGTGGATAATTCACTGAACAACAACCAAAAAAACTGTCCTTGTGGGATTCCCCTGTATAATTATATCTGTTCGGTGAACTACCTTATTTTCTTCATAGAACAGAGTATTCTCTATGAACAAGAGTAGTTACAAAGAGAGGTCTTCTTTTATACAAAAACATGTACTTGAGATCTTCAGTTATCTCCTACTTTTTATTAATATGACTGATTAAAAGTATATTCTTAATTATCCATCCTACAGCTTCTATCAAAAGAAACATTTAATCCTAGAGTACTTCGCCAGTATTAGCTTTGAAACTGTAAGTCAATAAATTCCAAAATCCAAAGCAGTCTCAAAGAAAGTCAGTCAGGCACCACTTTCCTTAGTGACTTTCTTGGGTAAATTAAATCAAGTGAGACTGAAGAATTTAACTTTCATTCATCCTTTCAACAAATATTCATTAAATGCTTCTTTTGTAACTATTTTAGATAATAGCCATAAGAAAGAGAAGAATAGAATTTTCTACAAGCATCTAACTTATTACCAAGATATAAAACTACAAAGTTTTAAAAAAAGATTCACTTGATGTATGTTAATGGTACAGTTTCCCTCAAACAACTTGAATTAAGGAGGCTGAAAAGGATAAGGATATCCTTTCTCTTAAGGATAACAGATAAAGATAATAGTAGAGCACCACTGGATACTTCTCCAAATTGCCAAGTGTACTAAAAACAATGCCTATAATCCTAACACAAGCTCAGGAAGCAGCATCCTCCAAGTTTCGGTACAAATAACACGGGACTGGGACAACCGGCTCTAACTTGGAATACTGACAATGACAGAAGGCGTGTTTTATGGAAATTCTTGTATTTCTTGGAAATTGAGTACGTTTGCTATGGACTAGTGTATAACTTCATAAATTCATTATCCCATCAACTTGATCGAGTCCCTCAGTCCTCAGTTCTACACTGTTTTCTCTAAACTGCAGCCAGCGCAAGTGCTAGATGCATCTTCACAGCATGATTTTCTCAAAGACAAAAACAAAGCACCTACCACGTGGCAAGCACGAGATCTTGGAATGAGGCCAACAGCTCTCTCCTCCTTCCCAATAAAGAAGTTTTTCCGTGCATCTGTAACGTGGTCGTTTTATTTGTCATCATTCTAGAATCTACTTGTTCCCTTACAGCTACTCCTCGGTTACCTCTGGCTGATGAACTAAGTCTAATCCTTTGATACCATACCAGTGAACACTTCCTTCTTCTTCAAAGAGGTAATTTCTTTCTCAGGAGGTAACCTACCTTTTCTATCCTAATTTCTTGTACCTCCTGGATGTAACCACTCTTACTTCCTAAATGTTATGACTGAATGAACATGTTATTTCATGGAAAGTCTGTTTCATATATAAATCCTCCTTCAAAATACCATGTTATCCTGAGTCTGAGGGATGCAGTAAAAAGAATATGGATTTGGATTTGTTTCCTTGCTCTCTGATTTTAATCAAATGAGTCCATCAATCTAGAATGCTTTTTCCTCTTTCTTTTCTTCCAACTGTTCAAAATCAAATTTCAGTCCACTTCTCAACTGAAATCCTTTTCTGTAAGTCTTCTGTGGTCATCCAGTTTCCATTGTCACCTTCATGTGAAATCAGTGTTTGTACAGATCATGCCACAAATGCCTTCTGAGGTACTGTTGCCAAGTTGTGTGCTAGGTGATAAATGTGTGTGTGTGTGTGTGTGTGTATAAAATATTTGACAAATAATCGTGAATCATCTTATGAAATTGCTTCTGCAATTATTCTGAAATGTATATATTAAAAGTCTTATTAGTATTTGTCCTTTCTAGTACATATATTCTCATTAACTATTTAAGATAAATGTTTTGAAGTATAAGAATCATGCATTATAATTCATTGCATATTCTCATAATTTTGCTCCCAAGTATGTGTTTTAAATGCTTATTTTTAAAAAAATTAAAAATGGAAATCTGGCATTAAACTTTGGTCTTACAAAGGGGAAAAAAAAGAAATGTTAGGATTTATAGTACACAAAATAACATTTTATAAACCAAAATTAAGAATGACCTGTTTACAATAGATTGGATAGCCAAAAATGTTCTGTCTTATAGCCACAAAATTTCTATTTTGATATTAAAGTGTGAAGTTTTCACAAAGTTTCTCTCACGCATGAATAGAAGAGGTGCCTGGGTAAAAGCAAAGCAAGGAACGTGCTGGCAGGAACTTCCAGCCTCTTATCAACAACTCTTGCCTCCCACTGCCCAATGGGGACCACTATGGTGAGACATTTCATTTAAGTTAAATGGTTTGTACAGACTAGCCAAAGAAAACTTTATCTCCAATCACCAAGTCTCCACCATGACTTGCACTGACATTAACTACTTTAGGTCTCAATTAAATAAAACCTCATTAATATTTGATATAATATTGCTTTAAGAGTTACCTACATATTTATTAAAATCTTTGCTCACCACTCCTCTTGTATTTAGGACTGCTATTTGAGATCATTTCCCTTCCATTCAAAATACAACCGTTATAATTTTTCTTTAGTGGAGGTCAGTGGGTTACAACTTTTCCCAGTCTGAGCTTGAATACAAGTATCTTTATCCTGTAAACATCTCAGAGAAGAGAGGAATGAGTGTACTCTGGGAAACAGATGAAGACGTATCAGTTTTACTTGACGTGAGATCTTTCTCCTTATCTCTACCAAGAGCTAATGTCCAAGACCAAGAGGGCTACGGAAATCTTCCTGTATGACCTCTTTTACATACAATGACTTTGGGCAAAGCTTTTGAAACACATCTTCCTTTTAAGCTTGCCACTAGATTTGCATTCAAAATGCAACAGAAAATGACTAGTTCACAAGTGATCACTCAACCTTACACTGTAGAATTGTAACTGCCAAGAACTTTTATGAATATGAACTTAAATTGTCTCTTATTTTATGGGAGAAATGCCCACATGCTATGTAAACCCAAGCCTGGTCAAAAAACGTTTAAAAGACTGCTCCATTTAATCAGCTATGGAAGATATCTGACTTCTATCTATTAAGAAAAAAATCTCAGACACCACTAAAAAAAGAAAGAAAGAAAAATTCAATTTACATATCTCCCTAAGAGCTGATTTCTATAGGTTTTCCTTGTATTGCTTTGATGGATGGAATACATCATGCCCAGTGGGCACAGAACTCTCCTCTCTGCTGCTTGCTCAGCAGTCAGCATCTTCTCAGAGTTCGGCCCTGAAGTGTCTTAGCCAGGAAAACTTCAGTCTGCACAGGAACGGCAGACACTGCCGAAGATTTTAACTCAGGGTGACATTCATTTTTCTTTGTTTTAAGAACTTAGCTGTTAAGAAACTACTAAAAGTTGAGGGTGGGGCCAGGGATGAGACCAAGGGATCTCTCATTGTGAAATCTAAAGAGAGACAGTGAATCATGGAGTAAGAAGGCACTGCAAATCCTCAGCATTTAACTTAGCACATGTGACCATAAATGTCACTGAATATATAAACAAATAAATTAATAATATTTATGGATTAGAATTACCTTCCACATAATCTACTAAGTGTAAGAAGCACAAAAACAATGAGGTAAATTAGTAAATACCTAGTTTTGAAAACCTGTTGCCATTTAAATTTGAATATATGCAAATTGACAGACATATTATTTTTGATTCAGAGAATACTGTTTTTCCAGTGACTATCAAGCTATTAACATTACCTACAAGTATCATACTAGCTCATCAAAGGAAGCCTTATTGTCTCGTACAATAAATGAGAAAACAACTTTTAACACTGCATTTCCAAGACTCCTGTATATCTCCAGCAGCTTCTGAGTTCAGTGGTGGGAAGCAGTGACTACAAAGAGAGAAGAGAAGGGAGTTTTTCCATTTAACTCCCTTATTTAGTATCTCTGGCATCAGCTACATCTCCTCCATTGCTCTAGTTATCCTGGGACAAACTGAAATCAGTACTGCAGTGTCTTGCCTTTTTCCCTCCAGCCTGGAGGTGACAGTGGCTTCCTGCTGTTGCTCATCTCTGGGTTATCTCATTTTCTATTGTTAACTTTTTAAATTCTTCAATAAATGATATAAAAATTCCTGCTTTAAATCCCCTTGGTTTAAATACAGAGTGATTTCTGTCATTGTTCATAGATCCTGAGTGATATACCTATGATACTCATATCACGTCACAGTGTTTCAAATGCAACATCACAAAACTGTACACATCACTTTGTGACTGCTTGTTTGTGGGTCTGTTTTCTCCCTGCCTATGAACATTTGAGATTAGAGGCATCATGTTATTTTTGAATCTCCAACACCCAGTACACAGCCAAATACATCACAGATGCTCAGTAAATACTTGTTGAATGGATCAAGTAATGAATGAGTCAATGTAATGCTACGTACAGGTATGGGCAGGCAGAGGTGAAACGGCAATTCAGGTCTAGAAAAATCTTCCTAGAGATAAGATGCCTGTACTGAGCTCCCAAAGATGGTTAAGTGTTTTCTGATGAACAGGAACAAGATCTCATAGTAAAGATGTTTCAAGGAGTGGGGACAAGATAAATAAAACCAAAAATCCATTGAAAAATTGTAAATGATCCAGGAAGTTTTGATTTCACTGAAATCTGGAGGGCACAAGAAGAAAGACTGCAAGATGAGGCTGAAGAAATATACAGGGACCCTATATCTGCTTTGCTAAGGAGTTTATAAGTCATCTACTAGGTTTAAGCAAGGGAATGAATATTCAGCTTGTACTTTAGAAAGACAGTTAAGACACTTCTGCTGACTAAATAGCATTCAGATTGAAATGGGTTAGTAAAGGTGGCCAAAAACGGTGTCAGGTCAGAACCTTACTATTTTTAAAATGTTATTATGAGGAGAACTTAGAATAAGTTTTGATGGGCAGAAGTTGGTGGATTCCGGAGTTAGCTAAGAGTAAAAATAATATCAACTTGGTGAGTGTTCAGGGGAAGCTGAAGGAAATGGAATATTTTAGTATGAGTTCAAGAGCTTTGTTCGGATCACTATATGGATCATGAGAAAATTAAATAAGATAGGCAGAAAGAATAGAATAGTAGGTTAGAGTAAAAATGATGAGCTCAGATTTGGACATGAGTTTCACATGCCTGTGGGGCATACACATGAAGTGTGTAGGAGACAGTCAGAAATATGCACCTGGATCTCAGGAGAGAGGAAAAATAGACGTAGGAGTTATAGGTAAGTAGGTGGTAGCTAAAGTGGATAGGATGACTCAAAAGGACAGTAAAATTAGAAAAGAAAGGTGAAAGACGGAAGCCCAGGGGAGAACAAGAGCCTGGGAGCTGCTACGGTGAGAAGAGGGAGAAAGGAAGCAGAACTTGCAACTGGCCATAGAGCTCAAGGCAATTCGGGAGAAAGTAGAGGATGATGAAAGGAGAGATCAGAAATTAAAATGTTTTAGATTAGAGAGGCATTCATTACAAATAAAAATAAAGGCACTGTGTGTAAGCTTTTTTTTTTTCCCCTTCTTACAAGAAACTGGCTATGAAAAAAAACAGAGGACCATTTCCTAGAGGGTAAAGGTCTTCTTGAACTGAAAGCATAATTCAATAGTAGGTCTTATACTTCCATATTTAACCCAGGCGTCAACAAAAATAAATGAAAAAAAAAATAATTGTGAATGTCCAAGACATTTGATGTTTTGAATGGTTTCTAGTTCTCTTCCTCTTGAACCAATACCAGAGTTCTCAATACAGACCATGGAAAGAGCTGAGGAAAGGGACTGAATATTCTGAATATGTCACTTGAGCAGCAACATATCATTCAAAATCAAGGTCAATGAGTCCTTGAAAAGCTGCTGCTTTTTCTAGTTCCCTGTCTTTTGGCAAAACATTTAGTCTAGTATTATTCCCTCCAGAGCCACACAAGGAGGGACTAATCGAAGTTGGTGGAAAAGTAAAACACAGAAGTAGTTAGTATCTATCCAAAGCAAATTAAAAAAAAAAAAAAATTAAAGGTTAACTCAGCACTCTAAAAGGAGAAAAATCTAACTATTTTGTATTCTAACTCAAGTTTTAAAAACTAAACCCTAATGAAAATCAATTTTAGCCAATAATTCTTCCATGACACACTTGCTTATAGAACAGTTGCCTTAATATTCAGACATACTAAGTTAATCTCTTCTGTAAAAAAAAAAACTTTTTCTTCAATACAGAATAGTTATTTTAGAAACCAGTTTCACGTTTCCCCTTATGCTCTTTCTTTGGTGTGTCATACACAGATTCATGTATAAACAGATATAAATGGTTGACCTTCTCAAACTGAAAGATAATCTATTTCTGCTATTTTGTGGAGTAATTTTAGAGGGGAAATTGGCTAAGGGCTACTGTAAAGTCACCAGTGCACAACTGCTGGCCATGGTCCTAACAGACAAAATGGCATCCAGTGGGACCCAGATACAGAATGTGAGTTCCTGAGTAATAAAGACTAGCTAAGGTTTGACTCACAGAGCTGGACAGGACCATATGCTCAACACCTACGTAGCTGAAAAAGCTTCCAGGGAACCTACCAGGAACCAGCTTCTTCAGGTAATAGTGTACACTGAACAGATTACACAACTATCTTTAACACGGGCTACAAAGTCATGACCTACGTAAATAAGCACACATATGTATACAGAAGATTGATTGTAAATTATCTTGTAAAGGGATATCTTGGTCCATTTCCTAAATAAATTGCAAGCTCTGAATACAAGGCTCATCCATGGTGCAGCTACACCTCCTCATGGATCCTGTTATGACTTAGTTCATGACATAGAGTTAATAAATGTCTTGGGTTGAAATGTTGGTGCAGGCAGATGTTCCTTAGCCTAACCCTGAAGATGACTGCAATTTCTTTTGAATCTGATGAGGAAGCAAGAGCAAGGTCAAGGCCAAGGGCCTTCACTTTCATTCTCCACTTCAGTGTCAGAAAAATAGGATTTTGTAGATGGATAGAAGACAAGGGAGATGAAGTGAATTTGTGCCATCACAAAAATAAAACTCCAAAAGGCTTCTGTGTCTCATATTCATCTCAGAATTGTAAAGCAGAATAAAACACTAAGATAAATGCATTCAGACACTCAGAAACCTAATTCCTCTAAAATCTAAACTGGGTACTAAAACTCTGCATGCTTTTTTGTTTCATGGTCTTCTTGTAAGTAACTGACATCAGATTGCATTCTCTTCAGAAGGTTAAGTATTTTCTTTTTTAAAAATATTGCCAATCTAATTACTGTCCAAGGTAATCAATTTTTCACCATTGCAATCACCCATTAGAGTCTTGAGCTCTTTCTGATTATAAGCTTGCTAAAAGAATCAAATGATTTATAACAACACTTATTGTCCTCTCTTTTATGGAACAACTCAAGCAAAGGAGCAGAGACAGAAGTACCTCTGATGTATTTAGAAATAGTAAGGAAACAAATATACTTGAAGAAATAAGCATCGTGGTGTTGGGACCAGTAACTAGAGACAAGCCAGAAAAAAACCAAGGACCATATTGTATAGGGTTTCATGTCACTGGGGGACTTTAGACTTAATTTTAAATATAATGGAATATGAATCAATGGAACATCACCAGTTGAGTAGGAGGGAGGTGTGGAGAAAAGGGAACCTTCCTACACTGTTGGTGGGAATGTAGTTAGGCACAATCAATATGGAAAGCAGTATTGGGGTTCCTTAAAAAACTGAAAATACTTACCCTATTATCTAGCAATCCCACTCCTGGGCATGTATCTGGAAGAAGCTCAAAAAGATTCAAAAAGATACATGCACCCCAATACTCATAGCAACACTGTTTACAATAGCCAAGACATGGCAACAACCTAAATGCCCATTGACAGATGGCTGGATAAAGAAATTGTGGTATATTTATACAATGGAATACTACTCAGCCATAAAAATAATAAAATAATCCCATTTGCCGCAACATGGATGACCTGGAGATTGTCATTCTAAGTGAAGTAATCCAGAAAGAGAAAGAAAAATACCACATGATATCACTTATATGTGGAATCTGAAAAAAAAAAAACATGAACTTATTTGCAAAACAGAAACAGACTCTCAGAGATAGAGAACAAACTTGTGGTTACCAGGGAAGGAGGGGGGTGGGAGGGGGTAAGGTGGGAGGGGATAAATTAGGAGTTAGAGATTTGCAGATACTACTATATATAAAATAGATAAACAAATTTGTGCTGTATAGCACAGAGAACTATATTCAGTATCTTATAGTAACCTATAATGAAAAACAATATGAAAACAAATATATGTACATTCATGTACAACTGAAGTACTATGCTGTATACCAAAAATTGACACAACATTGTAAACTGACTATACTTCAATAAAAATATATAAATAAATAAGTTGTGATACACACACACAATGGAACACTACTCAGCCATTAAAAAAAAATGTCATTTGCTGCAACATGGACACACCTGGAGATTGTCATACTAACTGAAGGAAGCCAGAAAGAGAAAGAAAAATACCATTTATCACTCAAATGTAGAATCTTTAAAAAATGACACAAATGAACTTCCTTACAAAACAGAAACAGACTCACAGACATGGAAAACAAACTTATGGTTACCAGGGGAGTAAAGAGATGGGAAAGGATAAACTGAGAGTTCAAGATTTGCAAATATTCACTACTATGTATAAAATAGACAAGCAACAAGTGTATACTGTACAGCACAGGGAACTACAATCAATATCTTGTAGTAACCTATAACGAAAAAGAATATGAAAATGAATATATGTATATACATATATGACTGAAACATTATACAGAAATTGATATGTTATAAACTGACTATACTTCAATTAAAAAATAAGTATCATGGAAAAACTCATGGTTAGGTTCTGAGTAAAACAGTGATATGCCTGATTATTATCTGATACATATTTCTAAAAAGTCACCTAGTGATTTTGCTAAGAATAGAATATAATGTGACAGTGCTGAAGTAAGGGAGCCCACTTATAAGCTACTGCAGTTATGCAGGTACAAGGTAATTGCTGGACAGTCATAGTAGAGCCAGTGAAAAATGACAGGACTTTGAATTTATTTAAAAGTATAGCCAATAATATACCCTGACAGATTCGATATGGGAGATTAAAAAGAAAGTCAGAGATTTTGCCAATATTTGTAGTGTGAGAAACTAAAAGACTGCTCACCAAATGAGAAGGAAAAAGTTATAGGCATAATATTTCTGAGGAGTGGGTAAGATCTTGGTCATGTGAGTTTGAAACAACCTTTAGACATCCAAGTGGAGATACTCAGAAAGCAGTTAGATGTACATATCTGGAGCTACAGAGTAGTCTGGATCGGAAAAAAATTGGGATTCCTGGGCATATAGATTACATTAAAAGCTGTAAGACTAAATGAGGTCACCAGTAAGTAAATTAAGTAAAGAGAAGAAGGCCAAAGTCTGAGGCTGCTTAGGGAGAGATAGAGGAACAGTAAATGAGATGGAAAAGGAGCAATCAGTGATCGAAGAGTACGAACAGAGTGTGATGGTACCCAGGACGGCAAGTGAAGAATGTGTAATAAGGAGGAGGAAATGATCAACTATGTCAGAAATTAGGGAGAGAGAAATTAAGAGCAAGGATTTTTAATTGACCAGTGGATATACTAACACAGAGGTTGTTGGTGACCTTGATGAGACAGGTTCCTGGGAGTGGTAGAAGGGAAAGTCTGACTGTACTCTGTTTAAAGAGAATGAGAGTAGGAGAAATGGACACAATGAACAGAAGCAAAGAAATAGTACAGTAGGGGAACTGGAGTATATATTTAAATGGAAGATATAATATGATTGTCTGTTTATGAAAAGAAACCAGTAAGAGTAATAAATGGATGGTATATCAGAGAGAAGGGAGAGCTGGACCAATATGTTTGATTAATTCAGAACAGATGATATATGGTATTAGCTTCAGAGAAGACTATGGATAGGGCACTTATTAACAGGTCAGTCAGAAAGCAGAGTGTGTAAGCACAGACGCCAAAAAAATAGGTACGTCTGATGATGGGAGTCAGTGCACGTTTTTCTCTGATTGCTTCAGTGTTTTCGGCCATGTGGAAAGTAAAACCATTAACGGAGAGTGAGGATGGGTAAGAAAGTGCTGGTTTGAGAAGAGATAACAAGATGTGAAATAGACTTCAAGGATAGTAAATTAAGTAAGAATGTATAATATGATTGGCTGATAACATTAAAGGCAAAATTGAAGTTTCTGGTCATGAATTTAAAGTGAAACCACTCAGCATGGTTATTTGCTCTCTTCCAGCAAGGCTCAGTTGCACAGGTAGAGGAATAAGCAGGACTTAAGAGCTGAATTTAATTAGGACTGTGACTTTGCCAGTTGAGAAGGAGGGAGCAGGCAAATGGCTAGGGACCCAAGGTCCTACGCAGTGGAGTGATTAAATGATAGGCTACGGAGCCAAAGAAGAATAAAGAGCAAAGTGAACACATCAAGGACGTCTACATCTGTGGAAAGTTGAGAGTATACATGGATGCCACGTCCCGGTGGGTGGCTGCAGTACCAGTACTAGAGGTGCTAGAGATGCTGAGCTAGGAAGTTAGATGGTAGTGGGCAAAGAAATGGCCGCATAAAATTGAGACGATGCAGGGTTTGCAATGACTACCAATGGCAAAATCTAAATTCCAAAGAACAGCATTTGGTGTGAGTAACTAAGGTTTGGTAGAGAAACTGAGAGGCCAAGTTATTAGAAAGATTATCTAAAAGTATAATGAAATTGCCAAGAAGTAAGACAGAAGTAGTATCAGAGAGACAGAGCTCCAATCAATGAGAAAGAGAAGGGAATGACCGGGGTGTCCACAGATGGTAACAGTAATGAAGAGCAACAGATAAAATGGTCTAATGGCCTGAGCTGTAATATAAGCTGAACATTGTTAGGGAGGGAGGAAGCCTGGTCTGTGCAGCAACAAGGGGGACGGAGAACATTTACTGCAGCTTGAGGCCCAGTGGTGGGAGGACTGCTGGGGAAGATCTGTGTTCACTTGAGAGGTCTGCAGGGCAAACAGGAAGGGACTCATTTCTTTACCAAGAAGCCGATGGGATCTGTGAAAGATTAGGCTGGGCACGTAGGGAGTCCTGCAGATAGTGGACTGTGAGTTACAGATAGCACCGCGCAAGACTAAGAAAAGACAACAAAATAAGCCTTTATGATGACTACAGTTTTGCAGTGATGGGTACACATGGAGAAAGGACATACAAATAGAGACTCTGGGATAAGTACTCGTAGATTCAAGACACAGAGAGAGGTGAGGGGTAGAGAGCAGTGGATTCCTGGCACTTTCACTTAATTCCTCATGAGTGGTGTGGAAGGCACAGGGGAGGAATGCCAGAAATTCAGGCCCAAGTCATTGCTTATAAATATTAGCAGAGAAAAGCTCCTTTTTCCCTAGACTTGGAGAAGTGAGAATTTAATTCTGAAGTCAAGAGGTCCATTGGGTGAAGCCCAAAATGAAGTTACCTGAGCCAGTAAATCCTCACTTTTTTTCTTAAGGCCTTTGAAGGAACTATGGTCAATCGTAAATGAAGAGAGACCTAAAAAGTACAACTTGAAAAAGTTTTCAACAGACTTCTCAATCATTTCATACTTAAAGATTTAAAAAAAAAACAAAACAAAATAAAACAGATGTGATTCAAAGTAAAAAAATCACTTTATTCTGACCATATCCCCTCTAAGTGCTGGTTACAATTGTCCAAGGCAATATTTCTCTAAAGAACTTGAACTTCAGGTCCAATTACGGCTTCTCTAAAGGCCATCCCGTATTTCTATCCTGCTCTAACTATGTTAGTTTATAAATACTTGCCTACCACTTGTATCCACACACAATGATGGGAATCCCTTCCAGATATGCACCATCCGAATATTCCCAGAGTGTAGCAAAATGACTAGCCTATACTGCGTTTTTAACAAATATTCATCCAATAGGTAAATAAAATAATGAACAAAGAAGCCACATTTTTGAGGACTGATTCTATGAGGAAGAGCATGAAACTAGCATAAATATGCAATTCTGAAGAAAAAAGTCTCTGAAACACCAAATGACAAGAAAGCTACCTTAAGGGATGACTGACTCAGGAAACAGTCTATGAGAATGCTTTCAAATAAAATATTTTCATACAATATTTTCATATTTTTCTTCTATTGTCGTCCCTCTTTTGGAAGACATGATGCGACCTTTCTCTCACCTAATTTAGTTCATTTTAACTTAAGACATGGTTTTCATCATCTGACTACAAAAGTAACACAAGGATATTGGCGTAAGTGGTTCTTTGTAGTCAGAGAAATAGTTGACACTGAGTCAACTTGGAAAAGTATGGTCTACAAGGCTATTATTTTCTCTCCCTAGTCCAGACTGACATATTGCATGCACACCACAAAAATGCAATGTGCATTTTACACCATTTTCCTATCCTGGCATGTTCACCTCACTGTGACTTCACAGTCTCCAGGTTTATAAGGTTTCAAATCCTTTTTAATAAGTTTGTATAAATTAATTTTCTCCCACAAAGCCTTCTCTCAGGCATAGGACGTTTTTGCCATTTATTTGCTAATCATCCACACATACATTATTCATTTGTAGTTCCTTGTCTAGTCTATCAATTGTGATCAAATTAATGGCACCTAGTCTGCTGTATGTTATTAAATTTGATCTCCACAGAATTATAATTTAATTCTGATAGTACCTAAAGCTGAACTTTTATTTGATCTTTAAATCTATCAGTTCAATTATAGCCTCATACCTAATTGTAGTTCAAATGTATTCTCCTCCCATTATATAATAAGAAGAGGGAAAAATATTTCATCCTCTCCTTACATTTCTCAAATAAATTAGCCTTAACCTATCAAAAAAGAAATTTCTGTTCCATGCCTTGTTTGTTGCTGTTTTAGTAGTGACCAGTTGTCTGAAGCCAACAATAAAATCATTTGTCCTAGTAAAAAGTTACCAATATATTTTAAATTACTGAGTTTTAATGGTTATTACAACATAAAATATGATCCTAAACATCCATAGCAATTTGCAACTATGATTCCAGCACATACTGTAATTTCTTAAGAGCTAAGAAGCAATTCTGACACACTTTTCCAGTTGTGACACTAAAACAGAAATGAATTATCAAGCTTTACTGAGTAAGTAGTAAGTGCACAACTTTTCCATGATCTTATAAAGAAAACTGGACAATCCTTTAATATTCTACATTAGTAAAACATACATTGAAAACCTTTGGGTATTTTTTGTTTAGATTAGTACCAGTCATCTGTAGATACATTGTACCTTAGTTGTATGCAATAAAGTAAAACATCAAAATGTTGCACCACCCCAAGTCAATGAACTAATTTTAAGTGCCTATTCAAAAGAATTATTATTATACTCCATATGTATTTGAATAGCAAGGAGTTATCATAATTTAGTACACTGGAAATATTTCTATCTGCTTTGGGAAACAGTTCTCAGAGAAACTATCACAAGTCCAGAATTAAAAAATGACAAAAATGAAAAAGGTATTGAAGGAAAAGGGAAATATACATTTGTGAACCAGATAAACATCTGGAGAAAAATCCAACAAATAGAAAAAAATACTTTAGATTTCAACAAGGATAATTTAGCCCAGAAACAAAAATACTCGTAACAATAATAATGTCTCTACATCTAGAGTTTTTTTTTTTTAAATAAGAGTGTTCTTTCTTTCTTCCATAGTAATTCCTCATTTCTGTTTGAGCAAGATAAAATATATCAACAATTTAAAAATCCAGCTTATGTTTGTTTTTTCTTTTCAGCCTACTTTTTTTTTTCTTTCCAGCCTATGTTTTTTCACATGTGTATCTCAAGTTATTTTTTTCCTGAATTTGTGGGTTGTGAAATCCAGTGCAATGTATAAACCACATATACAGTAATTCCAGTTTTGCTGACTGCAATTTAGTAACATTTATCTTAACTCCAGGGTTCTAAAAGACAAACTCTTAATACCAGAAAAGCCACATTGCCCTGGCTGGTTGACTGACACACATCTTCCTAACCCAGAAGAAGAGACCTTTAGTTTTATCCCAAGGGGCTCCCCAGCCCCTCAGCTGCCCATTCAGAAGAGAAGCACACCACCACACTGATGGATGTACCCACTGTTAGAAATGAGAAGAAAGAATGGGTGAGTTACATACATAAAGAATTTGATACAATCACCAGCATTATTCTGACTTTGATTCCTCTTAACACACAGAATTCTTCATCTAGCTCTTCTCTTAGACATTAGGATTTTAATTTTATAACTAGTTATAATGGATATCAAGTGATCCTATAATATATATACACTCTCTCCTTCCCTCTTCTTTCCCTTCCTCTCTTTTCATTTAAATAATATAAAGTTATCCAATACGTTGTTATGACTGAGTTTTTCTTAAGATTTGCTCCAGTGTCTATACAATGCCTAGTTACTCTCTAGAAGCATGGGGTAAAAATGACTTTCTTCATTGGAACCTTACAGATAAGAATTTATTGAGGGTATTAAAAAGTGGCAAAGTAATCACCTGATGGAATTTGGAACTCAAAGGGAAACTAGACCCTTCAAAATCAAACAAAAGTCAAAAACAATAAAATAGTTGAGGTGTATTTTGTTGGTTGGAGACTACTGGTAGTCTTTGGAAAGCAAAACAAAACAACAGGAAATTTACGATCAGATGGGGGAGAATGAGATAAACCCATTTAACAGAATTTGGCATTCTCAAAATATTAAATGAAACAATAAACAATTACACATGATCACAAACTACATAGTAAAAATAAGTGATGAAACAGGGCTGGCTGACCATAGATGTGAAATAGCAAAGATTTTGAAATTCAGATTTTTTTTTAAATGTCTCAAGTTTAAGCCTAAATTTGAAGGAATAAAAAAATAAAAAATATATAAGATGTGGGGATAGCAGTGGAGGAAGAGAGAAGGAAATGAGGAAGAAAGGGGAAAACATAAGGAAGAGAATGGGAGGGAGGAAGGAGGGATAAAGAATCTCTCTCCTACAAACCACCTTTAACTGGGTTTTTTCTCAGGCAGCAGCCAGATATACTGAATCTTTTTATTAATTTGTATAGTTTTATATCTAAAAGGAAGGTTCATGATATGTACAAACATCTCCTTTCACTGGTTCTCAAAGCCACAGAACTAATTTAAGTCCTGCTCTCTCTGTCCCATAGGTTTATCAAACATGGTACAACTGCAACACTTATCTAGTGAGCAAACAGCTTTCTGATTGCTTCATTAAAGTATGTATAGCATAAATTTCTACTTGCTACCAAATATCCATCATCCCCTTCTTCCAAATTTGATTTCATTAAAGCAATTGTTTGCACAATGGAAAAACTACATCTCCCAACCGTTCATGTAAATAAGGGTGGCTGCATGTTAAAATTCTGGACAATGGCATAAAAATAGATATTTGGTTAGGCTTTTGGAAAGTTCCTCAAGAAGGAGATTGACTTGTTTGGTAAGAATACTTAACTTATCTTTCTTCCTCCTAGAACATGATATTTGGAGCTGCCGTGTCCGTTAATGACCACTAGCCTAACCTGAGGATGGAAGGCTATTGACCAGGATGACAGAAGAGAAAAGGGACTCCAGAACACAAATCACATCATGAAATCACTCTATCTGCTAAGTGGAACATCTGCTTATCTCTGGGCATTTTTTTTTTTTAACAAGAGAGAAAAATAAATCACTATATTTTTCTATTAGTCTTTTTAAGATCTTTGTTTTTCACAGCCAAGTTCAATTCCCAGCTGATACAACATGAGTGAAACAAGGCAACACTAAGGTATAAGAAAGAATGTACAGAGAATCATAGGAGTCGGGGGCTGTAACAGTCAATTAGAGTGGGTACCAGTCAGACACTTAAACTGTATCTTGGTTTGTTGAGAGGGACGGTTTATAACCTGAGATTTTGAAAACTGAAGGCTATCTAGAGAAGTGCAGGGGAAAAAAAGATTAAACCACAAGAACACAGAATCTGTTGGAGATAAAAGGCTAAAAACTGAGAGGGCATGGAAAATTTTATAACACAATATGCAAGCATTTGCTCAGAGTGCAAACTGCTAAGCAGTGACTGTATTACTAAAAATGGTTGGTAGACTCTCCCTGGAGGCCTTCCAGACGGGGTAGACAGCAATCTGTCTAGGCAAGTTTGGGTTCAGACCAGCCTAAGGGCAAATGGATGGACTGGGTGACCTCTGCAAGTCCCTTCTGGCTCTATTATCTTACAATTCTGTTTCACACTGAGAGACAGTTATTGCTGCTTCTATATTTGTAGTTATAGTCACTGAGGAGACCTTCTTTTCCCTTCTACATATTGAAGATATTTTTGGTAAATAAGAAGAAACAAACCTGAAAGGAGCAAATCACTTTATGCAGGAGTGAATCTTCCTGATGAAGAGAACATTGTTTCTTTGAGGCCAGTAATTCCCGTGTACAGCGAGGCACACTTTGTGCGTCGTTTTACACTTCATCATTCTATTTCCTGTGTGTCCTCCCTGCCCAGGTGACTGAGTCCTGGTAGTGAAGTGACTTAGGTAGAAATTAAATTATGTTTGTTCAGGTGTTTCCCATCCATTAGGGGTATAAGATGTATACAAAGAAAGGAAAAGGATGAATTAAACCAAGGCATATTTGCATTGCAAATTCACTTCAAAAGGTAAGTTATTCTGTGTTAGGGAAGATTACTAGGCTTTGACCCCAAACTTATTTCTCTCAGTTCTGCACTTTTTTGTTATGCTTAATAGTTTAAATGGGTAGAGTAAGAACCTGACTGACTGAACAGGAACTGGAAGTCGTTTGTCTGGGAGAAGGACGCAGCACTCAAAGAAAGTACACGACTAGTAGAAGTACTTGCATTACACTGGCTTTAAAAACAGGAACCAGCCACAGCACTGGTGAAATGCATCAAAATATAAGTGCCTTTTAATTCCCTGAAATAATCATTTCAGCTAAATGTCTAGTAGGCACAGGCTAGGAAAAACTAATAGAATATTCACACACATATTTCTGTATACATTTATATACATTTTATATGTAATTTGTGTGTAATATTTAGGTATTTTATATAAACTACTTAAGAGTGCTTTATATCTACTATTCTCTCTCCCAACTCCTTAGAGATCTCTTAAGTAATATTTAATTAATGTTTAAGTAGTATTTAATTGACCTAACTAAAAATTAGACAGTTTAGGTTCTTAGTGCTTCTGCTCTGAGAATACTGGATAGTTCTCTGAGCCATTTATTGAACCATATAGATTTTTTTTTCTTGGCACTCTTGGTTTCGCACCCCTAGTCAGAATGGGAATATATCACACGTTTCAGCTAATGGAACTGAAAAGTGCTCTTTGGGGTTTGCCCTTCCCAGGCTCCTTGTATCTAACACTCAAGCCTTGGCTCCAGTCACACTGACCTAATGCAGAAGGAGCCCTGTGAGCAGAATGAGCTCACTTTGGTTGGCACCTGATGGTTTCCACAACCACAGCGAGCTGTCTGGACTGCAGCACAATCCCTTGTGGCACAAGGAGGTCGATCATTTGATTTCACGCTTTCTCTTAATCACAAACCTAACAGGGAACTAGAATGCAAATTCTCAGCAAATGTAAACAAACCTGGGTAGTGTATCTTCTCTCAAAAGATTAATTGTTAATGAGTTTGTTGTGTCTAATGTCAAATACGCAAATATATGTAGAAAGGTTTGGAGAAACTTAAAATACACATGCATATTTCTCTATATCTCCACATGAGTAAAAAATAGTTTGATTTGATTATGAAGGAACCGATTATGAGGAGGTTAGAAGTCACCAGTATCACAGCTATCTCGTTTTTCTGACTATCACTGAATATATTGAGATACTCCATTACAATGACATTAATACATATGTGATTCAGTGGAATAGAGTTTATTATGTAAGCGACAATATGGATCAAAGAAAAGGCAGCAGAAATGGTTTGTTCTGCAATTCTGAATAAATTAGAAATTCAGAATTGAAAACATGGGCTGAAAGTTGTGAAAATCTCCCATTATTGAATTCTGTAAGATTTACTAAGATTCCAGATTGAGTTTAACAAATTTCAAAGCTTCTAACTATTTATTAGTTACCTCTCATTGGAATGGCATTATGTTGTTATTTTTTTTCCCTTCAAAATGTAAATTTTCTTCATTCAATGACTCTGAGAAGTCTATCATTATTCCTTCCAGTTTCCCTTAAGAAAGTTGAATGCCTAGATTTTTTTTTACATAACTTCCTATTGTTACTAGTGCTGGGACAGGAAGGGGGCAGGGCACAGCCATTCAAGGAATGCTACAGCAATTAACATCAAAATGGTGGAAGATTCAACCCCAAGTAGGCCTTGAGGCTCAAGATGGTGGGAGATTTAACTTCTAGTAGACCTTGAGCTTCATTATAAGCTCATTGTAATATATCAGCATGGTGAATAACATGCCCACAGGCACCATGGCAGTCCCAAGGCTAGCCACAAAAGTCAGAGTGGGAAATGGCCAACTTCCTGGGAATCCCAGCCCCTTCCCCAGGCTAGTTAGACTGGTCCTTCCACTTATTTGCATATGAAGCCACAAAAGCCCATTAAAACGAGCAACACTGCCCCTCATGGCCTCTCTTTCTCTCCATTCAGAGACGGGCCACACTCTGTCTATGGAGTGTGTACCTACTTTTACTCTAATCTGAGCACCCAACCCCCTCACCTTGTGGCCTTTCTCTTGCCTTTCAATGTATCTCTCTAAATAAATCTACCTTTACTCAACTGTGGCTCGCTCCAGAATTCTTCCCTGCACGAAGCCAAGGACCCACACTTGGCAGGGCACGTCACAGGGGCTCAAATGAAGCCTGGGACGCGGCCCTTCTCAGGCCCCACATCTGTTTTTCATGCATCAGTGCCACTCCACTTTCAAGAGTTCAAATAAGTTTCTCCATTTTCTCTCCACATTCCTCATCAAATGAAAGCACTAACAGTCAAATCGAGACACTGAATTCTGCAAGCTTCTTACATAATTTTTCAGTTTGTTGTTCACTCAGTATACTTTTTCCTGCTTAATCAATTAATAAAACTGACAGGGAACACAGCGGTTGTTCAAAAGCGGTTTTCAGTAGCTTTCCTACAAGCCATCCTGCTGCTTTAAGAACAGGTCAGTAAGCATGCTGAAGCCTAACAACTTTATGCATACCTCCAACTCGATACGTTAAGGTCCAGTAGTCAAAACGGGCAAGTGGAAAGTCAAGGTCACAGTATTTAAACTTTACTCTAAACTGTTTTTCTGTGTGACTCCTGGGAATGCCATTCAACCTTAGCTAACTGCTTTAACTCCTTACTTTTTAAAATTTCAAGCTGCTGGTGTCAAAAACCAAATAATGAATCATTGGGGATTTGACTTCACTTTGGAGGCTGAGTACAGAGCTGAGTGACAGTTGGTTATAATTCATACTTGTGAATAATTTTAACTGAAACAGTCATATATTTCCCAAAGTGAATGTACAAGAGGGTAAAATTTAGGCATCAACTAAGGTAGTATTTTAGTAATCTTACTAAAGATGGGATTCTGGTGACTTAATATAGTAAATACACTTTCCCAGTACCTAACTTTTGTTTAAAAAAGAATTCACTTAATACGTCCCCCACCCTGTGCCATGTATTTTGACTTCTGCTTACATGACCTACATCCAAGTGACACATTAAAGGAAAGCAATTAACATCCCTTGCTTTGTGAAATGATGCATGTGAAGGGACAGACGACTGCTTAGCTCAAAGTTTTATGATTACAATAATGTGTCTTTACCTTCTAGGAATATATAACCTGGTCTACATAAGCAACAATTCTAGTCTTTGTACACTTAATGGTGAAAAAACAACATATAACATCCATACAATATTACTGAGAATATATCCTAGTATCATTTTTCACTCTCTTTCTCTTGACAGTTGTATGCAATGCATTTAAAATGCACTTAAAGTGAGTCATACTGCATCCTTATTCTAACATAACCACTCCATGTCTAATACCAAGTGTTTTTTCAGCTTCAAACTCATCTCTCTCCACTCTGCACCCCATATGCCTCAAATTTACCAAATAAACACAGAGCTCTCTTGAGCGTACAAAATGCTTTCTTATTGACTTGTGCCTCTGTACATACAGTTCTCTATTTTTGATATGTTCTGCCTTCCCTCATTTGCCTACTCAACTCAGGGTAAGACACATATCAACTATCAGCTCTCCTGGGAAATTCTCCTGCCTCCCCTCAAGCAGAATTCGATACTTCTTACTTTATTCTTCCTCAGCAATTTTTACTTTCCTCCATTGAGACATGTGAATTCCACAGAGGCAGAAAATAGGATTTTCTACATCCCTAGTGCTTAGGTAAGTGTCCAGAGTACCGTCAGTGCTCAGTAAACATTTGCTGAAGTTAACGTATGGACTGAATATAGAGAAAATGTCACTGTGTTTCTACTGGCACATTTTATAATCTTCATTTTGGCCTCATACCCTTTACTATTTCTTACAAACTATTCTTTGTCTTCCATCATATGAGGAAGAGGAGAGTGAAGGAAAGATCCAGATAAATAATGAGCCCCAGTGCCTATTAACATTCGTATCAGTGAACAATTTGAAAAGTGGTGACATTATTAACAACTCTCCTTCTGGGGAGAAGCTACTGAACCTCTGGCTTTATATGGTTTCACACAGGCCTTCTATCTAAAAGGTTGGTATGTCTGAGGAACAGGCATAATAGGAGTTGTTTGAACCAAGGAATAAAGCTCTAGATCAAAGCAATTGCTTGTCTTCTCCTACAGACAGACATTAGGCAAACAAACAGTAAATATTCTATACTGGGTGTGAGTTGTGGATCCACGGTTTTGACTCGCATCTATTTATAATAAAAATCACCTGAAAATAGTACCATTCAACAATTGAAGGTCCATAATGCACCATGATTTTCAACACAGAAAAAACTGGGACAAAAATATTAAACTATTATAAGTTAGTCTTAAACCACTATGTATGAAGAAGAGAGATAAGTACAGAATTTGAGATTATGTTTTAATAAAAAGTACCTCTTTTTTAAAGTTAGATTCTTCAATGTTAGATCATTTTAAGTTGTATTTCCATGAACCATTGTTTTCTACATTAACAGAATTTTCTTGTTTCTATAATCATTCTTCTGTTTGGGGCAGAGTTATACTAATAACACTAGTTAGTACAATATTCATATTACTCGATGATGTAAACCCACTACAATAAGGTTCACTTCCAATTAACTATCTAAGATTATCTTTTTGAATGCTGAGCTATGACACAGAGCCAAATTACTTAGGCATCCTTTTCCTATGGTATTCGGTTAACTTTCTCTAGAAGTCAACACATTCAAACAGCTGAAACTTGAAATCCAATTCTCTTTAGTAGTATTAGTTTATATTGGATAAATCAGTATTAAAAAGTCAAATATCTTTCCAATTAAACAGAACTTATAAAATTAAGACTCCAAAAAATGAATATACATTCTTATGTAGATAGCTACGTGTACCTATTCATGGATGTGTGTATGTAGGTACACATATATACATATATATAATTTGAATAGTCTTCAGGAAGTACACTTCCCTAATTTCATATAGGTGTCATCTGTCAACATAAACAACATCTACACTAGTCCTGCAAGCAGACTGCACACTTGTAGGAGACCTGTTCTTTCTGGGAATTGTTGCTTTGCTTCTGAGAAGCATTAATTTGGCCCTAAAACCCACTAGTATTAACGGTCATAGCCTTTCACTAAACTAACTCAATTACTGAAACTAATCTCTTTGAGAGAATATGTTTACCCTGGGGAGAGATTTGAGACCGATCTGATCACCTTAACATGACCCAACACAGAGAAGAGAATACAGCAGGATCTGTCTCGAGTCACAGAGCGTTAGTAACCCACAGTGGTCTGAGCGCACACCCAGGTCCTCCTGGCTAACTCCAGGGGCTTCTTCACTAGCTCCAGGCTTACTGATGCTTCTAATGACTTGAGTGCACACTGTAAAGTTTCCTTCCATGACTTTAAGCTTTATGTTGCTGACAGATACACTTTGTATAACATTGCCCGCAATTTACCCCTTCTCCAAAACCTTATTTTCCCTTTCTACACCCTGATAATCTCATTTTAATTTAGGAAGAGACTGTCAGTACTTTTCAATGGGGACTTTTAAAATGGGGATAGGACAAGTTCCATTCATACAATAAAGTGAAAGTAAAAACAGCAATAAAGTGCTCCAAATTCACTTGTCTTCTTAATCAGATCCACCAACTCCTTTCCCTCCTTGCTTTCTTGTAGCTACAAGCTATTTTATGCTAGTCTGAAATCAGTGTTGCAATGGCTAACAAAGCACCACAAGATAAAATATTTCCTTTCTGGAAGAATGAAAAAAATGGGAGTCCTGAATCTGAGTTAAGAATTAATTCCTAATTATTTAATTTGCTTTATTAAATTTAATTTTGTCAAATCCATTAGTTAAATCCAATTAATTGGACTAGATTAATTCCTTTTTGAAATATTTGGAATATAAAAGATGCAAGAAGTTTTAAGGGTTACTAATTTTTGTACGGTGAATCATTCTACATAATAGAGGTTGCCATTTACCTTGGCTTATTTTGAGAAAGCCTATAATTAGTAAATTGTCTCTAGGGGTTTTTTTGGGGGGGCATTTTCTCATAAGAATTTAGTTTTACAAATAGTAATATAAAAGAAAAATATACATATACAATTTAAAATATCATAAATTGGTATCTAAAATAAATACATTAGAATAAATATGCCAGAATTACTGAAATCTAAAATAAATACATTAGAACAGATTGTGGATAGAGAAAAATATAATTGCATATATAAGGAAAACTATATTCCAATTGGCAAGTAAAACAGAATAATCAAATGGGATTTTAAAAAATTTCTTAATATGCATTATTTCAAAGAGTCAGATGAACATAAGAGAATCTAATTTTTCTTTAGGTTCCTGATCAAGTACACCAATTGAATAAATTACACACTCAGAATTATGTAGGAACAGGTTTAAAATAGAAAAAGAGTAACCAGAGAACAACAGTGTGTGTGTTTGTGTATGCATATTTGTGTGTTTGGGTGGGGAGCTATTAAGATGTCAGAGTTTCATTCCCTAATCAGTTTTCATAAACTCTTCACATCCTTTATCCCCTTAAATGTAAAAGGACATTGGGATGCTTGCTGGAAAACCAATCACACAGATTATACAATCAGTTTTTCTAAGGCCACAGAAGACAGAATCCTTTTTCACAGTGATTGTCAAGAGTTCCTCTATTCTTTTACCAGAGTAAGAGCAGATAGTGCCAGACTGTCAGTCCCCTGAAAATTTAAATATGTGACCATTTTGCACTACAAATGTAATCCAACTAGGGTTGTGAATAAAAAGAGGGATTCTCTTATTCATAGCTACTTTAAATGTTAACATAATGAATTATCTTAAGAATGTCGAATATTAAAATAGTGTTTTGATACATCACAGTCCATCTGGTCTCTTTTAGCTAAATTTGTTCATTTCTTCCAGCATTCTTTATACAGTTGCATTTTTGTGGAAGTGTCCCATATTAAGAGATCTTATACCATATACACCATGTTTTCATCACTCAAGCAATTTAGATATAATGATATTACCACAAATACGAAATACTACTTAGGAAGAGACAACGTTTTCTAAAATATAATGTGGTGATTGTGAACATTCCAATTGTAAAGTTTTTACAGGCACATTCTTATATATGAGTACACTCATATACTAAAATCCATTTTTCTTTCTTCAAAATGAAGCTAAATTATGGAGATTAAAATATCAGTGTTATAGAAAATCATTAATTATAGATATCTTTTCATTACCTTCACCAAGAAGAAATTGATTTTTCTAGGAAACCATTCAGAAAACAATTCAGTTGACACAAAAGCATTCCCAAGACCAAAATACCACCTCTGAAATGTTAAAACTTTTCTTCTGATTAATTTTCATGAAGGATACAAATATATCATCAAATGTACTTTGGATCTTTTCTTAGAAAAAAGAAAACATATCCATCTTCGAATCACATCTTAGGCTTCGTGTATAATTAGAGTATGTGCTTAGCACACAACAAAAAAGGAAGCAATGGAAAGAGAAGTGATTTAGATAGAATTGGTCTGCAAAGAAAAGTGTTTCTAAAAATCAATGCAATGTTTGAATTAATCTGGTTTCTTTCTTTATATGTCTATAGTAGATGGAAAAAGTCCTTAGAAACTTGACAGGGCTGGTGCCTAATTAACTCTTCAGAATACATTTTTTCCATTGAGTGCGACCCAAAATCAGGAAGGAGGAAGGGTGAAGGTGAGAAAGTACACTCGGTTCCCATGATATGCTTTTGTCTACGATCTGTCACCTTCTCTCATTTAAACAGAAACCATATGTATGTGATAAATCTGGTGTTGCCCCAAAGATTTGTATTTTGTCTATGTGTTTGGGGTACTCTATCAGGCCAACTAGCAAAGACATTTCTAATTTTTTTTTTCCCTCACTGCAGAAATATCTTATTGAACTACTGATTCTGGAATCACTATAGCTTTCCAGTTATCCTGGTCCTACCATTCTATGTAGTTGTGCAAGGCCACAGAATCAGGTGAAAAACCTTCTACTAAGTAACAGAGATCCAAGTAAACTTCTTATTTCTAAACCCACCACTGGTCCTCATAAATTTAGGTCTTTTAAAACACTTTATTTGGTGAAATTTAGAAATATTACAAAGACCAAAGTGGTGCAACCAGCCTCCTACTGGCAAATTAAGAAAGAAAAAAAAGGCTGTCACTTGTGATAAAGATATGAAACTTGGAACAGCTGGAAACCTGAATTAGAATGGGAAAAAAAGATGGAAGCGTAAACAACTATATATTCTAAATCTCAGCCTAAACTATATGCTATCTTTCCAAAAATCAACATAAATGTGATAGCATTTTATTTTTGTTCAGATATTTTGTTATTAGTTAAATCCACTGTTTTGCTATTAACATATCCCCTCATCTATTACATTAAAACTTTGAATATTTTTTAGAGAACTCAGATATTTTCACATGATCCATAGCACTGAAACATGTTGAAGATACTCAAATTTTTATAACCACCTCTGAGGAAGTATTTGGCAACGTGATGATTTCACTCCTTTAGAAGCTTAGTCACACATGTCAATCTGAAAATTTGTTTGAAATGTAGTAAGAAGTCTGACTTATAAGTAGAGTGAATAGAATTAGCCTCAAGAAAATATAATTAACTTTTGACAAGAAAATTAAACTCTTTAATTCCTATGACTTTGTAATTCACTAATTTACTTTCTGTTAATGTCATTTTTTTAAATATATAATTATAGAAAAGAATCTATATCACAAAGCCCTTAAATAAAAATACAATCTCATAAAAATTATTATTACACATGTATTCATAACTGAAACTAAGAATCCACTGGCTCCTTTTGTGACCCTGTCAGAGTTCAAGACTAAGAAAGGAAACTTTGCCAAAGAAAGAAGATCTTTAACTTCTCAGTCTGAATCTGTCCACAGAGCCAGAGAAACTGGACATCCCTCTAGAAATGGGAAAAGATCTAGAGACCCATTTGATCTAGGTGCTCTCATATCCTTACCAATTTTGATTACCTTTCTAAACTAAGATTTATTCTTTTTCTAATATATCTCTCTATCTCTGGTTTTGAATCTAGTTTACTTCAGCCCAGATGTGGGAGATGGCAGCTGGCAAGCCCTGTCAGGCCTCCAGACAAGTTTTGTTAGACCTATACATGGCTGACCTACAATGTTTAAAAAGTTGTAGCTGACGTTGAACACTTTTAACACAAACAGATGTGGAGCACATTTTGAAAACCAAACTTTTGTTGATCTAGGACCTTTCCACACGGAAGCAATTAGTGTGTGTAAGTCTGTCCAGACACCAGACACACATCTCCAGTTTTCTACAGTTCCTTCTACTCTTTGTTGTCTTACTGACCCAAACATGAAGGACAGAGTACCCTTTAACAGATTCAATAAATATCCTTTGTGTTACACACAACGTGCTAGAATCTGAGTTAGAAACTTCTGATTCAGTGGTTTCTTTCCAGGCTCCATCCTGAAGACAGACTCACTTGACTGAAACCTTGATTCTGTTTCCAAATCGGGATCCTTACCTTAATCCTCAGCTTGTTCTTATTTCTTTGTCTACCAATTTATCCTTGTTCCCAACCAGTTCTATTAGAATGTACCAGTTCCCCCCCAATTAACTTTTTATTAATTTTGAGATTTAGTGATTCCTATCATTAGTATATAGGTAAACCCTTGACTGCTACAGAATGCAGATTTTTTACAAAGAAAGAAAATTACAAGAAAGTTAATAGTATAACTTCATGGAAATAATATTAAGGGAAAATTTCCTGTGATACTTTCTGTTAAAATATTTGAAGAGGTTTTACTTCAAATATTCTCTGTTTAAGCAAAGGTTCAAAGAAACAAGTTTTATACGTGTGGTATCAATCTGCTATGACAAAGACTTCTCATTTGTTCTTTGTTCAAAACTACTCTTTTCTATGAAACATATAATTGTTTAAGCGCCCAACTTCAAAGTCTAAATGTGTGTTGTTTTTTTCAATCTAACAGCATTTTTCAATGACGCACAACAGTCACAGCTTTGAAATGCATATTGAGTGTTTCTGGCAATAAAATGCATGCATTCTCAATAACTGATAAGGCTGTGGTTGAAGAAAAGACAGGTTATAGGTTCTCTTTGAATTTTCATTAAAATTATGAAAAATTCAATATTTTCATTATACTGTTTCATAAATGGACTCACCACGGCAATGTGCACCTTCATCAGACCCGTCTGAGCAGTCCGGGGCACCATTACATAGTTGGGATAAATGAACACATTGGTTGGCACCAAGGCAAGCGATGTGATTCAAGGGGCACTTGATTTCTACCTCCTCAGGACCTAGAAAAAATGTAAAAAGGAACACAGTGATATGGGTTAGCTCCATGTTTTTCAACATTGGAACTGTTAAGCGGGCGAAATTACTAGCATAATTTACAAAACAAAACAATGGAAAATAATTCCAGAGGGCAGCTCTGATTCTCAGAGACATCAAAATCAGTCTATGTGATTAAAAAAAAAAAAAAAGGAATTTTTAACAGTTGCATAGGAAATAAAATAACGTGTATTTTCCCAAATCATGCATTAAAAACACAAGTATTCTTTCAGCCTAAAGAGGCTTTCATTCCTTAAAGAAGCCTGGACTGAAAAACTAAAGGTTGGTTTGAGTCATTGTTCTATCTCTTATCCTTAGATAAGTGGGCAAGGTACTTAAACCCCGTAAGTCTCAATCTCCTCAATTGTGAAATATGAATAACGGCCGCTTCTTAGCAGGGCTCTTTTTAGAACTGTATCAGGAGACATGAACAAAAAAGTTTTAGTGGAATTCACATGAAGCTGTCCACATTAAAGCTATTTTATTTTTCATCTAACCTTTAGGAATTTGAAGAACAGCTAGTTTTCTACTTACTTATACGTGGATTATTTTGTTCAAAAAATATTTACTGAGTAACTATCATGTCACAGAATTTGCTAAAGAGTGGGGAGGCAATGATGAACACGACATCCACACTGAGTTCAGCCCCTGGTGGTCACTGCACTTTCATAATCACCCCTTGTGTTTTTACAGATGTACTTAACTTGGAACACAAGTCTTTTCTTGAAGTTCACCAATTCCAAATCTTTATCAAACATCCGAACTGTATATTGTTACATCTAAATTTCAGATTGCTAATTCCCAAATCCTATCTATACTTGTTTTGTCAGCACTCTCTAAATTCCCCATAATGATCCTTAATCTTGCTCAGCTTTCCCAAGTCCCAAGTGCAGTCATACTATAGGACAACAGGCATGTATTAATCTGACACTGATTACTGCCAACAGCCCAGATTCTACACTCAAGTCGCACTCAGGATTTAAACACAGTTTTATCAACACCTATGGGACCTTAATCAACTCAGCATGAGTTTTCTCATCTGTAAAGAGAACTATCAACTGACTCTACCTAGTTGGGTTGCTGTGAAGGTCAAACGTTATTAATGGCAAAGCACTGAGCACTGTAAGATGGAGGCTCAGAGTAGGAGTTCAATGGATGTTAATCATGCAAATAAATACAGTGTGGTGGAGTTGACAGTCCTGGAGCCAGATTCTTTGGTCAAATACCTTATAAACTGGTCCCATCAATTATAAACTGAGTAACTTGGGTAAGTTATGTACCTTCTCTGTGTTTCACCACATTATTATAAGGATTACATCAAAAGCTCCTAGCATTTTTCCTGGTAAGCACTGAGTAAGTGACTGCTGTTATCATAGTTAAGTAGAGAATGTTCTAAGAAGGTGAGATGCCTTTTGCTAAGCACTTATAGCTCCTAACGTCCTCTGCTGCAAGTCTCCAAAAGGAAAAAAAAAAAAAAAAAAAAAAACACAAAAAATGTATGCTTTACTTTCATTACTTAGTTGAGGCAAAACAATAATAATGAAAAGGCTAATCTAACAGATTCTAAGATATGCAAAATTATCAGAATTGTAGAAGATGGTGATATTATAGAACTAAAAAAACAAGGCAAAAAGAAGATAAAAATACAAGCAAAACAAAAACACTGGCATTGCTTAAAGATATGTTTTCTGAATCCCTTTTCAAATATGAAGTATAGCTGTACGTGATTTTATCTGATGCTAAAACAGTTTTCAACCATTCTATTTTGGGGATATAAACGCATTTTTATGATGTAGCTTCACTACGAAGTGTTACCACTAATAGGTTTCCCTGTATTTTTTCATGTGTATTTACACAATTATTGCTGTACAAGGATATTAGTTTTGTCAAACACCTGTCACTCCAAATGCACGACTCATTTTACTGTAACATGTCTCTGTAACTTGTGTCAACACTTTTAAAATACACTTTTCCATATATATATACACACCCATAATTAAAGCACAAATACACAAATTTAAATCCAATTTATAGGAATAAAAGTGAAACTTTGAGCGTTTCTACCAATTGAATATTATATTTGTAAGATTAATATAAATGCATTTTAAAATAAATTTTTAAAATATAAATCATTTTTATAATTTATAAGCTAATACAGTTCTGAAAAGTTATGACCAATAATCACAAAATATTTTTGTTGTTTTTAAATTAATTGGCTAACACTTGTAATTTGAAAACATGTATCTCTGCATAAATTGCAAAGTAGTGTTTAGATCAGATATATTTATATCTCTCTGTAAAGATTCTAAGAACAACCCAAGGAAAGAACACTTCATAAACCCAGGAGATTTTAGAAATTTTGAGCTAGATACCAAAAACGACTCCATAGTTCTAAAAAGCAAGATTTTTTAAAAAATGATATATGTGTTGGCTTAAATACAAGTCTGAGCTTTAGTTTCTAAGACTGTCAGGTAACTGATGAACATAACAGAAGGAGTGAAATGTTTATCTGTTAATAAGGACTCAGCTACTTACAAATGTTGTGAAAAGAGGTAAAAATATTTGGATTTCTCAAAGACAATATACAGAACTATTAGATTCTTCCTAGCAGTAACACATAGGAACGAAAGAGAAATTTGTTCTAGTAGAAGAATGAAAGAGTTAATCGGTTTCGTTGTAGACTAGCTACCAGTGTCTTCTCTATCTTCGATACACTCTTGTCTTGGTTTCTGTCATTGCTGGGTAACTGGTAAGACAGCTGGCGACTGGCTTGATGGATTGTACTTGCAACAGTTCTTCCCAAATGTTCATATTAAAGCATGTTAAGACAATAATAATTTACAAGGTACTCTGGAGCAAGTAACAGAAATTATTCTTAGAATAACTGAAGAGTTTGCACCAGGCCTTGGGAATTAACCTCAAAACTGACATAATCAATATCTTAAACCCTTTGACCAGTGTGGCATATTTTAGTTTTAAAATTGCTAATACTAATATTTTGTTGTTGTTGTTTCTTGAAAATGGGGACAGAGTTGGAGCAGTGGAAGGAATTCTGATGCTTGCTTCAACTGAAATTCTTGGCTGAAGCCAGGCAATATGGGTACACAGCGTACTATTCCTTTGGGGGATAATCTATCCTTGATTTCCAAAGAACATTTCTGAAGTAACTGTGTGTATATCCCATGAGGTTGCTTTAGTCCATCCTGAAAATAGAAGACTCAGTCTGGTCACGACTTCTACCTCTCTACCTGTGTGACAAGGAGATGATGGAGGTGTGTGATGGAGGCTAAATGAATCCCTCAGAATATATCAAAGTTGCATTAAAGGATTCATTTCACAAAGACTTTCAGGCGTTCAAAACACTTCACAACCAGAAATCATAATCTAGAGACAGCAAGGAGCTGAGTCGAAGGCTCTGATACACTGAAAATTACCTCTTTAGTTGCCAAATCATAAGGATTTGGGGAGACATGGGAGAGGGGCTTGGATGACAGGATAGCATATGAGAAATTTCAAAATTGTACAAAGACTCTGAACATTTTAAC